>NC_028642.1:40882570-40896419 GCF_001406875.1 Solanum pennellii | reverse complement strand
TTCTAAACATGAACAAAGCACAAATCTCAAGTTTGAGAATCAAAACAAGAAAGATAAAGGACATAAACAGTCAATATAGACAACATTTACATTAATCAAGATGTGGTGAGTCTCACAAGATTTTATATGTACACCTCAAATTTTTTCCAATACCAGTGCTTAAAATCGGAGAGGAATAAAGAGTTACCTACTCTAACTTATGATCTTACAAAAGAGAAAATCGCCAAACTCGAGGACTATACATCCAAAGCACATACTCCATTGTCATAAAAAGGAAGATCGAGAGCAGCACATTTGGCTCCACAACTAGCAACGATATTTGCTCCAGAAATCAGAATATTCTAAACCAAGATAAAGAAACATAATAGATTAGGAAAATAAGGAGGAGAAGTACCTACTGAAGCTGTTGAAGATGTGTAGTGGTACACCACCATGGTTGAATGTTGATAATCTAAAGGAGACAAAGGAGAATCATGAAGGCGGCGCAGAGAAGAATATGAAAGAGAGGATTCGAAAACAAATAGGGAAAATGTTAAAACAAGGGTAAGAAATACAAATCGTATTGATATATTTGGGCTAACTTTCTTTTTTTAAGTTGGGCCAGAAATACAAGTATTTCTTATATTTATGATTGAATAAAAAAGCTTCGAGCTCAAATTTGATTTTAAAAAAGTAATATTTGACCTACATATATATCATGTAATTTTTTGGTGAAGGTTGTTCAATTCATAGCTCCGGCCCTGTTGGTGAGATCAATTTAAACAATTAAAATTAGAGTACTATTAAAAAAAGGTCAACACAATAATTATCGACTATTGGAGATTGCAATGTTAGTAAATTATATTTTGTGCACTCACATATTAATATATTATATGTAGATATGTTATTAATGAAGTAGCTCATTGTATGATCTAATAAAGTATTAAAGTTTGGAGCCTTAAAATAATTTTCTATTCATATGAGTTTATTTTTGTAACACCTTGGTATTTGAAAGAACTAAAATTAGAAATAACTAAATTGGAAATAACAAAATCTAAAATATTGCAAGTCATACTTAAGTTGTGAGTTTTGAGTCAATTTCAAATGATCATAACTTTCAGTACATGATGAGTCAGGTGAACCATAAGATATCAAATGAAAGGTCTGGGGAATCCTCTTTCCAACTCCATCGAGTTTGCTACATTTCGAGCTCGTATGAGAAAGATATGCCCATTTGTAGTTAGTTTGTCCAGTAAGAAAAGTTACCCGAAATAATGATTTGAGTCAATTTTCATTATCCCAAAATACGCTTATGGTTTTAGAAGAAAGTTTAAGAAGGGAAAAAAGGAGAAGAGAGGGAAAGGTTAAAGATGTACATCAAGATTTCTTATGGATCGAGGGTTGTTTCTCCAAGGGTTGGATCCCTAACAGGTATATGAGTTCTCATAGTTATGGTTAATTAACCCACACACCAATCATGTGATTTTAATGCAATTTCATTCTTGAGTTTGAAGGATTTGAGTTCTTGATGAGTTCTCTTGAAATTTCATTTGTAATCTTGATTTGTTGGGGTTTTGATGAATTCTTGAGATGAGTATTCATAATTGAAGGTTGTTTTGAGTAGATTATCGTTACATATGTTGGGTTATTGAATCTAAGTGAGTGTGAAAGAGACCATTCGATTCTAGGCTAGTTAGGATTAGAAAACGAGAAAGAAATTCATCGGGGGTTTTCTAGGCAAGGGCTAGAGCGCCACCTCTGCACTAGGGTCGCCTGTCCCAACCATTTCTCTGTCGTTTAGCCCGTCTGAGTTCTTTCAAAGGATACATTTACTCCACTTTGGTTCTAACTAATCTACATTACTTTGAAATATCTAGAAATCATTCATTACATGAATCATCATTTTGAATTCATCATTCACATTAAAGGTATAGTTAAGAGTCATGTCTTCAGAGTTCATTCTAGTGTTTTGAGAAGTCTTTTGCAAAACATTAAGCCGAAAAAGTTAGTTTTATTTCGTACTTCAAGGAAAATTCAGCAATGCCTAAGGGTCATTTTATTTCGTTCCTTAATGTGAGAAAGTTCGTTTTCAACGGGTGCATCTATCACTTAGTTAGAGTTAATGATTCTAGTATTGAGACACAATATATTCAGTAAGTTCCNTTTCACCTTGTATAAATAAATATTAGAATCGTAATTATTATTAATAAAATTAATTTTCTCATTAAGTGAACTTACTTTATTGCAGGACATCATTAGATTATATATTGAAATTAATTATTTTTTACGTCCAAAAAATAATGTTTATGTTCTTATGAAAAAATTGTTACATGAAATAAAAAAAGGAAAAAGGGTTAAAAATGCCTCTCAATTTTGTTTATTGTTTGATTTTGCCCTTGCCGTTAAAATGAAACTAAATTTACCCCTACCATTACTAATTTCACTATATATACCCCTCATTTGATCAAATTAACCAATTTTTATTTAAATTACTCAATTTTAATTCGAACCGACCCGACCCAATAATATAACTCATTTTTGTTCTCTCTTGTTCATCATCTAAATCTTTGAACTTGGGTTCCTTTTCAAAAACAACTTGTAAACAATCGATTTGAAAATACCCATAAAAAATTAGCAAAATCCACGAACTCTAGCGAAGAGCGACTGCCGCCATTCACCTCCCTTTTCACCTCCTACGTTTTATTGTATGTGTTTTGGCTCCAACTCCTGTGAAGAACGACCATCAATTCCGGCGAGGTTCTGCAAATCAGCAACAACCACAGCCCCTCTACCAATACCAAAATCAACAAACCCATTTCTCGAACCAATTAACAACACCAACATAGCTTCACAATCGAGCTTCATCCCATTTTCCGGTGACCCTTTATTTGTTTTCCATTCTTACATTTTGTTATGATTTATTTTTCTTTTACATTTTTCATTCTTTTCTCTGTGTTTCATATTTGGTTAGAGAGTTCAAGCTCTAATAATTTTTCATTTTTTTTACATATTCCTTGTTCAAGTTTGTCGTTGATTGTATGAAATTAAATTTTCTTATGGATTATTTTATTTTTTGTTTTGATATTATTGTTTTTTTTCACTGTTCAGCTGGGTTAGAATATTTCCGGGCCGATTTTTGCTTTAATTTGTTAAAAAAAAATTCAAATACGTAAAAAGTTCAGTAGTAATATGTTTAGTAATATATATATATATATATATATATATGAGCAATCACCATATTGCTTTCATGTTGATAAGGAGCCTGATGGAAAGCCTTGGTACCATGATATTCAAGAATAGTTAAAGAACAGTGAATATCCAGAAGATGCAACTAGTGCACAAAAATTCATGGTTCGAAGGTAAAACAAATCATTTTTTTTCTAAGTGGAGAAGTCCTTTATAGAAGGACTCTCGATTTGGGTTTGCTGTGGTGCGTTGATGCTGGAGAACTAGTGGTTGGTTGAAAAGATACTTGCAGGATAATGTGATCCTCACATGAAGGGTTATACTCTAAAAAATGATTATGAGATTAGGATAATCCTGGTTAACCATCGAGACAAACTGTATTCGCTATGTTCAAAAACTTTATCAATGTCAGACTCATACAGATATACTCCGAGTTCATCCCAACAAACTCCGTCTTACTTGTTCACCTTGTCCATTTGCAGCTTGGGCATGGACATCATTGGTCTAGTCGAACAAGTAACATCCAATGAACATAGATTCATTCTTGTTGCAATTGACTACTTCACAAAGTGGGTTGAAGCCACCTCTCACGTCTGTGATAAAGGAAGTTGTAGATGATTTTGTCAAAAATCACATTATTTGTAGGTTTAGAATTTTTGAGTCAATCATTACTAACAATGAAACCAACCTAAATATTTATTTGATGAGAGCATTGTGTGAGAAGTTTAAGATCAATCATCAAAACTTGACAACGTATAGACCACAAATGAGTGGAGCGGTTGAGGCTAAAAAAATATAAACATCAAGATGATATTGCGCATGATGATCAATAATTACAAATATTTGCATGAAAAGCTACCCTTCGCTTTGTTGAGGTATTGTACTACCATCAGAACTTTTACCGTGGCTAAACCTTATTTTCTGGTATATGGTGAAAAAGTTGTCATACCTGCTGAAGTGGAGATACCATATATTAGAATTTTTCAAGAGGTAGAGCATGGCGATGCTAAATGGGTGCAAATGCGGTCTGAGAATTTGGCATTAATTGACGGAAGAAGAATTAACGTCGTCTATCATGGTCAACTCTATCAAAATTGAATGGTAATAGTTTTCAACAAGAAGGTCATACCTTGACATTTCTCACCCGAATTGATTTTGAAATGGATATTCCCAAATAAAGATGAAGAAAATGGTAAATTTTCACCAAACTGACAATGTTAAAATGTAGTCTCTCGGGTGTTGACAGGAGGAGCACTCATATTGGCATAAATGGACGAAGAAAATTGGCCCAAATCTATCAATTTAGATGTAGCGAAGAGATACTACATCTAAGTCTGTTTCATGCTCTTTCTTTTGTAATTTGGAACTACGTTAGACCTAATTTCCATTTCAGAGGAGATAAGTAGGTGATCCTATGGATTTTAATCTAATCCTAATAAAAATTATCATTATCCCTTGATCATGAAAGTGGGCAAAAATTTTCGAGTCCCAAAAATTCTATCAAAGAGTATTTCCGTAAAAATCAAGACTAGGCCTCTCAAAAATTCATAACAATCAAGCTAAAATCTATAAAAACATATCATAATAACAGAAGTTTTATACATGACAGAAATCTTTTGAATGATTTTCCAAAATTTATAATGTGTATCATAATTGGAAGGACCTTTCCTTGTAAGGTCTCAAATTGTGCCATGCTCAAAGGTTCAACAAAATTTTATACAACCTAAATAATTTTATGCTTTCAAAAACCTTTTCAAACTTTATTTTTTCTATTTACACTTTTCGTCAAAACAAATTCCTGGAAAAGTTCTGGATGTCAAGTCAAATAGAGCACGTCGATCCAAGTAGAGCAACCTCCCCTATTTATAAACTCACAATTTTTCTTTGAATGAAAAAAAGACAAGTACATATACAAGAATTAATTTCAATATCGCTTGAAGAATCAAGCTACCTTATACACAGCCCGATAATCACCAACAAGTGGCACACTATCCTTCATATAAGACTAAAGGTCAAGTTACATTATTTTGAGCTAAATAATCACCAAAAAAAGTATATCTGCCCCTCCAATAAGATTAAGATCAAGATACTCTATATAACAATTGATAATAATGGCAATCGATCCTTCCAACACAAGGCGGAGGTCTAAACTACTTAATGCTCTCAACTATCATAGCGTGCCTAAAAAATTCATGAGTCCGAGATTGAATATGCCCCAGAATTGCATGTGCCCGAAGATTGCATTGCGCCCAAGAACTGCTTGTGCCAAAGAATCGCATTGTGCCCGGAGATTGCATTGCGCCTAAGTTTGCATTGTGCTCGAGATCGCATGTTCCCGAGAATTACATGCGCTTGAGATTTGCATCAACCTAGAAAATTGTATTGTGTCTGCCTAAGATTGCATTGTGCTCGTGATTGAATGTGCCAGAGAACTACATGTTCTTGAGAATTTCACGTGCCCGAGAAATGCATATCCCCGAAGAATGCATTGAGCCCGAGATTTACATGAGAAAAGATATTGCATTTGCCCCAAGAATAAATGAGATCGAGATATTACATGTGCCTGGAGATTGCATTCTGCCCAGAACTTCACGCGCCCAAGAGTTGCATCTACATTGAGCTCGGAAATTATATTGAGCCTGAGAACTATTGGATCTACTGTTGATTCAAGTCACATGGAGCTCAAAAAGGAATACATCTACAAGGAGTTTCTATCGAATCAAGTCACAAGTATCACTAAATGCCTGAAGTACATCAGAACAAATACACTCTCTTTACTCACTATTTATATTTTGAAGGCTTCATCGTCCAAAGACATTATATTTCATATCCTGCAGACATCATTTCATGGCCTAAAGATTTTATTTTGGTTTATCATGATTCGAATGTGTCATAATTGAAGACATCATCTTCATAGTTTTAAGGCATATATCGAAATTCTATCATGTTTACAATTTTTGTTTACTTGATATATATTCCCAAATCACTTTCTTTAGTGACATTACAAGCTACATATTAGCATAGGCTGGTATATTATATACAATAACAATGGCCCTTTAAGATATGACTACTGACTAATATAGATCGCAATAAAGGTCTTCTAAACTCTTTTCTACTCGTACGATCTCTTCTCTTACAATCCTTTGAGTTATTCATTCCACCTCGCTGCTCTAATCTTATCCATTCAAGCCGTTATCGTTTCCATTCGAATCTTGTACCGTTATTTCAGTTTTAAGAGCTTCATTTATTCCTAAATCTAGAATACAAACTACCTGTTGATTCTCGTAATAACGAAGTTATGTAGGCGAATTAATATTAAAGTCTACGACATATATTTTTCAACTCTATATAATTTCAATTGATCCCACCGACACCTTTTGTTGGTCCGATAAAATCGGTTACTCAGTCAACATTGCTTACCCGACAATTCATCATTCATTACCAAGCAACAAAAGGGCAGCTGTTGACACCCAATTTTGACCGACTTTGAGACATTCCTGAATTGCTATTTGATTGAATATTTATTGCAAAATCTTTTCTTCATTTTACGGGTTCAAAATTGAAAGTAATTTTATGTAAATAATTATATTTTAATATTCATAATTTACAAAGTTTATTGTAATTATTTTACTTATCAAAATAATAATTATACTTATCAGCTGTCAAAACTTTGAAAACATTATTTTAGTTATCGGTTTAAGGCTTAAAAAGTATGTTTATATAAAAAAAAAATTATTTATGTGTAGTACATTATTAATTCAATAGCAGTTCAATTGATCTTCCCTTAAATCATTTAAATTCTAACCCTTTTTATCCAATTTGATTTCAATTCTAGCCTCCTCAAGTTAGATTTCATTTCAAATCTAGCCAAACTACATACAAGTCATTTCAGTTATAGCTATATTTGATCCCCATAAAAAGTTTCCATCTTTCAATCTCACTTGTTCCTCTATCCGATCAGCCCCAACCTTTAATCATGATCGTCCATCAAATTCCATTCAATGTCAAAGATCGATCAACACTTCATCTTTTTATTTAAATCCCAAAAGACCAACCCTAACTTGTTTCACCTCATTTCTCCTCTCTCTTTGAGATAGCAGCCGCACCCCTTGGCTTTTTTCTTCACGCCGCTGCTCTCCTCTATCAATGAGAGCCGGTGAGAGCTCCACCGCCAAAACTCGAGCCCCTTTCTTATCCCTCTCCTCGTGAACCGACAAGAACCATCAAGGCAACCACCGACGAGAAGAGATTTTTCGGGAAGCCTCTTGCCTCATTTTCTTGAAATCGGCAAATCCCGTCTTTTGCCATGCTACTGGCAAGAACGATCCAGCAGACACCAAAGGAGCCCTCACGCACAAAGACATAGCAACCGACAAAATACATTAACATCAAGTATAACTTTTTGAGAGACATAGTTGCAACTGGAAAAATAAATTTGTAATACATTCCTTCTCGTGAAATGATAGTTGATCCTTTACAAAGGCAATATCAAGAGAATTATATGAGAAACATGTTAAAGCTATAGGTTTACATATAATATGATAATATTTATGTATTGTAATCTAACTCGATATTATAATAATTTCATCAATATAAGACTATTTTGAATTTATAATGCATGTGATATTGATTTTAGAAATAAAGTACGCTGAGCAAGTGAGAAGATTGACTCTCTCACACTAGCAATCGCCTCTTACGTCGAGGAACATAGAGAGAAGTGTTTGACCACCATGTTATGACTTGTTTTGTTATCCAGATTAGAGTCTCTCTAAGAAGATGAATTTGAGGATCATTGAAAAGAAAATATCGAGTTAGACATCTACAGATGTGCAAACCAAGATTTGTACGATGTTTGGATGATTAGAAGAATGAGACACACACCAATATAAGATGAGAACATCCTAGCACGTGTTTCATACCACGTGTATTAAGTGATCAATGGACTAATGAAAGAATGGTTCACTGCTTCTTCATTGCATGAGATCCCAAAAAGTGAAATTAACTTTTCATTGGAGTAGCCATGAGTGATTCAACAATGCATCGTATGCATAGGAAAGCAATTGATATAGAACCAATAGATTCGAGTAGAAAGGGAAGAGGATTGAAAATGAACAATATAACTTGTATACTCAAGTCACTATTACATTTGAATGTTATTGTGTATATAAAATTAAACATGAATTCGAGTTTATTTGTCTAAGAGGATGAGGGATCAAATAAGTAACTAGTGAAGTAGTGAAAGAAGTATGGGGCATTGTGAGTAATAATGCCCTCATATTAGTAGTGAATTATTTCCATATGCGATTAAATTCTTGTACGAAATATGTAAAAATCTAATAGATAAGCTCTTGATGCTCACCGACCGCACGAACTGTTTATCATATGAAATTGGGTTGCTTGGATTCTACAGGATAATTGGAATCTCCATTAATGGGACCCAAATTAAACTAATTCTCCATTAATGGGACCCAAATTAAACTAACATGCGCCTAAGGTTTAGGATAATGTGCTTAAAGATTACAAAGTAATTAAGGAGTCACATTCTATTAAAAAATTTAAAAATCTTTGACTAGGCAGCAAAATTCCCCCTCCAAATAAAAGAATAATTTTCAGGCTTCCAAGGAAGCGAATGCAAAAAAAATAAATAATCAAAATAAAAAAAACGTTGCGAGGGCAGCTATTCCCTGAGAATTTATTTTTTTAAAAAAATCTATGAAAACGCTGCCATAGTAGCGATATTAGGGGGAAAGGAGAATGTAACTTTTTGAAGAAAATCGCTGGTTGGGCAGCAATTTTTAATTTTAACGGAGAAAACGACATTCTTATGTGTCAGAGGAAAATCGCTTTGACAGTAGCCCTTTTGGTTTAAAAAAAACATGATGATTTGAAATTTTTGATAACTTTTTTTATCCTTTTAACTCCGAACTTCGATAAAAAAGTTAGAAAGTGAAAGTTAGTCATTAACTAAGAAGGGAAGTTAAAATTTATAACGAATATCTATATTTTTATAAATGGCTCGTCATTTGTAAAGTTTGATAGAACTAATAAATTCGTGGAGACATGAAAAATGAATTTGCTGAAGGTGTTAGAGGATTTGTCAATCATGCAATGTTACTTGATCCTTTTCAAAGTCATTGGTTAATAAGTATTGTCCTTGTGACCGATGCAACCGTGTGCAGTTTTTTTAAATCGAAAACAATGAAGGATCATGTTTATTGTGATGAATTTAAGCTTGAATATTTGGTGTACGTATCATGGAGAGATTGTCGAGGTGAATGATATATTTTATAACTTGATCGTGGGCAACTGAGTAATAGGTCCCTATATGAAAATAATGTTCAATATAATAGCGCACATGAAATTGTCATTGATATTTTTTAGGTATACTATAGGATGGAACCTGAACAATATTTTAAGGAAACTTTTAATGAAGAAGCAATGTACTTCTATAAACAATTAAAAGTGGCCAGTCATCCATAAAAGAGGAAACTAAAATATTATATACTATAATTACAAACACATACCACTTTACATTCATATCTACTAAATAATTATATTATATACCCCTAACTATTTTCACTTAAATAAATAAATAAATAAATAAATAAATATATATATATATATATATATAGAGAGAGAGAGAGAGGGCCTTGACTAATAAATAATTTCTGAACAAGAAACCTTAATGATACCAATACAATATATAAATATACTGATTAAGTATATTTTAAGACGATATTATCAGCCTTAATGATAACAATACAATGCATGACACTGATTTTAAGAAAAAATTATCAACCTTAATGAAGTTGTAGGGATGGGGGGTATCGACCTTAATTTTTTTTTAGAGAGAATGGTTATTTCATGAATTACTTTGGATTGGGGTATGAGCATATAGTTATTTTGAGTTTTATGACCAATTTATGTAATTTTTTCCTTAGAAAGACTATTTTTAAAAGTTAAATCAAATGATACCTAAATCGACCTAGTATTTCAAATTGGTTAATTTGAATTACCCAGATATTAATTTTAACCAAATAGTTTCTATCATTCACTCATTTCATTCTTGTTGCGAATGAATTGACGAATCTCATAATTATAAGTTAAATTTAAGAAACATGAATATTGGCAGCAAAATAAGATGTGGTAAAAATAATGATGACCATAAAATATGCACTTGATGAGAAGGACAACTAAAAGGCCTTTAACATGGAAGATAGTTGACATTAAAAAAGTTGTAAAAAAACGCAATAATTCTCATTACCAATGTTTTTGGTTGAGTCTAACAAATATTTATAGTATGATTTATGATATGATATTCCTACCTATTTACTCACTAGTGAAAGGAATCTGATAAGAGCTTAGTGCTTCTCGATGTTTTGATGATCTCATTTTCCACAGAATGAACTCCAAGTCTCCAATATCAAGTCAAGAATCTAGAAAAATCATCATTGTTAAAGTTTAAGGTAATTTTTTTTAATATTTCTCTTTTTAATAAATGAACTAACAAAATAAAAAAAAAATTATGTATCGTTTAATTGTTGTTACTATAAATTTTTTGATCTCTCTCTATCTTTATCTCTATCTCTCTCTCTTATTATAACATAAATAAATAAGATGGCCATTTGGCCAAACCAAAAAAATTCTTGCCTCCATCAATGATTTCCAAGTGTTTGACTCATAAGAAAGAATCTAGGTCGAGTGTTGAGGGTGTATTGAAAAAAAATATATATATGGTATTAGTCTAGGGCTCGAGTCGACTGTCGCTCTTCATTAAAAAAAAAATTTCATATGTTTGGACCGGCCATGATAAAAAATGTGGTCAGAATGTAAGGAATCGTAAGTAATGAGTTTCTCTATGACGTAAAGTTTTTAAATGAGATGGTTACATACTTCAATATTGATCATCATAGGCATTTCTAATCCTAATTTCGAGTCTCGCTCCCGCCAATTATTTTCAAGTGTTGGACCCATAATAGGAAATTAGGCCGAGATGAAAAGATCGATAGATTATGTTGTAGATATAATTAAATAAATAAATAAAAACAGAGATCCCCTAATATCTTAAGCATTAAAATAAGATAGTGCAATTTATAACTATGTTGAAATCTTTCTATCTCCAAAACGAATCAAGCCACATGAGAGAAATGTCCGAGTTGAAAACATGATTAAGTAATTAATTAAAAATATGTGCTATTTAATCAGTCAAACATAATATAAATGACATTGTCACACGCTTCAACATTTTCAAAAGAAAACATATAAAGTTTTAGTTGGGAAGTAAGAAGTTAAATTAAACAAATCTCATCATAAAAACAAATTAAAGATGTGGTTAACACATATACATAAAACTAAACATGATCATTCCATAAAAACCCTTTTTGAACTAACAGTATTGGTGGGAAGTGAAAATTTTAAGATTTTCTTCACCTTTCACACTATATGTATAATCCTTCTCTAAGTCTTTTATTACACCAAATCCCCATTTCTCACTTTCATTTGCTTTCTCTATCATTATTTTTTTTTCTCTCTTCAGATGGCCAAATCTCCTGCTAAGAATGTCCCCCCTTTAAAAGAAAAATAATTATTAATAAAGAGAAATATGGTCCATAAAAGGCTGATTCTAGTCCCTAAAAGTCAATGGCAACCAAAAAAATCTGGTCGCTTTCCGTCCCTATACGTCTCTTCGCTAAAAGACAATAGGGACGAGTTATTGTTACCATTTTTTATGGTATTTACAGACTTATAGTGTCCACATTTTCTGATCCTAAAAGACCTATTAGGACAAGGCATCAGGTAAGTACAAGTTTTATATTGTAGAAATATATGTTTATAATGTACAACTTCAATTGTATAATGACAGAAGATCAATCATCGAATGCCTTTATATATATATATATATATATATACATACATATATATATATATATATATATATATATTAGCAGTTACAAAAATAAGATTAACATCCCATCGGTAGCAATGTAGCGTTCTACAATCCAACATTTTTATTACATTCATCATACGAAATTTGAAAAGTTGTCCAACTATCTCGGTAAAATGATANTATATATATATATATATATACATATACATATACATATACATATATATATATATATCTGTAACAATGTAGTGTTCTACAATTCAATATTTAGTCATTACATTCACCATACGAAATTTGAAAAGTTGTCCAACTGTCTCGGTAGAATGATAATTTCATCTTCTCTTTTGGTTAGAGACTTGTAAATTCATCAAATCATTAAACCCTGTAACAGACATAATAAATATTGTTCATAATTATTAAAAATTTCACTACCGAAATAAAATTAAATATAGTTTAGATCTAAATTTCAGCTTACCAATTTAAACGTTGCACTCAATTCTAAAGCAAAGCTCTAAGAAATACAAAATCTTACATCTATAGATGAGCATGTAGCTGCAAATTTATGGAGAAAATATCAATGATAAAACTAGAGTATATACTATCTAAGTTGTTTAGTCGTACAAAAAACATACGTACAACAAGTAGTAAGATAGTAACATCTACCAAGTCTAACTATAATAGAAAGCGAAAGGGCTGGCACAACTTGATATTGCTTCCTCAAATTTCATCCAAGCCCACTTTGACTTGAAGGGAAAAGAAACAAATTTTCTAGATAAGAAAATAAACGCAGATCTCCATCTTTTGGAGGTTTCCATACCTTCACTCGTGAAGCTTAGCCTCATTGTACAAAAATACATAGATTTTTAATGATTTCATAGTAATCTTACACTGTAAAAGAAATAGAAGATGTAATTTATTAAGCATATCTGGCCTTCAAAAATCAAAGCAAATTATAAGACCAATAGAACCTCAGCGCGATCAACTGGTTCGGCAAAGATTTAATGGGTGTTCATCCCTCCTAACATCAAAAAACACACCAACAAAGTAGTAAGATGTTAAATTTATTTCTTATTGTACACGTAATGTGATAAATATCAAACTCAATCAAATATGAGGACTGTGTCCTTTGCAGAATATCAAAAATAAATTCTAGTATACGCTTTTTTGGTAATTTTGTTGGTTTACCTGATAGTGTCCAAAGTATGAGTTAAAACTTTGAAGTTGGTTCTTCTAAATAAATAAAATACAACAAGAAATATCATTAAGTTCATACTGCATACAATGGCCTGTACTTTAACGCCATTTTAATCTAAGGTAAAATATTATTCATCGATACTTTTTTCCTATCGAGAACATATTTGTAAGTTTTGTCCCCCTTTTTTGTTCTGCAAAAGTATAGACTTGGACAAAATGCAAAGAAATAAAGTGAAACAGAACAAAATAGATAAAATATTGGTTATGTTTTGGATGATTTTGAAAACTCAATTGAAAGCTAAAACGGGAACAAAGTGGACATAAACCTCATTCCTTAAATTTGTATTATAATGCTTGATAATTGTATTGAAAGTTATATTTAACATACAAATTGTCTAACTGAGCTCGTAATATACATACAACTCCAAGAGGCAAGGTGTGTACCAAGGAGATTCCTAACAAGGAGCTGAAATTATATGCATATTAGTTTTACAAAGGAGCTGAAATTATATGCATATTAGTTTTACAATGTATTCTCAGCCATGAACTACAAAGAGTATTACATAAATTATAGTTTACAATATATATATATATATATATATA
>NC_028642.1:40876756-40881297 GCF_001406875.1 Solanum pennellii | reverse complement strand
ATATATATATATATATATATATATATAAACAAGTATTAATTAGAAAGATGGAGTATTACATAAATTATAGTTTAGAATAATTTTAAATTTGAATAAATATTATCTTAAAAAACTGATCTTAATTAAATAAACTATCTTATATTTCCTTCATTGAAATATATTTGTATAGTAAGTATCCTCTGTTATTTTCACCTTGTATAAATAAATATTGGAATCGTAATTATTATAAATAAAATTAATTTTCTCATTATGCGAACTTACTTTGTTATAGGACATCATTAGATTAAATATTGAAATTAATATTTTTTATATTTTACGTCCAAAAGATAATGTTTATGTTCTTATAAAAACTTGTTACATGAAATAAAAAAAAAAGGGAAAAGGGTCAAAAATTCCCCTCAATTTTGTTTATTGTTTGATTTTGCCCTTGCCGTTAAAATGAAACTAAATTTACCCTTACCGGTACTAATTTTACTATATATACCCCTCATTTGATCAAATTAACCAATTTTTATTTAAATTACTCAATTTTAATTCGACCACACCCGACCCAATAATATAACTCATTTTTGTTCTATCTTGTTAATCATCTAAATCTTTAAACTTGGGTTTCTTTTCAAAAACAACCTGTAAACAATCGATTTGAAAACACCCATCAAATAATTAGCAAAATCCACGAACTCCAGCGAAGAGCGACCGCCGCCATTCACCTCCCTTTTCCCCTCTTATGTTTTATTGTGTATGTGTTTTGGCTCCAACTCCTGTGAAGAACGACCATCAATTCAACCGAGGTTCTGCAAATCACCAGCCACCACAACCTCTCTACCAATGCCAAAATCAGCAAACCTATTTCTCAAACCAATTAACAACACCAACACAGCTTCACGATCGAGCTTCATCCCATTTTTCGGTGACCCTCTGTTTGCTTTACATTCTTACATTTTAATTATGATTTATTTTTCTTTTACATTTTTCATTCTTTTCACTTTGTTTCAGATTTGGTTAGAGAGTTCAAGCTCTAATAATTTTTCATTTTTTATATTCCTTGTTCATGTTTGTTGTTGATTGTATGCTATTAAATTTTGTTATGGATTATTTTATTTTTTGGTTTGATATTATTGTTTTTTGGCACTGTTCAGCTGGGTTAGAATATTTCCGGGCAACTTTTTGCTTTAATTTGCTACATTTTTTTTCAAATATGTAAAAATTTCAGTAATAATATGTTTGCTAATCTCAAAATCAAAAGAGAATAAGAGTTTGTAAAGTATGAACTCCATAAATGTCTGTATTTCTATCAGCGACTACATTTAAAAAAAATAAAGATGAAGATGAACCGTTACGAAGATAAAAAAAAAATAAGTTATATTTAGGTTGGTCACGTCGGGTTAAAATTGGATAATTTAAGTAAAATTGGTAATTTGAGTCAATTTGGGGCTTTCAGTCAAATGAGGGGTACATATGGTGAAATTAGTAATGGTAGGGGTAAATCTAACTTCATTTTAACGGAAACGGCAAAGTCAAACAGTAAAACGAAATTGGGGGTATTTTTTATCCTATTCCCTTAAAAAATTGTAAATATGATGATTTTTAAAGAATTTAAAAAAACTGTTAATGAATGAATATAATAGGCATTAAAAAAAGGAAAACTTTCGCATAATGCCACTTAAAAATAATTAATTACTCTCCATAGATATAGTTTGATAATTACAATTTGTAGCTACATGTTATATAGAGGAGAGAGGCGAGCGAGACTGGGAGAGAGAGAGGAGAGAGGCAAGAGAGGGGGAAAAGAGTGGGAGAAAGGTGAATTGTATATGTATATTGGTTAGATAATTGTATATTATACATATGTATTTGTATATATGACAAGAGATATTGGGAGAGGGAGGAGAGAGGCTAGCGAGATTGGGAGAAGGAGGAGAGAGGCGAGCGAGATCGAGAAAGGAAGGAGAGAGGCGAGCGAGAGAGGACAGAGAGTGGGAGAGATGTGAATTGTATATGTATATAATTGTATATTATACATATACATTTGTATATAGGGCGATCGAGATTGGGAGAGGCGAGCGAGAGAGGGAAGAGAGTGGGAGAGCTGACTTGTATATGTATATAGGTTTATACATATGTATTTGTATACTCTGGTGAATTATACATATACAAACATGACTAATTATACAAATTCGAAGTCAGTCCATGTAATTAATGTCTAGTGTTAGTTGTCAGTGATAATTATTGCAAACTATATCTATGATGAGTAATTAAATATTATAAGTTTGCTCTGTTGCATAATTTTCCCTTGTTACACTAGGAATTACTTAGTGGACTGAGATTTGAGTCTGGAAATTGGATGAAAATGGGCTTTGAAAATTACTTCAAGAATGTGGTCGGTTTGACTTAAGAAAATAATCACATAAATTGCAATTTCGATTAACTTCAAGCAATAGTTGAATTCGGCCAAAATTAAAAGAAGATGAATTAATGTAATTACTTAACAAACATTTTAATCTTAACGAAGATAAAATAATCAATTTAATTGTAAACTAATTAACTCAAAAATATAAACTATAAATTAGGTAAACTAAATAACCAAATATTTAAGTAAAACTAAAAAAAATTTGAGACGGTTTTTGAATATTTATAAAATTTAGTAAATATATATATATAAAAATTATTAGAATATATAAATTATCTTTAAAATTATAAAAATGAAAAAAAATACTTCAAATGATTTGAAAAGTATATAATTTTATAAAGTCAGTTGTTTCAAATCTTTTGAAATTTAAGTAGCTTAATGAATAATTTATATTGTGAAGGTTCAAAATTGATTGTCAACAGTATTTACACGAAATGTATTTTAAGTTTACAATTATGAAAATGCATTATAACAACTATTCTTATATTCAAAATTAGTTAGGATCAATTACATGAATCTCTTATATTCATTTCACTCTATTTAAATGTGTCATCAATAATATTATTGCTTATATTATGCAGCTAATCGTGAACTTTATACATATTAACAAAATAAAACTAATATATAGTTTATCATACACAGGGTTATCTTCTACTATTAAGACCAAAAGAAAAAAAATTAAGCTTGAGCAGTAATCAAATCACAATTAACCATTAAGATAGTTTTTTCTTTAAGGTTTCATTCTCTTAGCATTATTATTAGTTTTAGTAACTTATATGTTGCATAACAAAGTGTATTTTCGAATTTTATTTTTTCCCACTAATTTATTAAGCATTACCTTAAGTGTAAATATTTAATTAAAAGTTAATTAATAAGTAAATTCTAAAAGATTTCTACAAATTTATTAAACTTATTAGCTAAAATGATGATAAAAAACACATATTCGGTCTACTTTTCATAGATGTCTTGATTACTGTTGTTTTTTTTAAAACAAAAAATTGTGTTACACCTGATAGTAAAAAAAAGTTATTTAATATTTAAACATTTCTTCACGAAATTTCTTTTCTACTCCACTAATCAAGTGGATTATATATAGAACGTAATTTTAGATGAACAAAAAAAATAATTTTGACATGTAGTAAACATAAAAATCATATTTGTATGTTATAGCTATAGGTTGCATAATTGCGCTTCATATCAAACATAAATATGTATATTTCGCTTTACATATACAAATAATAAGTTGTATAATTCGCTAAACATATACAACAGAAGCAGTTGTACAATTTGTTATACATATACAAAAGAAAGTAGTTGTACAATCTACTTTGGTATACATATACACCAATCAATTGTATAGTATGTGTTTGTATAAAGAAAGAAATAGAGAAAAAAAGAGAATTGAACAGGGGAAGATTGTATTTGTATAATCATAAGTGTATAGGACAAAAATATATGCATTTGTATTTGTATATACATTTTTCTATCGCTTTATACAAAAACAAACACAATGTATACATTTGTGTTTTTATAAAGTGAGATATGCAAGTGAGAATGAAGATCGATCTGGGAGAGTGACGAGCGAGATCTGGGATACGGAGAGAGGAAAACAAAACTATATGTATATATACAATTTTCTCTTGATTTATACAAATACGAATGCATTTTATACATTTGTGTTTGTATAAAAGCGAGCGAGACGAGCGAGATTGTCACCAAAACGTGAGTGACGAGCAAGATTCCACTAAGGAGAGAGGTGAAAATAACAATAGTTTACTATAGGGTACAATTAAATCAAACTATGTTTATAGCATTTAACTTGAATTAATAGTTTGTTATTATATAAAAAAAGATGTATATAATAGCAAACTATTAATTCAAATTAAATTCTATAAACAGAGTTTGATTTTAATAGTACTGTCACGACCCAAAATCGAGCCGCGACTGGCACCCACACTTACCCTCCTATGTGAGCGAACCAACCAATCTAAATCCTAACATTTCAGTTTAATATCAACAGAAAGTAATGCGAAAGACTTAAACTCATTAATAAAACCCAATTCAATAACTTCTAAAATTCAACATCTATTATTCCCCAAAATCTGGAAGTCATCACCACAAGAACATCTAT
>NC_028642.1:40813513-40869478 GCF_001406875.1 Solanum pennellii | reverse complement strand
AGATTAGGGTTCTTCAAGATTTGGGATTCAATAGCTTCATCATGCTAATTTCATCATAATTATATATATAAAATCACATCATGCATGCACACAATTAAGCATATAGAAGAGGTTATAATACTACCCAACACATATCATTCGCTATTAAAAGTTACTACGAATTAGCATAAAAACCATAACCTACCTCCACCGAGCATTCGTAATCAAACAAGCAAATTCCCCAAAGTTTGTGTTTTACTCTTCGTTCGTTTCTCTCTCAATTCTACTCGTTCTCCCTCTTTTTCTGTTCTCTTTCTTTTTCTTATTTAAACCCTCTTTCTTTTACCCTAATTAGCATATAATTAAGTAAAAAGATGGCAATAATATCCCACTAATTAACTCAAGGTTACCTCTTTTAACCCCCAAGTAATTAAACTTATTAACATTAACCCACTAACTTTATAATTAAAGCAGGAATAGTCCAAAACGCCCCTTAAATTACTTAACAGAAATCCGACCCAGCCTGGGATTACGCAGCCTGTGACGGGCCGTCGTGCCTGCGACGGTCCGTCCTGCTGCTCCGTCACAGAGTTCAGAGACTCAATTCCACGAAAGGGTCTGTGACGGTCCGTCGTGACCACGACGGTTCGTCCTGCAGGTCCGTCACCAAGTTCAGAGAGTCGATTTCAGTACCCAAATTTCAGAATTCTAAGTGTTTTGGAACGAGACTCCCTCGACGGTCCGTCGTGCCCACGACGGTCCGTCGTGGATTCCGTCGACTTAGACAGTTTTCCCAGAAATAAAATCTGCTGCTCAAAATGACTAAACAGGTCGTTACAAGTACCCCATAGCAAACTGTTGCTATTTCGCCTCTCTCCTGATGAATCTCGCTCTCCACTCTCGTTCTCTCCGTCACCTCTCTCACTTTTATGCAAACACAAATGTATAAAATGTATTCGTGTATGTATGAAGCTAGAGAAAATTGTATATATATATATATATATATATACATATTTTTTCATTTCTCTCCCTCTCCTCTCCCAGATCTCGCTTGTCACTCTCCCAGATCTCGCTCGCCACTCTCCCATATCTCGCTCACCAGTCTCACTTTATACAAACACAAATGTAAACATTGTGTTTATGTTTGTACAAAGCGAGAGAAAATTATATAAACAAATATAAATGCATATATTTTCGTCCTATACACTTTTGATTATACAAATGCGATCTTCCTCTGTCCAGTTTTCTTTTGTCTCTCTCTTTCCTACTTTATACAAACACATATTATACAATTGATCTTTTGTATAGATTACCGAAACAGAATATACAACTACTTTCTTTTGTATATGTATAGCGAAATATACATATTTATGTTTGTTATGGAGCGAAATTATTCAAATTATAACTATAGAATACAAATATGATTTTTATGTTTGCTATACGTGAAAGTTGAAATTGTATATAATAGAAACTATTAATCCAAATTAAATGACATAAGCATGGTTTAATTTAATTGTAACCATAGCAAATTGTTGTTATTTCGCCTCTCTCGTGATGAATTTTGCTCGCCACTCTCGTTCTCTCCCTCGCCTTCCTCGCTTTTATACAAACACAAATGTATAAAACGCATTTGTGTTTGTATAAAGATAAAATTGTATATATACATATATTTTCATTTCTCTCTCTCCCCTCTCCCTGATCTTACTCGCCACTCTCACTCTCATCTCTCACATTATACAAACACAATGTATACATTGCATTTGTGTTTGTATAAAGTGAGAGAAAATTGTAGATGCAAATACGAATGCATATATTTCGTCCTATACATTTACGATTATACAAAAATGATATTACCCTGCCCAGGTTTTTTTTGTCTTCTCTCTTTGTCGCTTTATACAATAACAGAGTATACAATTGATCTTTTGTATATATATGCCGAAACAGAAATAGAATATTTAACTACTTTCTTTTGTATATGTATAGCAAAATATACTTATGTTTGCTATGGGTTGCAATTATGCAGACTATAATTTTAACATACAAATATAATTTTTATGTTTGTTATATGTGAAAGTTACTCTTAAATTTAAATTAATATACTAGAATGTACTTTAGAAAGGATATGCTAAAATAGGGCAAATAACATTTTTGGCCCCTAAATTATTGTCTTATTCTGATCTTGATTCTTGTGTTATTTGGCTAGGATATTAGACCTTCAATTAAGTTAAATGTGTTATTTTTCTCCTTTAAGCCAATGGGTGTTAATAGTTAATGAAATTGAAGTTAAAAACAATACTTTTAAAAAGTTCTTTAAAATAGTACAAAAATGAGATCTGAACTACTTCCTTTCCGCCTATGCTTCATCATGCATCATGGTTGATCTTTGAGTGTTGGAATTATGGCCTCCGTTAATCACTTAATATATACATATAAATTATTTGTTGTTTAATAAATTGATGTTTAAAGTTAAGCGAGATAGTAAATAAACAGTCAAGCAGTATTTAACTTTAACAAAACAAACTTCGAACTATAAAAAATTATATAACTATGCAATCAAAAGAATTATAAACTCCAATTTCGTAACTAAAAATCACAAACTTTCTAAGACTTACATCCCTAGAAGATCTCAAAGTTGCACCAACTAGAAAATTAAACTACTTGAAAACAACTTCACTCAATCTCACGAAATAAGCTCTTCCTAACAATTTTCGCAACACCTCAAAATAATTAATCAAAACTCTCTCAAAAACTAACTGGGTTTTATCTATCTCTCCCTCTCTGTAAGTGTGCAAGTCTTTTAGAGTAAAACTCTTATGTATATATAGATTTACTGACCCTTGTGCTTTCTACTCATTGTAGGATTTGCAAGTACTTTAAAATACACCTACACGATTTAATTATTCGCTCCCTTCACCTTCTCCTAAACCTATTTGGAATATAAATTTATGTTGACACAACTTGTTCCATGCATCTATTCCTATTTTCGAACTCCAAAATTCTCATTTATGTGCTCTAACAAATTCTCCTTTTTTTATAATGACAAATCATACTACCATTTTAGCTTTGTGTGTTCATATTAACACATATAGGAAAGGGTAATTAAATATGCATAGAAGGAATGAGTATCAAATCATACAGTACTCAACAAATAAAATATTAAATATCGTATTAAGAATATAGAAAATGAGTACCCCTTTCACTCCAATTGAACCTCCACACCAACATGTATAAAATCAACCTAACCTATCAGTACACAATTTAAATAGTTCATAAATCAAGTATAACACAGGGATAATTTCAAAACAACAATACACTAGATAAACCCATCAATCACAAGATCCACATAAAATCACATACAAATTTACCATGGTAAATATATGCAATATAATGAAATGCAATGTCAAGAATGGTGATGTATGTCTAGCTTACTGATACACACATGTTGTCTCGTAGTCATGCATTCGTCGCGACGTGCATATGTCCTAAGATAATAGAATTTGTCACCGTGTGCGACAATATCCCTCAATAATAGAATTTGTCACTGCGTGCGACATGTCTCTCAATAATAGAATTTTTCATGACATGTTATACATCCTTGGATAATGGAATTTATCATGGCGTACGACACATCCCTGGAATCATAATATATGTTGTGGTGCACGACACGTCCCTCAAAATGGTACATGTTCTTTAATTTATTACTCTTTCTTTATTCACATAGCACTTCTCATAATCATATTTTCGAATCATTGCAAATGACATGTTTACACAATTAATAAGAAGATGATCATTTTGATATCAATGCAGTTTACAATAACACAATCGTGGTACAAGATCAACAATAAATCAATGAATCTTTACAATCATTCTCAACACATCACACATCAAAGTACAACAGATTACCTTTTTATTACCCAATTCCTCATTACTAATTAAATATGAACAAGTCAATCCATCATCACTGAGCCTCATTACTCCTCAACACATACCACAAGGAAATAAATTTCATACACTAATAAGGGTTGAGAAATTCACCTGCCTCAAATAATCAAACAATTATTCTGGGACTTGAACTTGCCTCCCCTTTCGTTGGGCTTCCAAATCAATGCAATCTATTCAAATAAATAATCACAATAAAATTTCAAAGCTAAAACCCCTACTATTATATGTCTAGATTAGTCCCAAAAACTCACCTCAAATCTATAATAAAATTCCTAATCTTAATGTCAATTAATATGTCGACTCTCATATTCTCTAAATTTTAAGCATATGATTGTCTTAATTTATCAAAATTAAAGTTCAAACATTGAACTACATACCAAACCAACATTTTCCAAAAACTACCTAATTCATCGAGTCAACTATTATCCATTCCTGATCCTATCCTTAATCCACAATCATTACCTTACTAATGACTTCAAGCAAATAGGTCATCATGATCTTGTCCCCACTGCCTCAACCAAGGCAGTACACCCATTTCCCAACTTCACAATTTCAATTAGTTTGCCATTTCAATTAGTCTAATACTAATCAATACATTATATATCCAAACAATCATGATTCATAACTTAAATACGGAAGATCCCTTGCCTGAACAAGAATCGATGGCTCCCACACCATTCACATATGTGAGTTTCTGCTTTCCTTTTCTTTTCTTTTTTTCTTTCTCAATAAATAATTATGTACTAAAAGTGACAAACTCTAGTAACTTATTTTAATAAATATGGGTCAACTGGAAAAATTATATAAAATACAAAATTATTAATTCAAATTAAAATTTATAGGCTTATAGTTATAATTTCTTTTATTTGTAATTCGCTGCAAACATTCCATGTTTGTTGTCATCCATTTATATACCCTAGTATATGGATGGACCAAAATATACAAATATAAGACCCATTTGTATACCGAAATATACAAATGCTGGATTTATTTGTATACCAAAATATACAAATAGACCCAAATATATATGTTTTATGTATATGTATACCAAAATATATAGATTAATAGTCATAGCAAATATAAAGTTTGCTATGGAGCGCAATTGTACAAACTATAGCTGTAACATACAAATATGATTTTTATGTTTGCTAAACTTAAAATTTACTCTTTAGTAAATTATTGACTTAGCTCATTAGCCACTATATCAATTATTTAAAGATTACCCATCAATTAATTAACTATAGTTAAACAAATAGTTCTAAATTGTCAAATCAACTTCACAAACTAATCAGAAATGACAGGGGCAACTATCGAGAGGGATAAAATGGTAAACTTATAAAAAATTTCTAAAAACTCATGATTCACAGTCTTTCGTTTATATAAAGTTTTCCATTCTTGCTTTTCCACCATGAGTAGTGTTGACCATTTAACAATGGTGGCCTATTGATGTGTTGTTCTTGACTTTGTTCAAAAGAATGTGCAGAATTCATAATGATCTTATCTTGAATTAATAGACTTTTGTTAAGATGATCTGCTCTGATACCACTTGTTGGATAACATATGTTAATCACTTAAGAAACCCGTATGAATTATGTGTTGCTTACTAAATTGATAGTTAAAGTTAAGCAACATAGTAAATAAACAGCCCAATAGTATGTAACTTCAAACTTCAATAAAAACAGACTTTGATCTAGAAAAGAGTACATAACTGTGTAATCAAAGTCATTATAAACTCTAGTTTCGTAACTAAAAAACACAATTTTTCCAAGGCTTATGTTCCCAGAAGTTTTTCAAGTTGCACCAACTAAAGGCTCAAACTAAACTAGGTAATCAACCTAAAAACTACTTCACTCAATCTCACGAAATAAATTCTTCCAAACGTTCTTCATAACACCTCGAAATAATCAATCAGAACTCTCTCAATAACTATGTTTTTGCTTATCTCTCTTTATAAGTGTGCAAGTCTTTTAGAGAAACTCTTCTCTATATATAGACTTACATACCCTTCCTTCTTTGATTCGATCTTGGTGAGTTTGTAGTGTTTCCTACTCCTCGTAGGATTTGGAAGTACTTTAAAATACACCCACACGATTTAATTATTTGCCGCCTTCACTGTCTCCTTAACCTATTCGGAATATAAGTTCATGTTGACACAACTTGTTCCTCTTTTGTCGATCTTTAAAATTCTCATTTATGTGATCTAACAATGAGAATCATAAATCCATAACACTCCGTTTCTTTTGCCTCCATTTTAGTGCGATGATTTGAATTTTGATTTTTTTAATCCTCTGGATGATTATCAAATTTCAACTTTATTTTGTTTAGCTGCGAAAATATTTATTCTGTTAACATACTATTAATAAGAAGATTGGTGTCATAAGTTTTTCACTTAATTTTTTCGTTTTGCTTTCATGCTCAAGAGATAAATTATTTCAATTGTTGATTGAACTATTTATCATTATATCATATAATTCTTTTTCTGGATCTATATTTCTAAAAGTAAGCTTTGGTGATGATGTAAGAAAATAGATTCAAATCTCCCTTTATATTTGTTTCTCTTTTTTTTTTTTTTCAATTTGGTGATGATGTGAGAAAATAGATTCAAATCTCCCTTTTTATTTGTTTCTTTTTTTAATGTTTTTTAAACGTGGATTCTATTAATCATTTAATAGACTTTAGCTTAAAGGAGCAAAATCACACATTTAACTTATTGAAGATTTAATGTGCCTAGCCAAATAACTCAACAATCAAAACCAAAATAAGACAATAACTCAGGTATTAAAAATGTTATTTGCCCTACTAAAATATGTCAAATGAATTAATATGTCATACCTTTATTCAAGCTTGTGTATACGAAATGGATGACACAATTCGTTTTATTGCATATTTAGACTATAGTAGTTTTGACCTTCATCCTATCAAATATGTCATCCTTTTCAAGATGACAAGTAATTTTTTATGTTTGACTATAAATTTTTGAAATATACGTGAAGAGAGGAGGGGGGAATTAAAAGAGAAAAGGTAATCAAAGATCATTAAAGAGATAATGACATACAAATTACTATATTCGTGAACTTGAAATTTCTACGTCATTTACCGACTAATTGGGGAAAAAATTTCTTAGGTTTTGATTAGTTAATCGAGCCCCTCACAAAATTCATCTGATAATTCACCAAATTACTGTTACTATTGATATAATTCTTGTTCTTCCAAGACGGAAACACATTGCAAAATTGCTCTTAAAGCATATTTTAAATTGACTTATTTTAAGTGTTTTATATTAAAATAATTTAAAAGCATATTTAGTGTTTGAAAAAAAAACCTTTAAAAGACTTGTTTTAAATCAAAAAGAAAAAAAATAAGTGAAAATCGTATGTAATTCCTAATTTATGATTTTTTATATATAAAACAAAGCTATAAGCACAACAAATAGTCACTTGAGTGTGTCCAGCAAGAAGGAAAATATTTCCTTCGAAAATGCTCTATACGAAAATTTTTAATTTTATTTTTATTTTATCAAGTTCAATATATAAATAAAAATATTATTTTAAAAATATTTATATACTCTATAATATAGACAATAGTATCAGAGGTAGAAGTATTGATGACAGGGTTGGAGACGGTGGGAATCAGGGCTACGCACCGTGGGGTAAAGAAGAGGTATACGTGTATTGGCGTATGGAAAGAACACAAATATACCGTTAATGTAAAACGTTATTTGTTAAATTTATTTTTTCTATTTTCATTACAAAAATTATATTTTTTGTTTTTTTTAAAAAAAATTCTGTATAAAAAATATCTTTCAAAATTTTAACCAACCGAATATAAAAATATCAAAAATCATTTTTGAAAAAAAAAATTCTACGTACCAAACACCGGCCCTTAATAAAGTGTAAACACAACTAAAAAACTAAAAGGAGAGCAATTATACAACGCTTATTCTCAAAGCGTTGGTATTCAATGCAGTTGTTGATAAAGCACAAATAGTTTTACTTTGTGCATTATGCTAATGACATGTATGCTTCACTTATTTCAATTCAATATTCAGTGTATAGATCAAAAGGTGGTGCTTTACTTTGATTAAGAGATATTAATTTGAAATTAAAGAAAAGGAAGCTACTAATTCTTGCTTCTCCATATGAAGACAAAAATAAAATAATTGTTAAAAAAAATTGAGAGGACTAATTGTGCTTTAAAGATAACTAGATAAGTAAATTTATCATTCCATTAATTGTTGTTCGTAGAAAATCATTGCCGTAATTGCTGACCTTCCATCTAATTCTTTTGACCATTTAGGATTAAACCTCCTTTTTATTTATTTACTTTTAAAAGGAATTGAAAATTATCTTGCCTTAGTTTTCTTTTTGTATTTTTGAAGACTCAATTGAGGCTTAAATACGTTTTATGCAAAGATATAATATTTAGTTATTATTTATTATGTATACTATTTCTATAGGACAAAATTAAAATAGAAAATTATGTTAAGCAGCAGACTTCCAGAGTATATATGATGTAATATAATCATAGTTTTGGTTATTTTTAAATCTTTGGTTATATTTAACAGAAATCTGTTATTCGATCTTTTAATTGTATGAATTAAAATTTGTACAATTTGATTTCTGATTATATATGTATAGTGTATAATTAAGTTTCTAATTGTATAATCTAGAATATATTTATGCTTATCATAACTATAATAAATTACAATGTTTGTATATTAGCTAGTGAAATATACAAACAGAGTTCTCAAAAAATTCTAAATATATAAATACAAAATTTGTATATATTTATGTTGTTTGTATATTCGTAACTCGTAAATAAAA
This sequence comes from Solanum pennellii, assembly GCF_001406875.1. Taxonomy (NCBI): domain Eukaryota; kingdom Viridiplantae; phylum Streptophyta; class Magnoliopsida; order Solanales; family Solanaceae; genus Solanum; species Solanum pennellii. The sequence continues at coordinate 40,860,734 of NC_028642.1, read as the reverse complement.
TATACAAACTGCAACCTCCATAACAAACGAAACTATAGCTATGAAGTAGAATTACCAAAACTATAACTATAGAGTCTTATCATGTCTATTGTCTTTGATAGTTTTAAATTTTTTTCATATTAAAACCCAACACGTTCTAACTTTTTCGTAAAACATACAAATTTATTTTATTTATCAGCACAAAAAATTAACAGAAATAAAAATATATTTTTAGTTATTCATTCAACTTATGATAAAACATAGAAAATAGTTTTTTTTTTCACCATAAAAGCAGTAAAAGTAAAAAAAACAAAAAATAAATTAGTAATGGACAAAAAGAACAACTGATAAATTTAAGGTCGTTGATTGGTTCATTAAATGAAATTGTTATGAACTAAAAAATTATACCTGAGTATAAAATAAATTTGTGTCTCAATTGTTAGGAAAATATAAGAATACTAAACTATATAAGGAGACAAATGGTGATAGCTAGAAAGTATAAATCTATTCAAGTGTGTTTCACAGGGTGAAAATACTATCTTTTTATAGAATTTTAAAAACATCTATTTATATTCTTTAATCAAATACGATAATATAACTTGAATAAATATATACATTACGTTATGAATAAACTAAGAGATACATCCACAATTACATGAATTTGTAACAACATTGAGGTATGTTATAGTTATAACGGTAGAAGTAAACCAAGAGATGAGCGTGGTACTTTCAGCAAATTAGGTGGATGAGGATATATTAGACCTTTTGAGATAGTTTAAGCGCGTTTTGGCTCTTTTCTATTTTGAAAAATGATTTAAAATAATGTCTTAACAAATTAGAAAATGATCAAAAAATATTTTTCTTTCACCAATTATATTTTTTATTTTTATTTTAAAAAAAGGTATTTTAGAATATCTTAGCTTATTTATTTATTTTTGGCCAAATACATAAGCATATCCCTAAATTTGTTGGGGTTTTTCCCTCAGGTACCTCAACTACGTCATTTTTCTATTGAATCATTGAACCCCCATAATTTGTTCCGTTTAAACAAACACCGATATCTGATGTGGAACCAGATTTTTGAGGGGTATTGATAGAGGATACATATGTTGTTCCACAACTCATTAGTCCAATTGATAGTGAAAATGTTCGAGAATAATTGTGTTTTACTTAAGTCATTTGAACACATTAGAAAACAAATGAGATTAACACGGTTTGTCTTCATTCATTTAATCAAAATTATTACATTCGAACACAATTGAAGGCATTTACAATAGAAAAGCCGATCAAAATCAACTAACAGTGTTTTAAAGGAACAAATTATGTGTGGTTCAATGATCAATAGAAAAATGACGTAGTTGAGGTAGCTGAGGGAAAAAACCTAACAAGTTTAGGAATTTGTTTATGTATTTGGCGTTTATTTTTTCTTTACCAGCATTGAATCCTTGACCTGGTGGTCAGGAGTAAACTCCTCAACCAGTCAACCACTTAGACCAAGAAGGCCGGTTCACCTATTATATTGAATTTGCCTTTCATTCACTTATTTGATTTAAAAAAAATATTTTTAATATATCAGAAATAACTCAAAAACGTTCTTATTCCACTTATTGAATCAAATATATCATTGATGCTTGTTTTAATTTAAACTTAAAACTATCACTGAACTAACATCACAATTATAAGACATTTAATTGAATATGTGATTTTTATTTATTAGTCCGTATATAAGTTAATCTCATAACTCAAACCAATACAAACATCATTTTGAATTAACACAATAAATTGAGAATATCAATTTTATTTTCATGATATTATTTTTCTCTTTTGGAACAAGAAATAATCTATGAGGGTTTAAATTTAATTTCCTATGATGAACGTGTGGAAGAGTGAGTCATATTTCAATATTTGATGCACCTCAATTTAGTGATGCAACTAATATTTGGTGTCACATATGGTCTTTAAGTCGATTCTAATTATGCTACTATCGTAATATGAGCCACAAAATCAAGAAGACAAAAAAATATATTTAGGACTTAAAAGTATGTCCTTTCTTTGCTTTAAGTTTTTATCTGGTATATCCCTACAAGGACACGCTTAACTTATGCCAAAGCCAGAGTCAGATGCAAGATATTCGATCGTGCACTAAAATGTAAATTTAACTATCGCGTATTTAAATGTAAATTTAACTATCGCGCACTTAAATGTAAATTTAACTGTACCATTTTTTATAAATAAAAATATTATTTTATTTTTTAAAAATGGTAAACAAGACGGTGAATTTATATAGTATGAAACTCTCAATGAAATTAGATTTAAGTAATATGCAGATCCCTAAAAATATGAGAAGCTTCCAATGTGAATTCACAATGAAATGATTATATTCTTGTGTTTGAGAGTAACGATTTTTGGAACTATAAACCTTGCGCAAACGAAGAAGGTAGGTATAACTTCAATATCATGCTAATTTCTCCAACTTTTGGTAAAAGCAACGAATTATAAGTCAAACTTCACTTTAAGAAAAGTAACCAATAAGTCAAAGTTAACGTATAAGGATATTAATTAGACATAATTTTCCATATGTATATAACTTTTCAAAAGCAAACTTCACTTTAAGCTTTGTTGTACTCGAAACAAAGCTTAAAATTGGGGGAAAACTTAGAATATATTTTGACAATAACAAAATAATAACAAATTTTAAGTTAATCTTTTGTTCATTTTCAATTTATTGTGTACAATTTCTGATAACCAACACAGCAGAACAATACAAGAAAGAGATTTATGGAGTACAACCACAATGAAAATTTAAATATCCGAATAACCCTTCGTGAAGTTATAAATCCAGCTTTCTATTTTGGGTCCCTTAGTAAAAAGACTAGAAAAACATAAATTACTTTATTGAAAGGTCAATGTGCTTAGATGGATAATATAATATATGGATCAAAATAGGATTTATACAATAACATGGTATTAAAAATTATTTTCCCTAAAATCAATAAGTATCATATACCATCATTATATGTGAAAGATGTGATGAATACATTATTGTTTGGAATAAACATGTAAGGCAAGTTCAAACAATAAACATGTAAGGCAAGTTCCTAGTGTGTGAATGCCTCACGACTAATCCACACAATTGTATAAGTGAAAATAAATTAATATTATCTACGTAATCTTCCTTCACAAGTCTATGAATTTATTTTACATTTTGGTTATGTTAAGAAAGTCCTCATGTCTCCTCTTCATCACCAAACAATCATAAGATAATTGGTTTCTTTGGGTCCCCTTTTCTTGACTAATAAGATGATAACAAGCCCCAAAAATGTCCTACTTTTATAACTACCTTTGTTTTAATAAAATCAAAATGATTCTATATTTTATTGATGTTATTGGTTTTAATTTGTTTGCTTTTTCTTCCTCTTTGTCAAACGTAAAAAGACATGCAATGGAGTCTTTGTGTTAGGTAACCTGCCTAGAACAATAACCTTGATAAAGCATTCTCTAGTCTCTATAATTTCCCTATAAATACCTCATTTTTCTCATCATCTTGTGTACACCACACTTGTTTCTATTTTCAAAGTAATAGGTTCTAATTAAGAAAATTTCTTCCAATAATATGGCTTGTTTTAAGAGTGCCATAGTTTTGTTTTTCCTAGTGATTTTAGTGGGAAGTTCCTCAGCTCAACTCACCACTGGATTTTACTCAAAATCATGTCCTAAGCTCTATCAAACTGTGAAATCTGTGGTGAACTCTGCTATTCAGAAGGAAACCCGAATGGGTGCTTCCCTCCTTCGCCTATTCTTCCACGATTGCTTCGTTAATGTAATCTAATCTACCTTCTTCAGTTTCACTCCTTTTTTTGTTAATATTGTTGTTTTAGAACATGGTATTTTATTATATACGGAAAAAAAAGCTTAATATAATCATCGATTTTATGACTTAAAGTTGATATATCCCTCAGGGAAAACGATATTTTTAGTCCCTGTGTTAAGGGTATATTCTTATTTTAGTCCTCATGTTATCTTACTTAGCACTATTAACCTTCAATTATATCAAGTAAGTGATTTTTATCCTTCAACTTACAGATTCATAAAAAATTATCAGAGAGTTCACTGCTAAAAGGGATAGTTTGAATATTTCCCTTTTAATTCTCTCTTTGAAGAACAAGCTAAGTCTTCCCTGTCTCTATCTAGAAGAACAAGCCAATCGATTTGAGCTACAATGTCAACAAAGCCAACTTTATAGGCATTAACCTCCCTCTCACGCCGACGAACGATAAATTATGCAACGAATGATCTTTGAAAAAAAGTTTTCCATTTTCTCAAGCAATAACATTAAAATACCCAAATTACCCCTTTTAGCAGTGAACTCTCTATTAATTTTTTTGGGTCTGTTAGTTGAAAGATTAAAATCACTCACTTGATATAATTGAAGGTTAATAATGCTAAATTAAATAGCAGAAGAACTAAAATAAGAAATTAGCCTTAACGCAAGGACTAAAAGTGTCCGTTTCCGAATCCCTCATTATAAAATGTAGTAGAAAAGTTTATCTATCAAAAACAAGATGAGTGTTATATTGTTCACTTTGCATAATTCCAAAATCGTTGGTATTTTCTGTTGCCAAGTGTCTTAGGACTACTGATAATGATATTTTTTTTGTGAGACAGTTCGACAACTTATGTCTTTTTCTGTCTCCAGGCATTCAAAGGTTTCCGGGCCCTCTATATATATATAATTATTTTTTACTTTTGACTTGGCGCTGTGTTTTTACAGGGATGCGATGGATCACTGTTCCTGGACGATACATCAACCTTCACAGGAGAAAAGAGGGCACAACCCAATTTCAATTCCGCCAGAGGATTTGAAGTAATTGACAACATCAAATCTGCTGTTGAAAAAGTGTGCCCCGGTGTGGTCTCTTGTGCTGATATTTTGGCTGTTACCGCCCGAGACTCTGTTGTAATTGTAAGTTGTTCATCGACATATTTGTTTATGCATTTAATATGAAATATAAATAAAAATTGTTGGATGGTATTAAATATAGCTTGGAGGACCTAATTGGGATGTAAAACTGGGAAGAAGAGATGCGAGGACAGCAAGCCAAGGCGCTGCCAATAGCAGCATTCCTACCCCAACTTCTAACCTTAACCGTCTAATCTCTAGCTTCACCGCTGTTGGCCTTTCTACAAAGGATATGGTTGCTTTATCTGGTTTGTTTCAATACTACTCCTGCTCCTTCTCTTCTAATTTAATTTGACTGGACACGAAATTAACTTTTTTAATATAGGAGCTCATACTATTGGACAAGCAAGGTGCATAAGTTTCAGGGGACGCATATACAATGAGACCAAAAACATGGACGCATCACTAGCGAGAACCAGGCAAAATAATTGCCCCAGAGCCTCAGGATCAGGGGATAACAATTTGGCACCTCTTGATTTACAGACTCCTACGCGCTTCGACAATCACTACTTCATAAACCTTGTTAACAAAAAGGGACTGCTCCATTCTGATCAGCAGCTTTTCAATGGAGGATCCGTTGATTCAATTGTGAAATCATACAGTAACAATCCCAGCAGTTTCATCTCTGATTTTGTGACTGCCATGATTAAGATGGGTGATATTCGTCCCCTCACTGGTTCTAATGGAGAGATCAGGAAGAACTGCAGGAGAATCAACTAATTTAATTGTGTTAATTTCAAGTGTGTTTGGAGATTGCTATTTTGAATTTTGAATTGCACTGTTTTGTTGCTTGATTTGTAGGCTCAATGGCTGTTATATACCCGTCACAGCTTCAAGTGCCACTAATTTGTATCGTATTTGAGTTTTATATATGATACTATATGAAAATAACTTTCTTTGTTAAAACAAAACGGGGATACTCTTAGGGCCCGTTTGGATGGGCTTAATAAAAGCAGCTTTAACAAAGTACTTTTGAAAGTGCTGAAACTTATTTTTAAAATAAGCAGTTATGTGTTTGGATAAAAGTGCTGAAGTTGCTATGCCAAACGTGAAAAGGGAAAAATGGAAGAAAGAGATGTTAGGGTTATGTGGGTAATTTGGAGATTATATTAAAATATTAAAGGTAAAAAGATAAAAATGTGGTCAACTTAAAACAGCTTATAAGCTAAAAAAAAAAGCACCCCTACCCCAGCTTTTAACTTTTGGCTTAAAATAAGTTTTTTTTAACTTAAAATAAGTTATTTTGAGTATTGCCAAACAGCTAAATAAGTCAAAAATCAGCTTTTAAGTCAGTTTGACCAGCTTTTAAGCTGAGCCAAACGGGCTCTTAGTGCCTATGATTATGAAGGAGGTGACATAAAGAAAGATTTAGAAGTTTCTCCCTCTTAGCTTACTTTAACGTAAACATGGGGTTCGAAAAATGGATGTACCTTATATATGCTATGTAATTTTTTGTCGAGAGAGTTCGAATGAAAGACCATGTGAGTCCGCCCTTTGTACGGATTGAAAATGGATTAAGCTAACCAATATAAATATGGATAAATAATGAATTGGGCAAAACAATCATAAGTCACTTTAATCTCCTAAAACCAAAAAGCTTAAAACAGTTAACTAAGTTAATTGAAATCTACTTTCTAAACAATGACTTCTACATATAGTATATACTTTGAAACGTATTCCACGTGTTAGTTTTCTTTGGGAGAAAATAATGACTATCAAAAGATATTATATATATATATATATATAGGGAAACTTACATAAATATACTATAATAAAAAAATATTTACCATTTATAGCAATAGTAACTTCAATTAATAGTAGACAAACACGAATTGGAAATAGAATATTAATTCCAAGTAAATGACTCAACATATTTAACCTTCTATTAATTTAAAGGTATGTTTGAGAAAATGTATCAACTATAGAGTGAAGCAACATAAAGATGCTATTAAATGCTAAGTGAAATTTTATGACCCAACTCCATGTCAAAATTTTTGAGCGTACAGAACATGGGCCTGAACTCTAGACAATCGTTATAAGAGGTATCATATTGGGCTCCACACAACATGAAGATGGCATGGGCTAATAGGCAATGGCGTCGAAAAATTTGGAAAAAATCATACAAACTGCTATTCAGGGTTAATTACGTAACTGTAGAAGCAATAAAAAAAAATTCAACAGAGAAATGGTCATATATGTAATGTATCAAATATATATATAGAGTCGTCAATATGGGTTAGGCCTGTTGGGCCGGCCTGGCCTAATCCGAAATTTAGTAGGGCTAAGCTAAGTTTTTTTGGAGCCCATTTAAGAAAAGAGTTTTTTAGCCCAGCCTGCATAAGCCTGTTGATTTGAGAGGCTTGAGAAATATTGGTAGGGTCGGCTCGTGGGCAGATAAAATTTAATTAAAAAGTATAATATAATATTAAAATTTAAAATTAAAGAGAGTCCAAACTCAAAACAATTAGGTTAATATTTTCATTTAAATATTTATACTTTTAGTTGAAAAAACTTAATAATTTTTTTTTTGTTTTTTGAAAATGGTTACTTAACTTAATAAATATTTTATAAAGATAATTTTATTTGTGAATTTGATTAACAAGTAGTAACATTAACATGATGTAATATTGTTTTGTCGATATGTATGATAATATTTTAAAATTATAAGTTATAATTTAAATTAATAATCAAAAAATATATAATTTTTTAAAAATTTGGCTAGCCCGGCAAGCCTGTAGCCCACGTATTTAGGGGTGGCATTCGGTATTTCGGTTCGGTTTCGGTTTTTTTTTCCGGTTTTTTCGGTTTTCGGTTTTTGTAAATTGTGTACCGAATACCGAACGGAAATATTTCGGTTCGGTTTTTATTATTTCGGTTCGGTTTTGTTATTTCGGTTTTTTTAATGGGCCTGCTTAGTTGGGCTTTTAAAAATTTACAAATTTTTTTGTTTGATTTTCAGCTTAATGAGCTAAAAATAGTTATATCAAAGTCTTTTACTTTTTAATTTTTTATTTTAAATTATAATATTTATTATTTAATATTAATAATTAATATAATATAAATATATATTATAATATAATATATTTCGGTAAACCGAAATACCGAATTACACAAAATCACATACCGAAAACCGAATCGAAATATCGAAAAATACAAAAACATATACCAAATACCGAATCGAAAACCGAAAAACCGAAACCGAAATACTAAAAAAATTCGGTTAGATACGGTGTTTCGATTTTCCGGTGTTTATGCCCAGCCCTACACGTATTTGTGGATTGGGCCAATCATTTTCCAGCCCACACAAAAAATGGGCTAGCCCGACTGACCCGTAAAATGTCAAAGCCGGTATAAGTTAGTCCAGATGGGGTGGGCTAANTATATATATATATATATATATATATATGATGTATAACTATGTTTCAGAGTTGTATATTGTATACATTGTTTTGTATAATATTTATACTTTACAATTTGATTTTTTTTTCAATACGAACCAACTCAAATCTTCTCTAAACAGTCTAATCGGGGTCATTTTGATCCTTTCCACTCTTTTGATCTTCATATTATGCAATTATATTTTAGTCTATGCTTATTGTGATTAAGAAGAATTTAGTAGACATAACCCTCCTCATTCACGCTTAACACCGACAAATTAAAGTCCGTGCGGTCAAACTCCTCTAAAGAAAGAATTTAGGTTTCTTCATATTTAAGTCTTAGTTCAAGAAATTCAAGCTAAGTTAATATCTTCTTTTCAGGTATATGAGATTTCATCAATGGATGTTCTTTCACTTATTGAGTCTCGAAGAAAATCTAATTTTTTAGTTAATGATCTCTACAAAAATTAGGGTTCTCAAGTATGACATAATTTTTCATCATGTTTCTGTCATCTTCATGATTAGTTTAATCATGTATTTTTATACTATAATTCAACAGTTTTAGGTTGTATTTTTATGAACACTCAAAGCACAAATATCTTCATGTATTAGAACCATGTAATTTTAGATACATGTTTCAGATTATCTGTTTCCATTTAGATAAATTTTCTACTCATAATTATCAGATTATCAGTATTTTTGAGCTACTCAGAATTATCAATTTATCAACATCATTCAGTATATTCATATTACTATTATTTTAAATTTATCAATGTGTTTTTTATTGAGAGTTTTAATTAGTACCGAACAGGTCTAGGAATGAAGGTTTACCATCAATTAAGTCTGAGATCTTTAGTAGCAATTACTAAGTCTCAGAAATATGTGTTATCGTAGGCTTATAGAAATCACCCATTAGACTAGGACTTACTCCTTAGTCATTTATGGATATTATCTTAGTGGTACCACATTAGTTGAGAACAATATTTTAACTAATGGGATATTTCGATGAGGATTATACATGGAATCCATATCTAGATCGCATGATTACATGTTATTGATTTATCGAGTTAATAATATTTTAAAGTTTATCAAAAAAATCATCGAGTTATCGATTCAGTATTATTTTTATAATATTGAGTTACACGGTAGATTGAAAACTCATTATGTAGTAATTACTACTTTACCTCAACATAAATATTAAATATCAATCTCAGTTGCTTACTAGTTACTGTTTTTGGCCTTTAGCCTTTGTTGGGTATTATTTGCCCGAAGCTTCTTACCATAAAAAGGTTTTCCAATCCTGTAAAGACAATATTTTATTTTTCAAAATCTATTAGGCTAAATTGTCTCCTAAACTAATAAGAATTATAATTTCCTAAAGTAAAAAGGGAAAATTCAAGACATAATTAACAAATCTTCCTCTTGGCTTGAATTCCTTTCTTTAATTGAAATAGTGCCTCTCTGCTTTGCTCCCAGCCCTTCAAAGGGATTACTGAGTACAATCAACACTAATCAAGTCTAGGCAATGCTTAAACTTATTGATCCATACTGTCTTGGTCACCACATCTATTGAATTATCATCTATAAAGACTCTCGTCATATTAACAACTCTTTAAGATACAATATCTCGGATAAAATAACGTTTGAGTACCATACGTTTTGTCATCTCCAAGTCTTGTACCTATATAACTTTTTTCACTGCCTCCTAAAGAAAAACCAGATATGCCAAGTTACATTCCAACGGGCAACCCCACCGAAAAGAGTAAAAACATAACATGTCAGGAATCTTCACTTATCCATGTCACCTACATATTTCAAATTCATATAACCTACTATTGATTCACTTAACTTTTATTTTGAAAAAGTCAAGCCCACATCTACATTACCCTTCAAGTATCTCAAGATCCACTTCATTACTTGCGAATGTTCTTTACTAGGACATGTCATGTATCTACTCACAATATTAACAACATGTAAAGTATCAAGACGAGTGCAAAGCATAGCATACACAATGCACTACATTCAAATATGAAATACTAGATACTCAATGATTGTAGAGACTCTTTTTCAAATATAGCTTTTCTTATTCTTCCAGTCAATCTGAAATATTCTCCTAAATTGCCTTACAAAATCCTTGTAACACAAAAGGTAGTCTTATTCTAATCTTATATACATAGACTAAAATTAGAATCCCGTCGAATATATCTATTTCATACTTTGTTGAAAATGATGTAGACTTCTTAATCCTTGATTATGTTTAGAAATGTTACAATCTAGGGGTACCCCTAAATGTAACACGATGTACATGTCACACCCCGAGCCTACACCCTGGGCGGGACTGGCACTCGGTGACTATTGCTGGCCTCGAGCGAATACTTGGCCTGACTTACTTAACTCTGCGGAAAACTTAACATAACTTAATATAACAGTAAGGAACATTTTCAAGAGAAAATACTTAAAATGTAATAATCCATCCAAAATGGCACATGAGTCTCAAAGTTAAAGCATCTGAAATGTAAGATAAAAGATACATCAAACTGAACAATCCAACTAACTATCTGTCTATGAAGCCTCTAATACTACTTTGATGAATGTTGGGACAGACCCCACAACATTCTGAAATAGAAAGACTGGAAAGCATAAAAAGAATCCTCCGGAATGCAATGAGGCTCACCACTGACTGGAGCTCAAACTGGATCAACGAAGCGCTGCATGCTGATCCTGGTTACCTGCATCTGCATAATGAAATGATGCAGGCCAACTTACATCAGTACATTAAATGTACGAGTATGCGAGTTGGAAGGTTAAACAACGACTTAAGCTTGATGGGAATAAGATGAACTTACCTTGGCTCTGCTCAACTCAAGAATTACTCCACTCAATGAATATATATAAAGCAATTTAAAACACATGCGATACATATAAGTTTGTAAGACAGTAAAACAACTCAGTTTATTAAAGAAGATGTAATAACAAACTCAACTTTACTTATATATGAAAGTAATGCAGTATTGTGGGAGTTTCTCTAACAAAAAACCACCACTATGAGCCTAAGTGGTGATACAACGTTTCGCCCACGATGCCAGAACTGTCCTATACTTTGTCTTCGCATAGAAAATCCTCAACCTAGCGTATCTACTAGCTAACCTCACGTGATCATCTAAAAAGTATGACCCGTCAATACCCATGATGTCTACATGATTTACATGGAGACTTAAGTTAATGTAAACTCTCGTCCCCACATCGATGCTCAATACTACTCCCAAAATATACTTTACCTCATGCTTTTAAAATATTCTCTTTCTTCATGGGTTGAGATAATTTTCTCAACCCTTTTTAGCTTTAAAAATCCCTCTTAGAATCAATTTCCCCCTTTTTATTTCTCAAAACTAGTTTGGAAATCTTAGTTCCTCTTCAACTTAAATATGAAAACATTTATAAACTTTCAGGGAGTACATAGTTCCCTTATAACTTATAAGAGATGAACTCAGCTCTTACTCTTTACTTAACTTGAAATTTAACTCTTAGGGAATACTTAGTTCCCTTATAGCTTTTGAGAACTTAACCCAACTCTTTTACTCTTTGCTCAACTCATTGCTTGAACCTTAAAACAAAGTTAAATTGTTTGTTTAAGACTCTTGAGTGCTTTAGGAACTTACTTTGACTTGTTTCTTAACTTTTAGACTTGACTCTTAACTTCTTTGGCTTTGATCTTAACTTCCCTTGAATTTGATTATGGATTCAAGGATCATGATCTCATGTTTATGGATGATTTCATGATGTTTAGATGTACTTTAGAGTGTTGAACTCGACTAGTTTTTGTTGGAATCGACTAGGAATTATTTCAACCCAAAGAAAGGAAGTTATTTTAAAAGAATGAGCTAAAGTATATTTTGGGAGTAGTATTGAACACAATTATAGGGATAAAAGTTTATATTAAGTCAAGTACCCATTTAACCCATGTAGTCATCATGGGTGTTACTGGGTCATACTCTTTAGATGATCACGTAAGTTAAGCTAGTGGATCTACTAAGTTAAGGAGTTCTATGTGAAGGCAAAGTATATGAAAATTTTGGCAGCGTGACAAGACATTGTATCACCACTTTGGCTCATATTGGTGGTTGTCAGTTAGAGAATCTCCCACATAACTATATTATTTTCATATATAAGTAAAGTTGAGTTGCTATTGCATTTTCTTTAATGAACTAAGTTGTTTTATTATTTTACAAGCTTTATATAATCCATGTATTTTAAATTTCTTTATATACATACATTGAGTTGAGTATCTCTTGAGTTGAGCAGAGCCAATGTAAGTTGATCTTATTCTTATCAAGATTAAGTTTTTGTTTATCATTCCAACTCGCATACTTATACATTCAGTGTACTGATGCTATTGACCTGCATCGTCTTATGATTTAGACGCAGGTAAGTAGGATCAGTACCCAACACCTCGTTGATCCAGTTTGAGCACTCAAAGTCTGTGGTGAACCTACTTGTATTATGGAGAATCCTTGTTATTGCTTTCAAGTCTTTTCATTTTCAGAATGTTGTGGGGTTTGTCCCGACATTCATCATAGTATGGTTAGAGGCTTCATAGACGGATAGTCAGTCATTTAGTACAGTTGAGTCTCTTTATTTACAGATATTTTATTTTGAGATTTCAGAGCCATTTTGGCCAAGACAATTAATTTATGTTATTTAGGACAATATTCTTGCATTGTCATTGAGAAATTCTTCTGTTGAGTTAAATAAGACAAAAATATGGTTAGATCAAGGCCAACAATGGTCATTAGGTGCCCACCACGTACATGGTGTAGGCTCGGAGTGTGAAAATCTTGATATTAGAGCACAGAGTTCAAGAGTCCTAGGGAGTCTATGAAGTCGTGTTTGTAGAGGCTTAGTCATCGGTGTGAAGCACGCCACATCTATGATTATGAGTCTACAAAATTTAGGAATTTCTCACTTCTTTCATGTTCTTTTCGTGCGTTAGAGTTAATCTTTAAAAACTTTCTCTCTAATTCATGCTTGCGCGTGTTTTAGATCATGATTCCTCCATGAAGAGCAGTCAGAGGTCCTCCTGCAGAAGAAATGTAGAGGAGTCGTAGATACCTAATGCACCCGAAGTGCAACCTCAAGGAAAAGTTACCAATGCTGAGTTCTGTGAGGCTATCCAAATGCTAAGCCAAGCGGTGACTAACCAAGTCGGGAAACAAAGGGGAGCTCGGCAAGAAGGGGCTGACACTTCGAGGATTCGAGAATTCTTGAGGATAAATCCCCCAAGATTTTTTGGTTCAACCACAACTGAGGATCCTAAAAACTTTGTGGAAGAGCAAAAGAAGGGTTTTGAGGTGATGCATCTGGTCGATACTGAAAGGGTTGAGCTAGTTGCATATTAACCTGAAGAGTGTGGCTTGGACTTGGTTCGACCAGCAAAAAGAGGGAAGAGATGAGGATGAATCACATCCGAGTTGGGATTATTTTGAAGAGGCTTTCTTTGGGACGTTTCTTTACCTAAGAACTAAATAAGGCTAAGGTACGAGAGTTCCTTACTCTTAAACAAGACCCCTTGAGTGTTAATGAGTATGGTCTGAAATTCACCAAATTGTCTCGTTATGGTTAAAGATATCGGGAGCAGAATGAGTTTATTTGTCGCTGGTTTGGATCGTGCATCTAGTAAAGAGGGCAGAGCGGCAATGCTGATCGGTTTCATGGACATATCTCGATTGATGGTTTATGTGAATCAAGTTTAAGAGGAAAAACTGAGGGACAGAGAAGAGTAGAGGAACAAGAAATCCATGACTAGGAATGAGTCTAGGCAACAGAAAGGTGGTTCGAATCGACCACAATTATAGACAAAAAAGGGGGCCTGCACCATAATCTGCTAGTGCTCCTACACCCAGAAACCGAGGTGAGCATCATGGCCAGAATTTGCAGAACTACAGAGCTAGGCCAACATAGTCCCTAGGAAGCGTGGCACAGGGAGATAGTTTGGCTCCTGTATGTGCTAATTGTGGTAGAACCCACCACGTAAATATCGTGATGGCCAGACAGGTTGCTTCAAGTATGGTTAAGAGGTTCACTTCATGAGAGAGTGTTCTAAGAACAGGCAAGGTAGTGAAAATCCGAGTAATAGAGCTCAATCTTCATCAATTGCTCCACCAGATAGGGCTGCACCTAGAGGAGCCACTTCTGGTACTTGCAGAGAGGCAAACCGTCTTTATGCAATCATTAGCCGCCAAGATCAAGAGAACTCTCTAGATGTTGTCACAGGTATGATAAAAGTATTTATTTTTGGTGTTTATGCTTTGCTAGACCCAGGAGCAAGTTTATCTTTTGTAACTCCTTATGTTGCAAATCAGTTTAAGATTTATCCTGAGAAACTTTGTAAACCTTTATGTGCTTCTTCCCCTGTTGGAGAGTCTATTTTAACGGAAAGAGTCTATCGTTATTATCCTATTTTCATCAATCACAAGAACACCATGGTTGATATAGTAGAGTTAGACATCACAGATTTTGAAGTCATTCTAGGTATGAACTGACTTCATGCCTGTTATGCATCAATAGACTGTAGAACTTGAGTTGTCAAGTTTCAAATTCCTAATGAGTCAGTCATAGAGTGGAGTAGTAGTTCAGCAGTGCCTAAGGGTCATTTTATTTCGTACCTTAAGGCAAGGGAGTTAGTTTCAAAGGTGTGTATCTATCACTTAGTCCGAGTAAATGACTCAAGTGCTGAGTTACCTTCCCTTCAGTCAGCTTCCATAGTAAAGAGTTTCCACAAGTTTTTCCTGATGATCTACTCAGAGTCCCTCCGAGAGAGAAATAGACTTCAACATAGATATCATTCCAGATACTCGTCCTATCTCTATTCCAACATATAGAATGGCACCAGCGAGTTAAAGAGTTGAAAAAGTAGCTGAAAGATCTGTTAGATAAAGGTTTTATTCGACCAAGTGTCTCGCCTTGGGGAGCTCTGGTCTTGTTTGTGAGAAAGAAGGATGGCTCCCTAAGATGTGTATGTACTACCACCAATTGAATAAGGTGACCATCAAAATTAAGTATCTTCTTACAAGGATAGATTATCTTTTCGACCAGGTTCAAGGTGCTTCATACTTTCGATAATTGATCTCACATCAGGCTACCATTCATTGAAAGTTAGGGAATGTGATATTCCAAAGACAACTTTCAGAACAATATATGGGCATTGTGAGTTTTTGGTTGTCTTTTGGGTAGACCAATGCACCAACAACATTAATGAATCTTATGAACAGAGTCTTCAAGCCTTACTTAGATGTGTTTGTTATCGTCTTCATTAATGACATACTAATCTATTCAAGGAATGAAGAAGATCATGCTAGTCACCTCAGATAGTACTTCAGAATTCGAAAAAAAAGGAGCTATATGTCAAGTTCTCTAAGTGTGAGTATTGGCTTAAATCTGTGGCATTCTTGGGCCACATAGTTTCTGGTGATGGAATTAGAGTCAATACTCAAAAGATAGAAGTAGTTTAGAGTTGGCCTAGACCCACATCTCCAACCGATATTAGGAGTTTTTTGGGTTTTGTAGGCTACTATAGAAGGTTTGTTGAGGGGTTTTCATCTATCTCGTCTCCCTTGACCAAGTTGACTCAGAAGACAATAAAGTTTCAATGGTCAGAAGCTTGTGAGAAAAACTTTCAAGAATTGAAAAAAGGTTGACTATTGCTCCGATTTTGACTTCAACCGAGGGTACTCAAGGTTTTGTGGTATACTAATATGCATCAAGAGTTGGTTTGGGCTGTGTATTAATGAAGAAAGGCAAGGTCATAGCCTACGCCTCCAAACAGTTGAAAGTTCATGAGAAGAACTACCCAACCCATGACTTAGAGTTGGCTTCTGTGGTTTTTGCCTTGAAAATATGGCGTCACTATTTGTACGACGTTCATGTGGATATATTCACTGACCACAAGAGCCTAGAATATGTGTTCACCTAGAAAGAGCTTAATCTCATATAAATAAGTTGGTTAGAATTACTCAAGAATTATAAAATGAGTATTCTTTACCATCCAGGTAGGGCTAATGTGGTTGCTGATGCCATAAACAATTTATCCATGGGGAGTACCGCCCATGTTGAGGAAGAAAAGTGGGAGTTAGCTAAAGATTTTCACAGAGTTGCACGCCTAGGAGTCAGATTTATGGATTCCACGGAAGGAGGGATAGTGGTAACTAATGGGGTTGAATCATCACTAGTGTCTGAGGTGAAAGAAAAGCAAGACCAAAACCTCATTTTGCTTGATTTAAAGGCTAATGTTCATAAGCAAAGAGTATTGGCTTTTGAACAAGGGGGAGATGGTATGCTGAAGTAACAAGTTAGACTTTGTGTACTTGGGGTTGATGGAATCCAAGAGAAAATCATGGAGGAGGCTCATAGCTCCGGATATTACATTCGTCCGGGTTCCACCAAGATGTACCACATATTGAGAGAGGTATATTTGTGGGAAGGTATGAAGAATGACATTGTTGAGTTTGTTTCCAAGTGCCCGAATTGCCAGCAAGTGAAAGTAGAGCACCAAAGACCTGGAGGTTTGGCTTAGAATATAGAACTTTCGGTATGGAAGAGGGAGACGATTAATATGGACTTCATCACAGGCTTGCCAAGGTCTCATAGTCAACATGATTTTATTTGGGTAATTATCGATAATATGATAAAATCAACCCACATTTTACCGGTAAAGACTACCCATTTGGCCGAGGATTATGCTAAGTTGTACATTCAAGAAGTGGTAAGACTTTATGGGGTTCCGATCTCCATTATTTCAGATAGGGGTGCACAATTTACTACTCAGTTGTGGAAGTCTTTCCAAAAAGGTTTGGGTTCGAAGGTGAACTTAAGCACTTCTTTTCATCCTCAGACGGATGTACAAGATGAGCGTACTATCCAGACTTAAGAAGATATGTTGAGGGATTGTTTAATTGATTTTAAAGGGAATTGGTGTTGACACAAAATTTTGGACCTCCACCATATGAATTAATTTTTGAGCTCATTTAATTTCAAACAATCTAAAATAATTAGTTTTATAAATTTTGAAGAAAAACAAAATAAAAAGAAAAATATGATACAAAGTTTGCACAATATTTTGAAAATTCTTGTCACTTTTTTCTTATAATTTTAGGTAACCTATATGTTTCAAAAACTTTTACGTAATTAATTTATTTTATAAATGTTCGAAATCATCTCGAAAGGATTTTTAATTTTTAATAGGTGCTTTATCTAAATTAAATTAGTTTAGTCTAAGTTGTACTTATATTTTGAGATATTCATTTATATCTAAGTTAATTAATTTATTTTGATAAATTTAAGAAGCTCACTAAATTAATTTACGTGAATTTGTCCTATTAATCAAATACTTTAAATCATTCAATAGACCAATTTTGGGCCTTTCCCACATTTTCAGCAACACCAAAAGCCCCAAACAACTCCTTGTCTCGTGTTTTTTCTTCTCAAATTTGACCCATCCCAAGTTCAATCCTATTCCCTCCCAGCCCAATTCACCCTCCGACCCAACCCAATTTCAGCGATTACACAGAACAGTTCCCCAATGCGTGAGAGAACGACGACCCAAACCCAGAATTCGATCGTGTGTGACACGTCTTCTTCCCTTTCTCAGTCTGGTTGTGCGATTTTTAGAGGAAGGCAGCGTAATTGTGCAGAGAGCAAGGCGAGGTGGCAAAATCCCAGCTCTCTCTCGTCCTAGAGTCAATATCGAACGACTCTCCTTTCAATTCCGTTGGGAATTAGTACTATGGACAACTTTCAAACCTGTTCCTCTGAAGAGATTTTGAATTTCAAATCTTGAATTGGACCCCATCCTTACCCGTTTTCCCACCTAAATCATCCCTAATTTCCATCTATTTAAACCTACTCTTATCTTCATTATTGAGGGGGCTGAAAAGAGGAAGTAAGAAAAAAAAAGAAAAAAAAACATACTAATCATATACTGTTTTCATCAATCGATCGAAATACGTAGAAATAGGATTCAATCGATAAAATTTGGAAGGTTAGCTTGGGATTTTTCTCTCAAGGCGTTCATTGAAGATTTGTGGTGAAGTCGTCGCCAGCTCTTGGTTCCAGTTTGCTGCCCGGAAAAATGTATCGTCATCTTCTTCTCCTTCATAATGTCATCTCCATCTTTTCTTCTATTCCGAGATTCTTTTTTAATGTTTGAGAAGCTTTTATTTCGTGTTTTTTGGCTATTAATTGTTGTGTAGTTTATAATATGGCGCGCCTGTTCTTAGTCGTCTCATCATGTTAGTTTCAATATCGAGTTAAAAACTTTCGTGTGCTCAATGGTGTGGCCTCTCTGTTTCGAATCTCTTCTCGTGTTTTGCTGGCTCTAAACTTTAAAATTCTGTTCATTTTTGCTACTGTTAATACTGTTTTATTTTTCTCTTTAGAAATGAGGTGAAAGCTTGAAGGCTGAATGATGTGGAGGTTATATGTTGTGTTATTGATTATTTGTTCGATACAACTGCTTGTCTACCTCCCCATTTTCAGATCCCACGGCGTTGTTGCCATTTTATATTGCTATTTAGTTTCTTTTCCAGTTTTCGTGATTGACCTGTTCTCGCGTATATTTACATAGCATGAGTTGTGTTCTTGTGTTCTTTTACAATGGCTTTCGTTGACTAAATCATTCCACAAGATTATAGTCTTGAAGTTTGAGGCGTTAATGCATTTTTGTTTATCCTTAAAGACATGTCTTAGTGTATGAAAAATGGAAAATATTTTGTTGCTTGCACCCTATCCCTTCTCTTCATGTGAAGTTGGAAAAAATGTTGAACTCCCTCTCTGATTCATGCCTAAAGTTTCATAAAAAAAAGTAGCATATTTTACCAGTTTTATCCACTGCTTTGCTCTTGTTCGACAAGCATAACTTTATGCTATACATTTTCTGCTTTTTATTCTGTTTGCCATGTCTTATATTGCATTTTAATGGCATCAATTATAATGGTCTGTTTCTTTTCTTAATTAGCATTGGCTTCTTTGTTATTATATTTGTCTAAGCAAAGATGCCTAAGTCTTATTTAGTTGGATTACTGCCAACTTAATAAGCCAACTATTGCATCCATATCATATTTGTTTTATCAAAATGAATTGTTTCAATTGTGCACGAGTTGTTTATTTGGTATGTGCAGCATTGCTCCCTTTACATTTTTTTGAGTCTAATTGTTGATGAATGGCTATGTACTTCCATAAATATAATGTGCTCATAGTTGTACAGACATGAAATATATGTTACTGTCTAAGTGTCATATTTGGATATCAACTTTGTAAGCTTTAGTTTGATTCATTTGCTTTTTCTTTAGAGTCACATGTGTCGTTTCAATTTGAACCACTTGAAGTAGCTTTCTTTTAGTAAAATCTGTTTTCGTTCAAGATATATATATATATATCTTGTTTATTATATCATTTCATATGCTAACCCATTTCTATTTTATTGCATGTAAAAAATTCTTTTCGGGTCCTTACGGACCTCACTTCATCTATTCGCATCCTCTCGTTGAGCCGTAAAGGCTCACACTACCATATATGAGGCGTCCAGCCCCCTCTAAACTGGTGTACAGGTCGAAAAGCAGCAAATATGTTGCTGGAAAATAATTTGCAGGTCTCCAAAAGCCCAAGAAAGGGATAATATACTGTTGTATACACTCATATACAGTCGGAATATGTGATGCACAGTTCCAAAAAATTATACAGGTTTTGGAAATTTGATCTGGGGCAGCATACATTCGGTATACATCCCAAGATACAGGAAACGGGGCTAATATATGAATTTTATACCCTGATATACAACGTTTGTATACAAAAACGGAAATTGATATGAAGTCCAAAGTCAGCAGCTTTGGCCCAATGTTTCTGGGCAGCAATAGGCCCAGAAGGCCCAAACCTTCCTCTCTCACTCTTTTTTTATTTGAATTTATTAATTTGTCTAACTCTCACTTTATTTGCTAATTGATTTTAAGAATAACTTAATTAAATTCCCCAAAAGATGAACCATATTTCAATTTCTTGTTCAAATATCTTGGTCCAAACCTCTCTTCTTCTTTTCTAATTACATTAAAATGATTCCTTGGGTTTTCGACTAAATTAGTTCCAAATTATAATAAATTAAATAAATCCTAATTAATCTAATTTGTTAAAATTCTTATCTCTTGTATTTCAAGTCAAATGTTTCATTTTTTTTTATCTCTTTCTCTAAAAATATATAAAATGAAACTAATATGTCATTTGTTTAATTATTTTTCTCAAAATTAACCAAATATTATAAATTATTATTTTTTATGTTACATCAACTTATTTATTTATTTAAAAAGAAAAAGAATAAGTCAAATATATTTTAGTCAAATCGTCGATCAACCGCGAGTTAGCAGACATTCTGAGGGCCTAACACCTTCTCGTAATGTACATTTGAACTTCAAGCCATTTTCAATTGATTTTTATCTGTTTTAAATCTTTTGAAAAATAACTTAAAGTTTTTTTGATTTTTACTAAAAAATCAAGTGGCGGCTCTCTTAATTCAAAAAATAGATTTCTCTTAAATCATAAGAGTAATTGATTCTTCGAAATTTAGTCGTTTTTTCATTCAATATATATTTTCATAAAACAATTGGGATGACCACCTACCTCTCATTGAGTTCGCTTAAACCAATAGCTACCATTCGAACATCCAAATGGCTTCATACGAAGCTATTTATGGGAGAGATGCAGATCTCCTATTGGGTGGTTCGAAGTTGGTGAAGTAGGGTTAATAGGACCATATATAGTTCACCAAGCCACGGAGAAGGTGAAAGTGATTCAAGAGGGTTTGTAGAGGGCAGAGAGTCGTCAAAAGTCCTATACAGATGTTAGGAGAAGGCCGTTGGAGTTAGAGGTGGATGATGGGGCATATCCAAAAGTTTCAAGGTCCTTTAGAGGAACCAATTTGTGAGAGAAGTGACTTGGGAAGTTGAAGAAGATATGAAGAAGAGACATCCACATCTCTTTGAATTCGAAGAGAATGCATATCAAGGTACTAATTCTCTTTTAGTACTTTATGAATTATGAATAAGCATGATTGTTATTTTCTTTTGGAATATTGAGTGTTAAAGTTGATGTTAAAATCCTTAGCATAGTGAAAGAAATCTCGTTCGAGGATGAATTTTTCTAAGGGGGAGATATAGTAACATCTCATAAATCGTGATAGCCAAGAATAAGCTAAGAAACTAAATATTATCATTTGTGGAAAGAATAAGAAAATCTGGAAAATTTCCTAAGTTAAAAAGTGAGTTTTTGGTCATTTTCAAACGACCATAACTTCTAGCTCAGGATGACTTAGAGTCAGTTCTTTATAGTGCATTTTCGATATCCTATGAGGGAGATATGCCTATCGGATGTTAGGCTGTCAGATTGAAAAAGGTTCCAATCTGGATTTTAGTAAGGATAAAGTGGTCTTTTTACCCAACTATTTCGTAATTAATTTTAAGGGTTTATTAGAGGTAAAACTAAGCCTTAAGTCAGTTTTAGAAAATATTATTCACGCTTAGGGCTTGGGAGAAAAGAGAAGAGATTCAACAAATTTTGAGTAGTTTGAATGATGAACATTGAAGTTCTTGAAAAACAACGGTTGAATTCTGGTTGGTTGAGTTGTGATATGCCTTTAGTTGATTTGAATTCGTATTTCCGGGTTGTTTTAGGGTCTAATCTATTGGGTATTGAGGTTATTACTGATATTAAGCGATTGGGGAAAGATCCATGCAAGTTTAGAAGGTGTAGAGATGAAAAACAGAGAAGAAAAAACAAAAATCCTGTCTAATATGAGGTGCCGCGCCAACCAGAGCCCCTCAGGATAGATGCTGTCTGTCAGGCTCTTGCGCTCCACGCCTCTTAGAGCGCCACGGACGCCTGGATACCCCAATTTTGCCCCATCTTTTCGTACTAGTTCCTAAGTGATGTACTTACACATCCTAGTCAATCTCAACACTCTAAGGTACATCTAAACATCATGAAATTATCCATAGACATGAAATCATGAACCTTGAATCCATAATCCAATTCAAGGAAAGTTAAGATCAAAGTCTAAGATGCTAAGAGTTAAGTTTTAAGGTTAACAAGTAAGTCAAAGTAAAGTTTCTTAAAGTTTTCAAGAGTCTTATTTAAATGTTGTAACTTCATTTCAAAGCTCAAGTTTCGAGTTAAAGAAAGAGTAAAAGTTGAAGTCTTTCCTTCAAAGAAGTATAAGGAATTAAGTATTTCCTAAAGAGTTGATTAAGATAAAAAGTTTTAAGTCAAGCAAAGAGTAAATAGTTGAGTTCATTTCTCAAATGATATAAGGGAACTAAGTATTTCCTAGAAAGTTTAAATGTTTTTACATTTAAATAAGAGGAAACTAAGATTTCTCAAAAGAGTTTTGAACAAGAAAATGGAACATTGATTCCAAAAGAGCTTTTAAAGATTAGTGTTAAACAATTATCTCAACCCAAATAAAGGAAGTTATTTTAAAAGAATGAGCTAAAGTATATTTTGGGAGTAGTATTTAGCACTGATGTAGGGATAAGAGTTCATATTAACTCAAGTACCCATGTAAACAATGTAGACATCATGGATGTTAACGGGTCATACTTTTAAGATCATGTAAGTTAAGCTAGTGGATTCACTAAGTTAATGAGTTCTATACGACGACAAAGTACAAGACAGTTCTGGCAGCGTGGCCAAAACGTTCACCACTTAGGCTCATAGTAGTGGTTGTCGGTTAGAAAATCTCCCACATAACTATATTACTTTCGTATATAAGTAAAGTTGACTTACTATTGAATTTTTTAATAAACTAAGTTGTTTACTATTTTATAAGCTTAATATATATCACATATGTTTTAAATTGCTTTATATACATACATTGAGTTGAGTATCTCTTGAGTTGAGCATAGCCAAGGTAAGTTCATCTTATTCTCATCAAGCTTAAGCTGTTGTTTAGAATTCCAACTCACATACTCGTACATTCAATATAGTAATGTCAGTTGGCTTGCATCATCTTATGATGCAGACGCAGGTAACCAGGTTCAACACCCAGCGTCTCATTGATCCAGTTTGAGCACTCAGAGTCAGTGGTTAGCCTACTTGTTTTCCGTAGGATCCTTGTTATTGCTTTCCAGTCTTTTCATTTTTAGAATGTTATGTGGTTTGTCCCCACATTCATCATAGTATGTTTAGAGGCTTCATAGACGGATAGTCAGTCATTTAGTTCAGTTGGGTCTCTTTATCTACAGATATTGTATTTTGAGACTTTTGGGCCATTTCGGCCAATATAATTAATTTAAGTTATTTAGGACAATGTTCTTGCTTTATCATTGAGAAATTCTTCCGTCCAGACCAAGGGTTCGCTCAAAGCCAGCAATGGTCATTAGGTGTCATTCACGTGTAGGGTGTAGGCTCGGGGCGTACACTAGTGTAGAAACACATTTCATGAGTATAAGAGACATCATAATAAGACATAGGCTATAACATGTTAATTAACAATCACAACTAGTGAGTATAAGAAACACCATTATAAACATATAGATAGTCATTCCAATCTACTTTTAGTATAATAGGAGAGAAATACCTCATGAGCCACCTCAAGACAAGCTTGTGCAATGTATATGTAAAACCCCAATAATTCCATTATACTAAGCAAGTCACTTTAGATCCTCATTCATGTTTACCATCTTTTTAACTCATATTTAGCCTATTTCTCATAGACAAGGAACATTTACTTTTAGTCAACTATATCAACAAAGGCAACCCATGGAAACAATGCAAGTTAACATCCAACATTACAAGTAGCCTTACAATATAATGCAATTATCATCTAGTTACAAATACATCCACTACACAAATAATCATGATAAAAGAACTTACCATAACTACTATTAAAGCATACTCGTGCAATGCATAGATAAAGTCTCATACATTTCACCCACACTAAGTAGTACTTCTTAAATACCTGTAGCTTATCCAAACTTGACCTTGTGAGAATTAGATATAACCGACATATACCATGACAGCTTATTATGGAATCCAGTGACTCCCACACTGAAAAGGGTTGGTCTACTTGCCTATGGTAGAATCAAACTCTTATCTTGAGTGAAACCAATAGCTAAGTAATATATGTGGGAAAATAGTTTATGGGATAAGGAGATTTCTACTAAAAAAACCCGTCCTCTACTAACATGGGGGCTTCCATCCCAAGAGATTGTTCTAGAAACCCGACCTCTACTAGGGTGAGAGATTCCATATCCTATCAATATCAACTCGATACTAAGCATAATTCCCATTGAGTTTATATTAAGTCTTGACTTAACTTTATACTTGAGAAAGAATGTCTTGAAACTAAACCAAAAAACTCATACTAAAGTTCCTAGATTCAATGGGTGAGACTAGTCTCCAAACCTCGGAATCACCAAATGTGAAAACCTTTCACATTGTGTGGTATTCATGTCTAAGTGTGAAAGTAAGGATAATAATCCAATCAACACAACAATTAGATTTTAATGTATTCACTTTACTCTCAAAGCAATCTAATTGAATGCACACAAGTTTCATACACATAGCTAATTCTCGTGGTTTTACCCTTCAAGGGCTATAGATCAGAATCAACCAATCACTCTACAATTAGTACATTAAACATAGGCGGTGACATGATCTAACTAATTAGACTACTACATAAAAATCTCATACTATTAAAATCCCCACAACTCACCCACATCACGTAGTCACAAATTGGGGACATAAGGGTTCATGGGATCTTGGAGGAAATTCAACATCAAAACTATATAAATTTCTTAATTAATACATAAGTCAAGTAATCAATTCACCACATTCATAATTCGAATATAATCTACTATAAAGACTCATATTAATGCTTTAAGATCCAAGTTAGGGAAACCTAAAGATTCATAGATCCTTAGATAATTCCTTAGGAAAACAGTAGTAATTTGTCATATTAAACATAATATGAGACAATAAACACATTGAAATCGTTTTGAAAGTAAATCTATGCCATAGATTTAAAACCCTAGGTATTGAAGAAATTTTTCGGAGAATCTTTCAAGGGCTTCATGAAAGTAAAATATTCATAAATCAAGACTATCATACCTTCATTGTATATCCTTCACGAAATTAAAGAGGAAAGATGAGTTCTTGAGTTAGTTCTTCTTCTTCTTCAATGGAGTTTTTAGAGAGAAAATTGTTCGGGGGAAAGTTAGTTATGATTTGGGCGAGACGTTGTATCATCACATAGCTCATAGTGATGATTGTCTATCATATTATTTATAATGTTGAGTTCAGAGATTAGAAAGTATTTTGTAAAGCTTTAAATAATTTAACTTTTTTATTTCCTTACATTCAGTTTAGTATATATCTATATCTAATGTAATCCTTTCATTCAGTTATTTGTTATTCCCTATATTACATACTCGTACATTCAATGTATTGATAACATTCGAGCTACATCTTTTATTGATGCAGATACAGGTTCTTAGGATCCTAAATAAGAGTCAGTTGAGATCACTTCATCTGCTCGTCATCTTTTGAGTGAGACTTTCTTGCTTCTGGAAGACTCCAGTTTTATGAGTTGTTAGTAGTAGTTCTCTTGAAGAATCATAGGTCTTGTCTCCACACTCATCTTTATACAGTAGAGGCTTCATAGATAGACAATTTTGAATAGTCTTTCACTTTTAGATGTTTTATTTTAAAGTTAGACAATTTTGAATAGTCTTTCAGTTCAAATATTTTATTTAAAACTTATATTTCATACTTAGTATATTCATAAAATTTTGACATATATTACACTTTGATTCAATATTTCTTTCAGTTTGATGCTTGTGTATGCATGAGCTAGTCTTCCACTACTGATTTTCTTGGGGTCAGTAACAGTTCCCAAGTGTTGGCACGTCCAGAGTGTAGTCTCAAATGTGACATAGAATCCCCAACTATATCCCATTACATAGATCCAAAGTGGTCCTGAACCTATAAGAAAAAAAGTTTTCCAATCATAATCTATTAGGAAAAAGGGTCTCCTAAACTAATAGGAAATATAGTTTCCTAAAATAAGCAAGGGAAAAAAATCAAGAAATAATTAACAAATCTTTCCCTTAGCTTGAATTCCTTTAGCCTTCAATATACACTTCACATTGCCATTGAGCTAACAACTTTACATTATACAAAATGTAAAAATTTAAAGTAAGAATCATATTCCTATTTATTTTTTTGTGTTGCACTTGTATAAACCAAGCCGACAATATATAAAATCAAATTAAACCTAGCTATGCACACCTCTACTTACGATTGTAGGAACCCCTATTGATGAAAGGTTGAAGACAAGAGCTAGGAATATTAATCTTCGTCAAATCCCGACCTATACCTAAATCAATTGAAGTCGTTGTGCCATAGTGATGTATGTCTCTAACTATATCTCTTTTCTAGGCTTAAGAAGACCTAGTTTATAAAAACAAATCTTAAAGATTGAAAGTAAAGGATGCTTACCTTTCGAGCAACTTCCTCTTTGTCTTCTGAGAAGTATCAAAGTCTCTTTTGCAAAAGAAAAAAATAAGAGATATAAATAATGTAACTAATGACTTAAACTGGTGATTTATTCGTGTTTGGTAAAACGAAAGTAGTATATTTTCATGATCATAACTCACAAGCATCAATAATAAAATGTTGATGGTGACATGCTATTTCTTGAAGGACATAACAATTACATATATTAAATTAACAAGTTCCATTTGCTCCTGAATATGAACATTTTAATGAAGTGATGTCTTGATATTGACAAGAAACTAACTTCCCTTCAACTTACCAAGCACACTTATATATTCCCATTAAGCTCAATCACAATATATATGCTTGAGTAACTTCTCTCTATATATAAATGTAAATATCAATCATTAAAACTATTTTGAAAATTAAAAATAAAACAAAAAAGTGTTATTATACTATCAACGAGCTTGATAACATTTATCTGCCCCAGTGATCATGCCCTAAGCAATTAGGGCATGATATTTGTCTTCACCTATGGTTTATAACTTGAATCATAACCATTTAATTTATATCTTTATGAAAATTTGATGGTAAGTTCTATGACACTTTTTGTTCGTCGGTTTGTCTAATTTTCGAATTAAATAGGAATAAATTAATTTATTCTTAAACTTAATATTCAGATATTCGATTTTTCTCAAAAATAAAAAAAAATAATCTCTCTTTCTCTCTCTCTCTCTCTCTCTCTATATATATATATATATACTTTTTAGTATTAACGAAATAATAATTATAGCATATTTACTAATAAACACCCTACTTGATCTTAATTAGTCCTATCTTTCTAATGTGTAAATGTGTCCTTAAATTTGGCTTCAGCTGGTATTTATGTTTTTCAACTTTAGGTATACACAAAGTTGTATTACGCCACGTATGTAGAACATAAATGTCTACTTATTTAATTTTATACAAATTTAAGTAACTATTTATGCACACCGAAAATTGAATAATATAGATTCCAACTGAAGCTAAGTTAAATGACATATTTCCTTCATATGTCATTGAGGGAGTTTTGCGTGATGATTGAATAAATCCTGTATATGAAGTGAATCCTCGTACATGAGCCAGAGAGGGCCACAACTAGTTATGAACAAGAAGGAAATACTCTTGGCCACTTCATTAATTATATTAGTGGGGGTCTTATTATTAGTCAGTTTGTATATATTAAAAAGTAGTAGTATACTCTGGACCAACTTTTTATTGTATTTCTTGCCTTTTAAGCACTCTTTTGTACCCTCCCTACCCCCAAATCTCACACTAATATTTCTTTCATTCTTCCTCCAATCCAAACACTTCCTTCTTCTCTTCTTTCCCTTTTTCCTCTCTGCTTAAATCTACTTTAGCTTTAGCTCCGTATACAGATAGTATGCATGAATGTCAAGAGAAAGGTATTCATCAACCAACAAACACACACACACAAAAAAAAATGTCCATTTTAATTTCTTGGTAGATCCAATATGTTTTGTATAAACATCATTGAATTTGTTTTAACTTGTTTAGAATATTTGTGTCAGGGAGCGATATGAGGAGATAGGTAAAAAAATAAAGAGGGAAGCAGATGACTACTCGCAGATGGGAAGAAGATATATGTTGGTGCCTCCAGGAAACACAACGTTAAACACTGTAACGCCTTGTGCTGCTTGTAAGCTTTTGAGACGTCGTTGTGCTCAAGAATGTCCATTTTCTCCCTATTTTTCCCCTCATGAACCTCAAAAGTTTGCTTCTGTTCACAAGGTCTTTGGTGCTAGTAATGTTTCCAAGATGCTAATGGTAAGAACGTACCACCAATTCATTTTTTATTTTTTTTGAAAAGAAAAAAAAGAGATGTTATGTTTATTTAATAATTATTCAGGAAGTACCTGAGAGCCAAAGAGCAGATACAGCTAATAGCTTAGTTTATGAAGCAAATGTACGGTTAAGAGATCCGGTGTACGGGTGCATGGGAGCGATTTCTTCTCTACAACAGCAAGTTCAAGCATTACAAGCGGAGCTGAATGTTATTAGGGCGGAGATAATAAAATACAACACGACTACACTCATTCCGTCATTGCTATCTTCTGGAGCTGTATCCATTGCCACAGTACTTCCACCACCACAGCCACCATTAACAATTCTACCTTCAACGATATCTTCTACTCATGATGCAACCATGTACACTCAACCGTCAACAACCACCACTGAATTTAGCAACATATCCAGTGAGAATAATATATCCTATTTTGGCTAAATTTCTTTATTATTCATATTGCAAAATTATGAATCAAATTAAGTACAATAAGCAATAAATTGTTTTAATGGCACAATACCCATGTTTCTGTTACAATTAATCACTACTATAAAGAAAGAGAAAGATTAAATATATTTCTCCTCATTAATTATCCTCTAGTATCTTTCATAACACTAGGAAATGTGAAGGACAAATTTCTACTGATAATTGAAACCCCTACCTAGCTATTGTGTGGAAACTACTATGAATACCACTAGACGGTAACACTTGACTTCCTCTTCAACATTCATATAACTATAAATAATTTTCGTTTAATCCCATGATAATCACACAAAGTGAATGTTGTTATTAGAGAGAGATTCTTTTTGACCAGAAATAATTTGATTCGATTCAGATGGAGGATATTTATCTAAAAGTTACAATTTTCCTTTTATATAAATCGACTTGAGGAGCAAAAAGGTAGCCGGGGAAATGTGTCTAAAATTACTTGATCTTGTTATTAAATGATGTTCATTACTTTTTCTTAGTTTAGAATAATATATTTGCAAATTTAAGATATATAATCATTGATAAAAATTGTATATGTAATGGCGTAGGTACATATATTGGAATCTATTAATTAAGCTTGTTTTGACATTTTAAGGGGCTTTCTCATCTAATCTAAATTGTATGTTGAAGATTTGAAACTGATTAGCAACTGTAACAATGATCATAAGGTGTGTTAATTAATTGAGTTTTAGAAAAGTTAAAAGTAAGGAAATACGAAAATGTAGTTGAATTGTTAGCTGGTCAGTAGTCCTGCCAGCTAATTTTGTCTTTTGTATAATTTAGGGGTTCCTTGGCGTGTGGAGTTCAATATGCATTAAGAGGAAGCCAAAGGCACCCTTTAATAATAATGTAAACAAACTTATAGGGAACTTCATTCCCTTCACTCCCTTTTGATTTATTTATTAAAATTGCGGGTAGGGGAATTAGGGAGGGGAAACAAAACCTCATAAATAAAGTGGGAGTTCAGGTAATCAACCAACTGATGAGTTACTAAGACTTCCGCTCTTCTCTTCAAAAAGAAAGAAAAAAAAAAGTTGTGGTGGGGGAGACTTCTTCATGAACTAATTAACCATATTACAAATGTAATACAAAGACGAAATTGAATGTCTCACTCATCTAAGTCTCTTTCAAGAGTGTATAAAACCAATGCAGAGAATTGATGGAATTTGGTCTAAGGTCATGGTTGCTTAAGATGTTGGCATCTTACTTGTCTTTACATTCATTTCCCCATTGAAAATAATTCTTAATTTATAGCTTTACTTCTCCCAAAGTCTCATCTTTAGTGACTCTTATGAGGCAAGTTGTAGAAGGAAACTGCTTTGAAACATTCCATCACCAATTTTTAAAACAACAAAAGCAAATGGTCAAGTACGCCAAGTTAATCCCCTCCCCACGTGAAGTTATATATATATATATAGTTTAATTTATTAAGCTACAATTTATATCTAAAATGTATGATCAACCTTAATATCTACTCAAGCTTTTGCAAAAATCTAGTCAAGCATGTTCTCTTATGCAATTTAGTGTTAAAGTAATCATTAAGGGGTTGTTTCGTAGATGAGAATAGTGTTGAATAGGGTGTATTAGTAATACTACAGCAGTACAATGTTTTATTAGTTATGCTAAAATTAAAAATTATTCTTCATATAGTTTTAAACAATAGCCTCGAAAATATGGTGAAATGGATATGAAAAAAGTTTTGAGGCCAGTTGTGTCTTTACTGTGCTAATGCATGCATTGCAAGTCCTTGCATTGCTAACACCATATTTAATTTGGCATATACCAAATAGAGTACACACGTTGTGTTAAGTATATACAAAACTAATGCATATATTATTTTTATCCAATATATCCTACCAAGTTGAAACCCTAAATCACTTTAAATATCCTTGAGAACAATAGAGAGAAAGCTATGGTTTTATTTTGATAATGTATTCGGTTCATCACTACTTCTCTTGATAGTTAGTTGCAGCCGTTTCACTATTCTAATCAACTAGGAATAATTAGAATGTAGAATTAATTAGAAGCCTTACGTTCCAGGTAATTGGCATGAAAAAAAATGAAATGATTATTAACAAAAGTTGGACCCCCTAATTTCGACTAATAAGTTATTTATATAAAATCATGACATATTGCATCTCTAAGTCTGCAGAAAAATTAAATAAATTCATTTCTCGAACATCGTCTTGTATCCCAATGCTGAAATATTGTTAAACTTTTTTTAGGCTCTTCTCCTTGTAAAATGATTTCCCATTCAGTATTCATCACACACATGCATTTTCTATAGTTTGCTTGTAAATTATGATAGTGTGCCAGTATAAAAACAAGCGCAGAAATATTAAATTAATCTTAATGTATCATTTGAGTTACACATTATGACTCTCTCTCTCTCTCTCTCTATATATATATATATATAAAAAAATTAAAACCCTATTTTATAAGCCAACAAAGGCCGGACGAACACAACATGAGATGGTGGTACTAAAGGCAACATACAACACATGGCATTATCTGATTGGCTATTAAAATACATGGAAGGGAAAAATGAGGCCAGGCGTCTTCTTTGTTGATTTCATAGTTTTTGAGTTCATAATGTGGTTCAATTTTCTTATTGGCATAATATATAGATATGCCCTTTAATTTAGTTTCAAATCATATTTATGTCTTTCAACTTTGGATGTGCACAAATAGACACTTAAACTTGTATAAAGTTAAACAAATAGACACACATGTCCTAAATGTTATTTTTTGTCCTACGTGGTGTCCTATGTGTATTGTGCCATGTAGGACTCATGTGTTTATTTATTTAACAGTTGGATAGTTAAAGTGTCTGTTTGTGCATTATGAAAGTTGGAGGTCAAAGTTAAAATTTGAAGCTAAATTTAGGATCTAATATATGTATTATGTCTTTCTTATTTGGTGAGTTCTTTCTACTTCTTCTTTCCTTAGACGTTCCACTGATATGGAGTAAGAAACACATAGATGCAATAAATTGGTTAGATTCTAGAAAATATGAAGGATGGATTTTGAATTTGACAAAAATGGATGCAATAAATTTCAATTTGAATGTATAATATTTGTATGTGAATCTTCGGGAACTTTTAACCAATTACTTTGCATCAATTGATTTTTCATTCAATCTTGTGTTCAAAGTTCTGACTGTGTTCTGGTTTTGTAGCTTTCATCATTGCTCGAACGGAATTCTTCTTCTTTCTTTCTTGGTTTCTCAATTTGAGTTGCATGTCAGTATTTACATGTATTCTCTACTATATTGAGTGTATTTGATAATATTTCTAAATTGTGGTAAAACTTAAGAACAAAATAACAATATAAAGAGGAATATAAAAGAAATATAAGACAAGAGGAACAATATAAGATTATTTTCTTTTTATCAAGTGTCTTCAACATTACTCGCAACACCACAATTTATAGAATTACATTTAGAAATATCAAAAGATGTCATAAACATTATATAAAACTTTGAGAATTACTAATCATTAAGGAGGAAATAAACCTAAGAATTATGATCATCTATTTGGCCATATTATCAACATCACTAACAATAATGGATAAAATTAATCTATGAGTTATGGTCATTCATTTGATCATATTATCAACAACACTATTATTCATAAAGTAGATAATTAAACAAGAATTTATGGTCATTAATTCAACCACCAAAATGATTTACAACATAAATCAACTTTTCCCCTTCTTTAATTGTACATAGAGAAATTTCTAGAAAAAAAATTTAAAGTAACACGTTGTTTCAAACTTTTAAAAATACACCTTAACTATGCTGGTATTCTATTATCCCACGAAATAAATATCGTTGTAAAAAGACCATTTTCACCCCTTTTCTCCTTATGTTTGCATTCACTCAAATGACACGCATGGATGTAAAAAAAAATAAAAAACGAATTAAAAAGTCTCACATATCATCTCCTTCTCCATTATTTTTTATTATTATTAAAAATGTTAAATTTATTTATAT
The DNA here is from genome assembly GCF_001406875.1 of Solanum pennellii. Classification (NCBI taxonomy): domain Eukaryota; kingdom Viridiplantae; phylum Streptophyta; class Magnoliopsida; order Solanales; family Solanaceae; genus Solanum; species Solanum pennellii. Next base: position 40,827,561 of record NC_028642.1, on the reverse strand, counting down.
ATAATATACATCCATACAAGACTGGTAGTCTGAAGAATTAAACTCAAAAGAAATACTTGCTAAATTACAAACATAGTTCATATTATCCGTTAATATGGGTGGCATATTCTGCCCATTCCAAATTGCTCCTTCCTTGTCTGCATTTACGATTTTCAAAACGAATAGAGGAGTCATTGTCCATTCCACAAAATCTAAGTCTTCCAAACGAATAGAGGAGAAAAAAAGTATAGGGAAAGTTCTTGGGGTGTGACTGCAATATATGTTGATATAGACAATTGGGTATATGCTTTCGATAGGAAAATTTGCTAGACAATGGTGACTAGGCTAAGCTTTAGGTGAAAGTAAACTCTCTCTCGGGCAACTTACTCCACATCAAATAGGTTCCTCTCGGACACCCACTCGTCTATGCTAACCAGTTTACGCCTTACCCACACCCTGACCATTCAATAGAGGGTGCTTGGATATGGGGCTAGGGTTAACTCTCTTGGGCTGAACTTTATGTCGACCCACTCCTTAGGCAATCAATCTAGTGGTCTTGGTTTTGCGACCTCCCTCTCAGGCAAGCCGAAAACACATGAGTGGATTTGTATTTGCAAATACAAACCCATTAAATTAAACCACAACCACTAGGTGAAATCACCACTAAAATGTATCTAATCCTATCAGCAAGCAACACTCAACAATAATATCAACACATACTTGCTAAATCACACCCCAAGAAGGGGGTTTTAGCCACACATCAAGCAATAATGAAATATACTTAAAATGATAAATGAATCAAGTGGGTATAAGAGATTAAACCTTAAAACTAGCAAAGGAAGGTTAATGGAGAAGACCACTTAAAAAATTGGAAGAAGAACTTCTTTCTTCAAACTTCCCCAAAAACCCTCTCCAAACTTTTAGTGGTGTTGGATTCATTTCACGTCTTTAGTCGTGAATCACCGAGTGATTCAGCGATTCACTCTTTCTCTGGTTCGTCGTTGTTTGTGTCTTGCCTTATATCCATCCATGCTATAACGTTGGGTGGAATAACTCTACTTCGCGGAACTATTCGGCAAAGCACCGACTACTCCTTTTCATCGCCGTTTGATCCACTTCCTTCGGGGCTTACTTGATGTAACAGAAGGCAGAACTTTGTGTTACGGCGTATCGCCAAATGTGCTTGGTGATGCGCACTTTGCATCTTCAGCTCTTTCGTTTTGCTTTCATTTTGCGCCTAAGTCTCCATGCTCCTACCAGATCCTCAAATACTTGAAACATAGAAGTTTTCATTAGATATCGAGATAAAATACACAATCGAGGACACTATTTGCATTAAAACAAGGCCCTAGATGAGTCCAATTTGAGGACTCATCAACACCCCCAACTTACAATTTTGTTTGTCCTCAAGTAAAACTCAAGTTCATCAGTTAAAATAGGATGTCTCAAATAGTGTTACATAAGACTCAATCATGAATGTACACAACAAGACTCAAACTACTCATGCATATCTCAATTGTATACTCAAAGATTCATGTTGGGACAGATCATTACCAAAGATTCTTGAGCTCACAACACTTGTACTAATGCAAGTTCAAGCTTCAACAAAAGTATCTACATGCCCTCACACAAAGAATGATTTCATTTTCACACACATAGATTTATCAACTTAGGATCGAATCTGATGGAACGCTCACACTCACAAAAAGGAACACAATGCGTGTTTTCACCCACATGTTTGCCCTTATTTTCTAATTGACTTTCGGTTTGGTTCGGTTCACTCAAGATCAAAAACGTCTTTCTAAGGCTTGTAATGAGACTGAGTGCAAAATTATGGTCATTTAAGCTTGGTGATTTTTTCCTCAATGAGATGTGGCTTTCTCAAAACATCCACTTTCTTCCTTCATCAATCCTTAGTCAAGTGTCTTTAAGTCATCATTTTATTTTTCTCTATGTATTACTTGGAAACCCGATTTCGTTTTATGGTTTTATTTTGCAACCTTCTTTCTTTTTTTTTCTTTTTCTTTTTCTTCTCTTTTTTTTTTTTAATATGGAGGGTTTCCATTTCTTTGAAATACCATTGATTTGCGAGACTTTTCTTGCACTTCTTGACTTCTCCTTTCCCTTCTTGCCACACCCCCAACTTAGGCTTTTAGCTTAAGTTGGTTATTCAATTATACACATCTCAAGAGGATTATAGGTGATGGATAACGAGAAGTTCTGGTTTCATCAAGTTTTTTCAAAAGAAGAGGTAAAGCTCAAAGGGTGTTCAAGAGAGTTTCACACGCCTAGGGTAGGACACAAAAGAGGTATATGTCAAAGTTGGCTTACACTCTTTGAATGTTGCCTAAGATCATCTAAAGAGGACACATTTCTAAATCAATTAGGCTAACGGGACAAATTCTGAGTTTATTCATGCAAGGTTCAAAGTAGGCTCATCACACAATGCATCGACACATAAGTCAAACAAGACTACAAACTTTTGCTAGTGTGCAATGGTCATTGCCAAAGAATCAATTCAATAATTGGCTAATCACAACGAGATGCAAAGAGTTCACATATTGTCTATATAACTTCATTCGTTCTTATTGTAGCCACACATTCATGTTGTTTGATTGAGAGAATTTTTAATTTATCTGTATTGATCGAAATCGAGACTTAAGTTTGTGCAAGAACAGTCACTTTCCACAAGAGGTGGCAAATTTTTCAAAAGTAAATTTTTTTCGAAAGGATAAAAAGATTATGAAATTAGGACCCAAAAGAGAGTCATAAGCTCAAACATTTGCGAAAGAAATTTTAAAACACAATTCAAATAGACAACCCACGTATAACAGACGTATACACAAACTATGATTCATATATAGCACGAAAAGTGTGGGTCTCACCCTACCAAAATAAAAAATTATTTGTCCTCAAATATAAAAAACAATCCCAGAGGTCAAATTAAAAAGACGAAGAGATAGGGCTAGAAACTATCCTGGTTAGGTGGACTTAAGGTTAAGGTACGATGGGGATGTTGGGTGCATAACCGAGTAACCCATGAAACTTTTTACTACTCTTTTTAGCTATCAATGTGCCTATCTTTAACCCACGTTCTCGAATGATTTATTAGCCACCTTTTTGTGCGTTGGCCTACAACTTATCCAGACTGTTTCCAATTAGCGATAGTATTTTGCATTCTGAGCCATTAAGCGCATCGCCAAATGAATTGTTACTTCGCCGAGTTCTTACAAAACTTCCCAACATATTTGGATTGTTCAAGTGGCAGTATCGTTGGGGTCGCCGATCTTGTAGGCGATCGTCAAATCTTTTTGCATTCGCCGAGTTTTACAGGCTCCAAATTATGCTGATATCCTGAGTCAGATGGAGGAATAGAGTTGATTATTGGTCTCTTCGGCAACTCGCTAACCAGGTTTATTGCTTGCCATTTTGCACCTTTTTAGCATTTTCCACACTTCAATCTGCAAAACTAACATACTATTATTTTACCAATACGCAAATATAATATAATATGGGGTTTTGGGTTGCCTCTCAAACAACACCTTAATTAACGTCGTGGCACGACACAAATCAATATTTACTCTTATCCTCGGAGTCACCCATGGGTGAATCCTCGGTGAATGGTAGGTATATATTGACCTATCATTAAGTGGTTTATTTGTACATCGTGTAGCTGAATTTTCATGAAATTTGCGGTGGTTGTATCATTAAGCATCTCGATGTTGTCTTTCATGTCAGTCAACTTCTTATCTTTCTCTTCAAGTTTCTTTTGAATGAATGAAAGGGGATCATTACTCGATCCAACCCCTTTCCCTTCTCGTTGGGTGCATTCTCGAAGGGCAAATTTTTTGTCCTTTTCTCTTGCTTGTTCTTCCAACCCCTCTACACGTTTGGACATCCCTTCTACATGTATCACTAGTTTATCCCACTCGTATTTCTTTTGATCCTTTTCGGTTGTTTCAACCATGTTGTCAAGTAGGGTTGCAACAACTTTGTAGGGTTGACTCATCATTCCGCCTTCTAAAAGGTGTTCAACTATTCTTCTATTCTCGGGTTCTAGACCTCTCTAGAAGCAATAAATGAGTATTTTATTTGTTATTCCATGGGATGGGCATGTTTGCAAGATTTCTTAGAACCTCAGCCACAATTCTGTAATTATCTCTTCCCCTCTTGTTTAAACGTCAGTAGATTATCCCCGAAGTTTAATAACTTTAGCAAGGAGTTATCTGTGTGATATCCATAATAGTCATCCATTGTTGTTTCCCTGTTGTAGAAAGAAAATGATCAAATAAAAACTAAAATTAAGGTTAGTAAACCTATATTACAAAAAACTAAAAACTATAAGTAACTACATCTTCACATGACACCGTTCCCCGGCAGCAGCGCAATTTTGATACATCAATATATGTATCTTTTTATATTTTGTGATAAACAACACTAACCTATAGTTTGAGTGTCTACGAATCAAAACTAGTAAATTAACTCAACCAGGGGTTGGGGTCGTGTCCTAAGGGAGTGGTAGTGAAAGTAGTAGCTACTTAGAAATTCTATCTAAATAGTGATAGTTTAAGACATTTTCAAGTTAAACAAAATTAAATTCAATTTGTGACATCAAAGTGTCAAATATCAAAAAGGAAGGTTTGTCACAAATAGTAAAATTAGCAAAAAGAAAGGAGAAAACAAGTATGGAAAAAGTTCTTAGGGTGTGACCACAATATATGTTGACATAGATTAATGGGTACATGATTTCGATAGGAAAATTTGCAAGACAATAGTGACTAGGCTAAGCTTTAGGTGAAAGTAAAGTCCCTCTCACGCAACTTACCCCACATCAAATGGGTTCCTCTCGAACACCCACTCGTCTAAGCTAACCAGCGTACGCCTTACCCACACCCTGACCATTCGATAGATGATGCTCGGATATGGGACTAGGGTTAACCCGCTTGGCCTGAACCTCATGTCGACCCATTCCTTAGGTCATCAGTCTAGTGGTCTTGGTTTTGCGACCTCCCTCTCGGGCAAACCGAAAATACATAGGTGGATTTATATTTGTAACTAAAATCCATTAAATTAAACCATAACCACTAGGTGAAATCACCATTAAAATGCGTCTAATCCTATCAGCAAGCAAGACCCAATAATAATATCAACACAAATTTGTTAAATGACACCCCAAGAATGGGGATTTTTAGCCACACATCAAGCAACAATCAAATATACTTAAAATGATAAAAGAATTAAGTAGGTATAAGAGATCAAACCTAAAAAGTAGCAAAGAAAGGTAAATAGAGAAGACCCATTTCCAAAATTGGAAGAATAACTTCTTTCTTCAAGTTTCCCTAAAAACTCTCTCCAAACTTGAGTGAAAAATATACTCAAAACTAAAACTACAAAATTATATTGTTTACTCTCTTAATTTCTATATCTAAATAATAAAAGAGTTTGGTATTTATAGACTTCAGATTTAGTACTGGTAGATCCATTTGGCATCTTTAGCCGTAAATTGACGAGTGATTCGGAGATTCGCCCTTTCTTTGGTTCGTCGTCATTTGTGCCTTGCCTTTATATCCATGCATGTTGTAACTTTGGGCATAATAACTCTGCTTCGCGAAACTATCTAGCGAAGCGCCGACTTTTTTTTTCATCGCCTTTTGATCCACTTTCTTTACGGCTTACATGCAGTAACAGATTGTGGAACTTTAATGTACAGCTTGGCGATGCGCACTTTGCATCTTCAGCTCTTTTCTTCGATTTTTTCTAAGTGTTCATGCTCCTATCAACTCCTCAAATACCTGAAACTTAGAAGTTTTTATCAAATATCGAGATAAAATACACAATTGAAGACACTATTTGCATTAAAACAAGGCCTTAGATGAGTCCAATTTGAGGGCTCATGATGATGAAAACATGAAGACTTACTTTCGATGCAAATTTAGTGGTCAGAGCGAAAAATTCTTTTGTCTTCTATCATTTTTACAAGTTTCTAGTATTTATTAAAATTTGGTTCCATGAGATGGATGAGTCTGGAGTATTATTTCATTATGAAAAAGTGAAACAAATTAAATCCTAGAAAGAATCCAATCCGCAAAACTTAAAGAAGTTCAACTCTTCTCAACAATTGCGGCAAAAATGGATGATTCCAAAAAGTGAAAGATTGCCCACATCCAGAGGTAAATCAATTCCCAAGAAACTGAAATAATCAATTGAATAGGTTTGAAGAAACCCATAAATTGAAAGCAGCAAAGAGCGTTCTTTATAACTCAACTCATAGGGTTCGGGCGAAATTATGGACATGAACGACTCAACTCAGGATCTTAATAGCAATATGGAAACTCGGTACTTAGAACTCAATAATACTACTCATCTCAAAAATATTCAATATATAGGGTTCATGGTGAAACACAGACAAGAACGAATCAACTCAAGAATTTTAATGCATAACATATAGCAATTCAATAATTATGAATAGAATTTCAAAAAGAAACATGAACTCAAGAACTCACAATCAACTTATCTCAAGAAATACTCAAATCTAGGATGGAATCCTAGATTTCTTGTTTACTGATTTGAATGTAGGTGTAGGGCATGATGAGGACGAACTCGTCCAACACTATGATATCCTTACATACCCAAATGAACAAGGTTCTTGAAGATTCTTGAAGAAGAACTTGATTAGACATCTTGAAACCCTATCTTGAAAGAGAAATCAAGAAAATCTTTCTTGAGATTTCTTAAATTAGTTTCTTGAAACTTTATGGTCATGAATTATGATTTTCATAAGCGATTCATAATTTTATGACAGAATTTCAGTTGGAAAGAATGGAATTATTGGAGAAAGACTTACATTGAAGAAGAATCTTGAAAAAGATTGAAAGAATCTCGAATGGAGTTTTCTACTTTAATTTTCCTTAGGGTTTTGCCTTAAGATTTTGAGAGGGAAGAGAATGATGAATTAAGAGATGAAAATCTGACTGTTTTGGACCTCTTATTAGTCAAGAAATTTGTTTAGGATTTTCTTAGACATAAAAAGACAAAAACGATCCTTTTAATGTTTTCCTGTCGGTTAATCATCACTTCACTGTATCAGGTTACTAAAATGGTCATAATTTTACTCAAAATTTGAATTGTTGCAAAATTGATGGCGTTTGAAAGAAGATTCAAATACCTTTAAATGGTTATGGTCCACGTAACTCTTTATATTCTAAGATATACGGTCATTTGAAGTTGACCCAAAAAGAATCTTACATCAAAACTTAATCGGTAAAGAAACTTTCAACTCAACTTTGTGCTAGGAGTTTCTAGTGACCTTAATTGATGTCCAAAATCATTCCCACACTATATAATTTACCTTTACACATATGATTAATTTAGGAATGACTCGATACAACCTTACATGTAAAAGAAGAATAGTATGGATCTAACTTAGAAACTTTTGGGGTGTTACAGATTTCAACAAAAGCACATTATATATATTTACTATCGAATACAAGTTACTATTAAAATATGAATTACAAAGTAATAATACATTAACTAAGAAGAGATTAACATAGAAGAATGTAACTAGAAGTAGATGAGATACAAGAACAGAGAAAGAGGATGAGAGATAACTGACAGTTAAGTTTCGATATAATTTGCATAACCGTTCTTTCTAATCCCTAGACCTTTTTAACAATGACTAACTGAGCTTCAGTCCCAAATAAAACCAACCAATATTTTACTAAGCCCAATGATATCAACTGGATCGGCCTTATTTACCACATCTAGCACATATACCCTTAAAGAGTTATCTTGGTTCACAACAGATACTCTATCAAACAATGCAACATAACATATGCAAACACTCGAATCAAATGTTTAAGATCAAACAATACGACAAGAAAGTTTTACATTCTTGTCTTCGTGGTGAAGAATAAATTGCTTCTTTAAGAACATATTAGCGATAAAAATATTTTAATAGTAATATAATTTGAGGTGATATTTTAAAAGTAAAAAATCAAAAATTAACCAAATCATACTAATACCCAAGAAAAATCAATAGAATTGAGATAGTTTTTCTAAAAAAAGCTATTTTTTGTTATACATCATAAAATCCAATATATATATATATATATATATATATTGTTATGCGGAATTTGAGATAATACGAGAAAATATAAACGCGAAAAACAAGACAACAGATTTACGTGGTTCACCAATAAATTGGCTACGTCCACGGGGAAGAGGGAGAGCAGTTTTATTATGGAGAGGCAAGAACAGAATTACAGAATAGGGTTTGCCATAGCGTCTATATATATATATTAAGAAAAATGACTAAACCATTGACACACCTAATGTTTATTCATTAATGACCGGCGTCCGGCGTTAAAAGTGATTGATCATGATAGCAGTACAGTAGTTGCTAGACTAGCATCTTAGTTGTTTTAGATCTGAATGAATCAGACATATATGACTGATACAAATAAATGGTTGTACAACTATACAAAAAATGCACTAAATATGAATTGAGATCTAAACAACAATATATAAGATTTAAATCCATATTAAATAAAAACAAATATGACTATGGATTAAAAAATTGATATTTCAACTAGGCAAACTCATAACCAGTTCCTCGAAAATAGTATCAAATATCTTAAAGGTCTATCCAACAAAGAAGGTCTTCGAAATATTTTGGTTCCCATGACACTATTATCTAATATTTAAATTTGGGAAATTTCAAAACACTTCATAGTTTGCATAATTTGGAAACTATATAAAACTGAGGTACAAGATGAACACCTTGGAGAAAGAAATTAAGTTATTTCAAGTAACTTTTGGTCCAAATTATAGTGCACGTGGGGTCACAAGAATCACAAAACTACATATCTTATGTAAATATTTTCAAAAATTGATCTAATGCTCCAAAACATTTTGAATGGTGCACTTATAGTTAGAATGATAAGTTACTTATGCAAAGAAATCGATATCAAATCGTACATGCAGGACCACTTAGGCTGCATTTACATAATTAAAAACATTGACATAGATATGAATATCAGTAATTTGGAGTTTTGCATGATCTTTCAATAATTCAAGTAGGCCCTAAATTGAATAAGTTTGTATTGTTATCGAACTCTATTATTCTCGTCTACCTAGCTAAATGGACCACCTTCAATTTACTTGCCAAAAAATGAAGAACAAAATTCCTTTTTGCCTCAAGTAGTGTGGTGTGGGTTTAGACATATACGGGAATGGGCAGGTAGGGTTAGGAATTTCCTCTTCTGAAATAGGCAATTGTTTTGTGTTTGATGATATGTTTCAGTTAATGGTGTGCATAGGTCGGATCGTTCCAGTTTGATTTATCAATTTTTAATTTTTAAATATGTTAAATCAATAATCAAACTGATAAGATATTTTTATCAGTTTTTAATTATCCTTAACGGTTCGATTTTGGTTTAACCAATAAGAAAATGATGATAAAATATTTATATGGCTTCTCCAACAATGTGACAACAAGATAATAATGTAACTTGACAAATATTCATAAAATAGAATAATAATAAGTAACATGAAAAGAATTATACAAACGTAACATAAAGAAAAATTACGAACGATAGGGTTCTTACTTTAGGTTTTGACATTAAAGTCGTGAACTCAAAGTAATTGTAAGTGTGAATTGAAAGCTAAATTGCAATGATAGTAACTAGTAAGGCATTGAGATTATGTATGGACTATGGGTGAAGTAGTACATTACTATAGTACGTCTGAATGTGTTATTGATTAACCCAATAACCCAATTATTAAAAATAAATATCGAACCGATAAGCCGATAATTTTTTTCGTAAAATCATTAACCTAATAACTCAATAGCAATAAACTAATAACACTTTTTTCTATTTGATATATCGATCAGTTCAATTTTTATACACCGCTATATTTCACTTATTTGCACAATGTCAAAATTGAATAGAAATATATCTATATATACATCTAATTAAGTAGAACAGTATAAATGTAAAATGCAATATAAAAAGAGACATAATACATAAATATATCCTCTAATTCTATCTCATTTTATAATTATACTCTTTAATTTTGACTATGCACAACTAAACAAAGATTGAAAAAAGAAAAAAATCACTCGTGTCTTACGTGGAATCCTACATGATAATTTGTGTCTTACATGGTGGCCTGTGTGCAGTGTGTATTATGTCACATAGAGCTCATGTGTTTACTTGTTCAACTTATATGAATTTAAGTGTCTACTTGTGTATAATCAAAATTAAAAGATACAAATGTTAAATAAGTTCAAGTTAAATGTTATACTGAGGTAGAAGATGTACACCTAGAAGAGAGTATTGAAGTTATCAAATCTATGATAATCTTCAAGGGGTAAATTTTGGTCCAAATCTTAGTTCACGTGGGATCGAAAGAATTACAAAACTTTTTTCATATATATGATCTAAAATTATTTGCTAAAAACACATCTGTTCTAAATTCCAATACAGTTGAGTGAGTGAGGAAGAACAATATTTATTAAAGCTCTATTGCATATCATGATGATATATTTAGATATATAATATATTATTGTGATTCTTTTGGTTCAAAAAAAAAATACAGTTGAGTGATGCACTTAGTTAAATAATAAGTTACATAGGCAAATAAATTGATATCAATTCCACTTATATCAACAAAAGATATCAGTGTATTATTCGTATTCTTCACTTGGCCTACTAAAAAAATCTGAATACTGCAACCAGTATCCTATATTTGTATACATTACATGCAGGACCACTTAAATTAAAAACATTGACATCATAAATATGAATATCAATAATTTTTTAGTTTTGCACCATCTTTCAATAATTCAACTAGGACCTAAATTGAATATGTTTTGTATTTTATCGAGGTTTTGACCAAACTAAGTCATTATATAAAGCAATTCACCAAAATAATACATTTTTCTAAAATTTTACAAAACTAGTATAAACGTATTTCACAGTAACGTTTTAGGGTATATTTTATTTTTTAAAAGTTGACGGCGTTAGATTGTTATACGTTACAAAATTGAACGCTGTTAGTTTTTAAAAAACGAAATATATCCTAAAACGTTAATGTAAAATACGTTTATACTAGTTTTGTAAAATTTTAAAAAAATATATTATTTTGATAAATTACTTTAGATAATGGTTCAGTTCGGTCAAAAATTCTATTTTATCAAACTCTATTATTATTCTCCCTCTACCGCCATTACTTCCCAACAAAATTCTATACATGTACCATCATTATTAATTGAATTTCTTAATTATTATTCAAATTTGACGATTTTCATCCAGAAAATATGGCAAAATCCTCCTTCTATCTGTACATGGTAAAAGTAAAATTGAATATAAGAAAATTGACATTACCAGTTGAGAGAAGAGAAAATGAAAAAAAGCATGATCCAGAAATTATTAGTAGCAAATACTGATGTACAAGATGAACACCATGTTTTCAGATAAAATGATCAATTACCAACGAAAGTTGAAAGTGCCTTCTTCACATTCTTAGAATTGAGTCGAAAACGCTTTGAATTCCTCATTCTGCATCCAAAACAGAGTGTTGAAGTTGGTGAAGAAGGGATCTGGATCTGATCAATTTCTGATCTGGAACGGTAATTTCTTCTGTTTGAATCATAATTCATCGATGAAACCGAAGGAGAGGTAGTGATTACCTTTGTGGTGGGAATGATTTTAGGGAAAATTGAAAAGAAGAAGTTATTAGATTTTGATTGTTTAGGCAATGGAGCATTCGTTTGATAGGAAGGTGGAGGAGTGAGTGGAGGAAGAGAAATATCAGAGAATTTGTGTTTAGGAGTACCTGGTTGAGATTCCCATACAAATGGAATTGAACCAGAAGATCCACCACAGTAATAATACCTAAAAGAAGACTCACCTACTCCTCCTCCTCCTTTAGCACTAGTTTCCTTAGACAAAAGCCTTGAGAAGAACTTGTCATCTTGTTTGATTAGTAGAAAATCTGCAGAATGATGATGAGATCTACTATTATTATCACCACTCACCATTTTTATGTTTCTGCTTCTGTACTTGAAGATCTCAAGTAGAGGGAGGGCAAAGGGAAATAATAAAAGATTTGAAGCTAAGATCTCAGTTGTGATATTTATTTATTTTTCTATTTCCAATCTAGTCTATTTTTAATTAATTAAAAGGGGGGTCTTAAAATTGGTGTTGAATTTAATGCATAGTTAGTGTAAACTGATTTAAAGGAGACCATGCACAGAAATGAGGGGCATTTTGTATTTTAGGAATTTGTCTTTCACTGGGATTATTAATTGTATTTATTATTGACTTGACCTCTTCAGCATATTTTTATTTTATTAGCTAATGTTAGGCTTTCTCATACCTCTTTTAAAAAGGAAAGTTTATATATAATACCAAATTAATAACCTAAAATAAATGAAGTAGTTAGGGTTTGATTTAATTGTACTCCATACTAAACGTTTGTAAAAAATTGTCAGGCGCCTCTCTCCCAAATATCTCGCTCGCCACTCTCCTCCAATCTCTCGCTCGCTTCCTCACTTTTTATACAAACACAAGTGTATAAAAATTGCTTCTAATTGTATAAAGTAGAGAAAATTGTATAAATACATATATTTTTGTTCCCCTCTCTCCCCTCTTCCAGATCTCGCTCGCCACTCTCCCAAATCTCGCTCGCTACCCTCACATTTCTCACTTATACAAACAGAAGCGAAATGTATAAATTGCGTTTCTGTTTGTATAAAGCGTGAGAAAATTGTATATACACATGCAAGTACATATATTTTCGTCCTATACACTTATAATTATACAATAAAAATACTCCTTTGCCCAGTTTCTTTTGCCTTTCTCTCTTTCTCGTTTTATACAATTTTCAAATTGTATCTAATTTCTCTCTTTCTCGTTTTATACAATTCGATTCAATTTTATATTCCTTGTCAAGTCTCTTTTGTCTTTCTCTCTTTCTCATTTTATACAAATTCAAATTGTATATAATCGTTCTACACACTTATAATAATACAATTCGTTTTATACACTTTGTTTTTATACAGTTCTCTGCCTAAGTGTCTTTCTCTTTCTTGTTTTATACACTTCGTTTTATACAATTTGCTTCAAGTGTATATGTATAAGGAATTATACAGTTTCTATGTAACGACCTGTTTAGTCGTTTTGAGCAGTAGAGTTTATTTCTGGTAATGACTGTCTGGGTCGATGGATCCCACGACGGACCGTCATGGGCACGACGGACCGTCGAGGGGGTCTCGTTCCAAAACACTTAGATTCTGAAAATTTGGGCACTGAGATCGACTCTCTGAACTTCACGACGGAATGGCAGGACGGACCGTCGTTGGCACGACGGACCGTCACAAATCTTTCCACAGAATTAACTCTCTGAACTTTATGACGGACCTGCAGGACGGACCGTCACAGTCATGACGGACCGTCACAGGCTGCGTAACCCTGACTGGGTCGGAATTCTGCTAAAGTTTTTAAAGGGGCGTTTTGGACTATTCATGCTTATAATTATAAAGTTAGTGGATTAATGTTAATAATTCAATTACTTGGGGGTTAAAGGAGATAACCTTGAAATAAAAAGTGGGTTATTTTTATCATCTTTTATACTTAATTATATGACAATTAGGGTAAAAGAAAAAGGGTTTGAATAAGAAAAATAGAAAGAACAGAGGGAGAAGGGAGAACGAACGAGCGAGAGAAGAGAGAACGAAGAGGAAAGCAAAGATTTTGAGGAGTAGCTTGCGTGATCACGAATTCTTCGGTGGAGGTAGGTTATGGTTTATACTATCTCATAGTAAACTCTAAATAGCGACTGATATGTATTGGGTAGTATTGTAAATTCTTCTATATGCTTGATTGTATGCTTGCATGATATGATTATGTAATTGTAATGGATTGGAAAGATGAGGCTGTGAATCCTAAATCTTAAATTTCACTTTGTTAATGATGCTGCCTTGGTATAAAAGAAGGCTTGATGAATTAAAGAATGAGACTAGGGGATCGGAGTGTCACGTTCCGACACCAGGATAGTAGAGGATC
>NC_028642.1:40803042-40806139 GCF_001406875.1 Solanum pennellii | reverse complement strand
TAGGGGATCGGAGTGTCACGTTCCGACACCAAGATAGTAGGGGATCGGAGTTTCACGTTCCGACACAAGAAGAACAAAGAGAATGAATCTTGAAATTATGCTAACATACTCAGATTTTTAAAGAAACCTATTTCCCAAAAGAGTATGGTGTGGAGGCTTGAGTCCTCATAGATGTGTTTGGTGTTGTTGTAAATGATTCTTATACTTGTTGCTATCACCTGTTAAGTATTTGGTTGGTTTTATGTATTATTCGATATATATTGCTTCCTATTTTGAGTTGGCCGATGATACCTACTCAGTACTTGTGCCTTGTACTGACCCCCTACTTGTAATTTTCTTCTTTGTTATTTGTGGAGTGCAGCAAACGTGCCATCGACTTCAACTCGTCCTCAACTCTATCCAGTCTTCATCACGTCAGATTTCAGGGTGAGCTATTGTTCCTAGCTTGGACTGGATTCTCTCTCACTCATGTCTTGATGCCTTGAAGTTCTGGCATGGACTAGCTGTTTAACTTATTTTAGCTTCTTAGATACTCTTAGATTTAGTAATTTGAGGATAGATGTTCTTGTGGTGATGACTTCCAGTTTTTGGGAACAATAAGTGTTGAGCTTTTAGAAGTTATTCAATCGATTTTCATTAATGAGTTTTAAGTCTTCCTCATTATATTTTGTTTATTATGGTTGAAATGTTGGGGTTTAGATTGGTTGGTTCGCTCACATAGTAGGATAAGTGTGGGTGCCACTCGCGGCTCGTTTTGGGTCCTGACATTCTATGTTTGCTATGAAGCGCAATTATGCAAACTTTGCTATAGCATACAAATATGAATTTTTTATTTGCTATATGAAAGTTGCCCTTAAAAAAATGAGTAATACCCTTTTTATTCTAAATTAATCGTTATCTTTTATTTAATAAATTGATTAATTTTACTATATTTTGTTATTGTTCATATCAATACACATAAAAATTAGTTATATATAAAGTAGAGGAATCGCTAGTCTTGAAAATTATTCGTAGTCCAATGACCTATTAGTGGTAGGCGTAAAGTGAAAAAGAACTAATTAAATTTATTTTGACGGACTAAGTAATTAAATAATATGAGATAATATTTTTAGTAAAATTGTCCATATAATAGGGGACAAAAAGAGTATTTATTAAAAATTTATTTTACTATATAAATTGTTAAAAAATTATTATTATGTCAAGAAATTTATTTATTATATTTATTTTGTTAATTAACTATGCTTTAAAAATTCAACACTGTTTTGTATACTTATTCAATAATTATTTGACTTGATTTATTTTAAAATATATAAATAAAATGTTTTTTTTTGTTTTCTGAATATATTATATATATGAGCTAACTAATATAAAATTGAGGGTGTACAAGAAAAGAAAAAGATTTTTTCAAACACCAACTAATGTGAGGTCAGTTTATTTAAATATTTTGCGGTCATTTAAGAATGATATTTTGTGTGTTAGCTAGTGCATTATACTACTTTGAGTAAAATGAGATTTAATGCAGTTGGCAGGTAGTTATAATTATTGGTAAACCATTTTATTATTTTCTTTAAAAAAAAATAAACCAATTTCTTTATATACCTCAAAGAATATTCTAAGCCATTGATTAGATAGATTTTCCTTTGGTTTTTCGTATCTATACTATTGAAATTTGATTAAATTTAAATTTATGTAGAATAATTTTATTAAAGAATAATCACTCTCTAACAAAAGTAATTTCGAATTTTTAAATTAATACTTATTAATTAGATTGATGATCTCGATCATCCGGTGTGAACTTCATTAAAATTGAATTAAGAAAGAGATAAATTGGGTGGGAAGAT
Source organism: Solanum pennellii (assembly GCF_001406875.1). NCBI lineage: Eukaryota > Viridiplantae > Streptophyta > Magnoliopsida > Solanales > Solanaceae > Solanum > Solanum pennellii. Next base: position 40,804,298 of record NC_028642.1, on the reverse strand, counting down.
GGATATATTAAATGGGAAATGGAAGTGGTCCATGACTATTTATGGTAAAGTTGTTCCCATGGTTGATGAGAAGACAAAAGCTTACATCGTTTGGTCATGTGACTTTTATCCAAGTTAATACTCATTTTACTCTCCAATTATAAATTCCAAAATGCAACGAATTGGACGTATACCTACCAGTCTAATAATTTTAAACTTTTTATGTTAAGTGTAATGATTTTTTTTAACCAAGCGAATATAATTGACATTAGTCTTTGGAAAAATTATTTAATTACGCAAATATTCATATTTAAGTTTAATTCTATCGTCGGAAGTAAGGTATATCTTTCAATATATTTTTGGAAAAAATATTTAATTATGCATATTCCTATCATAAATATTATTTCACTCAATACTTTTGAAATAATTATACAATGTCTCACTAAAATTTTAAGTTTAATATATCGATCCATTAAATCCAAATAAAATATATTATGAAATACATATAAAAAGGAAGGAAGGCGAGCGAGAGAAGTGAGAGACAATGGAGATATGAGAAAGGTGAGTCAGAAAGTTAGTGGACATGTGAACCAAAATAGATATATTCATATATATATTGAAATATATATAGATACAAAAGGATAGAGACGAACAAAAGAGTCAGTATGTCACAAATACATACAAGTCATGTTTGCGTAATATGTTTCTAAAACAAATTAACTTAATTGGATCTCCATATAAGCAAATTATACAATTTGGTGAAGTCAATATGGCATGGAATATAATTTCAAAAACTAAAGTAAGATCATAAACTGATAAAATTTGTGCTTTTTTGCTCTATATTCATGAGTTCAAAAGAAAGTTTTTTTTTTTAGTCCGAATTTGATGTTTTTTAACCAAATTATATTGAAACATCTCTTAGATTAAATTTATTTCACAAGATCTATTCATTAATGAGACACTAAAAACTTGCTTTTTGTACTATTGTATGACTATGAATCAATCAGACATGACAAAAGAAAATAAATAATTCGAAGAAATTGAGTATTTAAATTGTGAGAACCATGAAAAATCAAATGAATATACATTTCTTAACAAAAATCATGGTGAGATGATTATCATTCCTACATTTTAATCTAATGTGGATATGGATCACTTCATTTTATATTTTCCTTACGTGAGATAAATTTCAAATTGTTGAAACCTCGATATAAATACTGAACACCAAATAATATATATATATATATATATATATATATATATATATATATATATAT
>NC_028642.1:40789982-40802519 GCF_001406875.1 Solanum pennellii | reverse complement strand
TATGTATGGGGCCTTTCTTTTCTCTCATCCAAATTCCAAGAGTCTTACTTCAAATAGCATATTATAGTACTGAAAATTGAGTAATTATATAATAAAATAATATAATAATTTATTTAGTATAATCTTAGGAGTGAAATCTAGATACGATGATGTTTATGCCGTCTTAATATTTATATTTACTGAATAAGTCCAAATCTTGCACCCAATTCTACAAACTTCTCATGAAAGAAACTAATGCCAAATTTGACTTCAAATAGGATATCAAAAATTTGATGTCAAGAAATGTGTAAAGCGTATGCCATTGTTCGATTCCATATTGATTCACTAACTAATAATTATCATAATCAAATTCCAAATAATGATTATCTCTACTTTTAGAAAAAAGGTTAGGAAAGAATCAAGAGGATAATATTTAAGTTACCCTTTAAAAAACTTTCTTAGAGATATGCTAACTCGAGCAATTTTACTTATATTGGACAAGAAGGAGCATGCATTAGTATATTCTTTCCGTCTCTTATTAATTGATAACGTTTTCTTTTACATGTACATTAAAAATTATAAATGAAAATATAATTTTATTAATATTCTTTCTTAAAAAATATATTGAGAATTTAACAAACAAATTTTGATATTTTCAAAAAGAAATAATTGTACAAGTAATATAAAGAGATTTTAATAAATATTATTTTAATTCTGTAAGATAATCAATTAATACAGAATAATTATTTTTAGTAATATAAATATATAATGGAGACGGAGGAGGTAGAGTTTTAAATTTGAACTCATAAAATTAAAATTTGAGTAGGGCAATATATTTTGTTTAATCTTTTTATATATTTATAATAATAAAAAGGAGTCCTCGATCAATACGGGATTCGCACTTCAATGCTATTGTAAATCCAGATGCACCGACCAAAAGAGTAATTCGTGTTCTCGCTTTTCTTATTTGTCTTTTTTTTAATTTATTGTGTGGTATTTAAATTGAAGTTTGATTATTTTAAATTTTTCATTTGAAGAAAATGCTTTTTGTCAATAACTTTTTATATTCAAATTTAAATTTGAGATTTCTGATTTAAGAAAGAATTTTCGTATCTAAAAAATTGAAAAGCAGCCCCGCGTATCGTATCCATCGGTTGGTCCCTCTTCTTTTTGTTTTTTTTGTTTTCCGCTCAATTTGATTAAAAATAAAAAAATAGTTATCACTATAACATAATTCCGGTCGATCGCTCTTCTTATTGTTACAAAAATTAATACTAATACTAAAAAGAGTTGTTAAAAAGAGGCATATAATGAGCAATTATTGTGTAGCTATCAACCACCAGCTTCAATTATAATTAGGCCTCCTCTTTCTAGTTGAGGAAGTTCAAGCCATAAATTTGGCATGCTCTCCATATTCAGTTTACACGTACTATCCTTAAAGTAACACGTGCTACATAAGCAAATTTATGGCTTTGGATGTTGAACAACTTTTCTAGAAAGGAACTGGAAACCCATAAAAAATCTTCGACAAGAGAAGATATCTTCGATTTAGAACAGTTTGATGGGTAAAATAGTCCACTAAAAATGAAAAAGGAGAACAGTTGAAAATAGAACAAAAAGAACAGCACTTGGAGAACCATGACCATCAATATTTCCGTCTTTAAACGCCATGACTATGGAGTGTTGCGCTTAAATGCACGTGCAAGTGTACGTGGTAACACAAGTAGTATAATTTTTTTTATAAATGAATTATCGTACACAAGAAATTTATAATCAAATTATATTAACCAACTTAATTTCACAACTTAACAAAAGTATCTTTAGAAGAGTGTGATTGTTGTTTACTATTACTATGACAAATTCAATAAATAAAGTAACCAATGAGAATAACTTCAATTTGATGTTTTAAACAAGTAAAAGATAATTCTAGGGCTGCAACATGCATCGGGTCTCATCTATCACATCTCAAGTAATGAACTAATCAAGGTTAACAAGTTACTGATTACAAGGTCGATTTTATGATCATGTTCTCCTGGCCTCTAATCACCTACTTCAATTAGTTGTCTAACTACATTGCTGAGCGGGATAGACAGTACTAATTGGCGAGCATTCATATTATATCATGTTTCGTAACTAAGCTAGTGTTCATTCGGATGTCAATCCTAAACATGAATCTGATCAAGTAATATGCAAGAAAGATCAAGATTTTTGTATTCTTTGGTCTATCTACCTTATCGTCTTCCGAGTCTAAGAATATATAAGAGGTTTATCTCTATGATAGTCAGTCAAGAAATACTTATAAGAACACAAAAGTAACTTCAAACGATATATAACCAATAATTAATTTAAAGTCATTGATGCTCCACAATCATCCATAGCTACAACCCTAGAACGAGGGCGTTTAGCCACACATAATATTCAAAGACTCTAATATAATATTTTCATGCAATTCATTATTAAAGAAAGAGTTAGAGAATTAAAACCTATGACAAAGTGTTAATCCTTGCTCAAGCACACCAGTCCAACCCATACAAATAACCCTACAGCCCTATTTATAGAAGTTAGGAAAAATAATTCCAATTCTAGCCCATGTAGAAATCCTAATTAAACCAACTTTGATTCAACACGGCGGGTAAGAGTTGGGGTGGCGCGCCAGCAGTCCGCCCCAAAAGTTCTTTGGTGTTCAGCAGTTCTCCTCTCGGAGACTCGCGCCGTTTAGTGCGCCAGTCAATTCGCGCAGTAGTTTGGCCGTTGGCACCTTTCGCCAAACAACAGTCTTCTTTCTTCCTTACTCTGTGTTTTCTCTTATAGGCTCTCCATTCACATTTTAAAGTTCCTACACAACCTAATCATACATCTTATTGCACATTCATAACAAGTTACACAAAACATAATTAATAGCTTCAAGATTATTCTTAAACTCAAGACATAGTGTAGGCAATTCTTAGTAAATTGGCATATAAATATTCCTATGATCATGTAACATGATATATAGTGATAACTAAGTAAGTTTGTACACTTATTTGGAATTTGTATCGATGGTCGGGGTCAAAATCTCAGGGATTGAAGTGGGGTTGTGTTAGCTCAGTATGAGTTCATCACGATTAACAAATCAGGTCCTTTGACTATATATGTAATAAAAGTATTTAAGCAAATGCGTAATGATTTGGTTGATCATTTTTTATTTTTCCATAGAAATTACCATTTTGTACTCTCGATATTGACCATGAGTCTTCTATGATTGATTTTCAAAACTTGATTCTAAAGTTTGGGTTAAACGTTGAAATTTGGTTAGTTGTGAGTTTAAAGGGCTAAGTTATTAAGAAAATGATTTCTAATGTATTTTGGAGTTTTGAGTGTCGGAATGGAATTCCGTCAATCCCGTTAGTCTCGAAATGTGAAATCTAATTTGTGAAATTGTTGGTTTCAAATTTTGAGTCTTTTGAGGAATTAAGGTCCTAAGTTGTGAAATTATGGAAATTTAGCATTTGGTGACTTTGGTCAACATTCGGGGTTCGGATGCTCGGGACGGAATTCTAAGAGTTAAGCTGGGGTGATTTTAGACCTAGGTGAGGTCTTGGTTAATTTCTTAGGGGTTCCGAGCTTCTTTTAGCCTTTTTAGGCGTTGAGTTGATTTTTTATGGTTTTTACAAATGTCGGCTCAAGGAAACCTCATGTTTTGACGGTTTCATTGAGTCCATAACATCAAGTATAATAGGTATGAAAATGTGTTTTCTTTGAACGGGGTTCCGAACGAATTCCGAGGGTTCTTTCGATGTTTTGAATTTTAGTTATATTTTCTAGTACAGCAGGCCTCCCTTTTACAAAGATTCTGTCGCTTAAGTGATTTTCACTCTCACGAAGGAGGCTGTGCTTTTGCAATGCCCGAGCAAACCCTGGTCGCTTTTGTGATATCAGAGAGGTTTTTGGCCTATCATTTCAGGTTTTAAGCCCATTTCACCATTTTTGTAGTTTTGGGAGCTTTGAGTGGCAATTTGGACCAGATTTTCAAAGAAATTATTTTGGGTAATGATTCTTAACTCTAAATTTTAAATTACCCATTACAAGCTTTTGAAATGAGAAATTTGAGATTATCTCCAAGAACACAAGAACTTAGTAAAATAGTGATTTTGAAGTGTTTTTTATTCATTTTTTGAAATGGTTTTCCTTAATGAGTTCCTAAAGTCTTAAACATCTTTTTCAAGTATTAAATTTTGAATTCAAACCTTATTTTTGAAATTGAATTTTGTGTTGATCGATCCACTTTTCAAGAGGATTGATATGTGTGTTGTTGTTTCTGGAATTTTATTGTGAATACTTGTTTGTGTGTAGATTGTGTGGCTTTGGAGGTGATTCGAAAGGGGAAGACTGAACTTATGAGTAATTGTTGATTGATTTAAGGCAAGTGATCTCTTAAACATTGTATTTTAATAGAATTTGTGTACTTCTTTTGTTGTTTTTGTGTTGAGAGTAATGGGGATGCGGTGAAGGATTAAAATTGTCCACTTAATACAACTACATAAATTTAAAAAGGTTAAATGTAAAAGTTTATGTAATGAACATGATTATGTGAATTTTCTTATTTTGACCCTTGTTGATTGATTGATGAAATGCTTGAAAGCATGAATGTGGACTTGAATTGTATGATTTGTTGTATCTCTATGTGGTGTGATATTGCTTGTGTGTATTAATTGTGAAATTCATGATGAGACATATGATGATTTATGATGTCGAGGTCTTTGACGGTGAGTGTTATAAAATCAATGAAAAATGATTTCAGCTAGTGATTTGATATAAAACTTATGGAAAATGATTGACTAGTGATTTGATACAAAGCCGATGTGAAATGGTTTTGACTATTGATTTGACATAAAGTCGATGGAAAATGGTTCTGACTAGTAATTTGTTTAGAATGAATAAGCTCTCTGTCTTTGTCTTATTTTTGCTTTAATGTTTTAAACATGGCTTTCATTTTTGTCGGGTTGAGACTGATTTATCTTTGTGGGACAAGGCAAGTGTCATCACGCTCGTTTTTGGGTCATGACAAAATGCTTAAAGTAAATAACATACACTATATCAAAAGTTATCTTTAATGGCAATTTATGGTAATAGCTTAAATGCCTCTAAATATGTTCTTTTAGCGGCAATTAACACTCTTTGTACATGTTCCTAAAGCCTATTGTGATATTTGATCTAATGACAATTAACTAATGAAAGTATAGGTTTTAGAACTATTTGTTAATATGCATGTTTATTACAACTAAGGTTATTTTTATTGTAATGATAAATGTTTCGTTAAAACCTCTTTCCTGAAGGAAGGAAAAGATCACGACCTATTATATAGAATTTCTCAAAGCTCCGATATTTTCAATAAACTCATAAATAAATACTCGAGTACTTACAAAGAAGTAGACTCTTAATTCTATACACCCTTATAACTCATCTACTACAAGACACATAGAAATAACTTTAATATCAGCTACTTCTAGCTAATATAGACTTTATCAACATAACTCGACTAACTCTAGCCACAAACTCAACTAACAATGATAAGAACTTAAATGATCTACAATCCTTTATAACATAGAAATAAATCTACAATATGAGAGCACAAGAAATAACTAAACTCAACTCAACGTAAAATGTTGTCACACTCTATCATGTCACTTGCTACATATAAAAATAGTTCTTCCTTGAAAATGACTTTTGCTTTAAATATTATTGATTGCAACGATTCGAAATTCGATGAGAAAGAAAGCAAAGCATTTGTGTTCCCCAAACAAATGGAAATCTCAAAAATTGCAAAACATGGGACTATTTGTATAGGGTAAAAACACATAATGTCTAACCGAGTAAAACCATGATAAGTGGAGAGCACCAGATGTTATGCAAGACACAGTCATACGAGACTCGTGGTCAAATTAGGCTAGGACACATGAGTAATGACCAAACTAACAATATTACCTATGATATATTCCATGATACGATTCACTTTATATGAATCAAATCAGACCAAAACTTGGTAACCTAGAAGGAAAAGTCAAGGACCAACCTTAGTCATTGTAAAATCGTCTCATATAAGAAGCCGGATGTTACTCTATATTCTTAAAAATCATTAGTTACATTATTTATCATGTGTCAATGAGATTAACTAAGATCAATCACTAATCCATATAAAAGTTGTGGGATTATCACCTTGTACACAATCAATTTTTATTTTTACCGAATATCACTATTTTCTTTAGCAGCTTCACTATGTATTGGAATGTATGCGTCCACTAACTATAAAAGGATTGTCATTTACACAGTAATAATGTACAAATTTAAATACAGAAGATAAATGAGAGACACAACTTTTACGTGAAAATCTCCTTCTTCAAGGAACTATAACCACGACCTGTCTCACAGTATATATCAAATTGTTTTCACTATTCTTCTCAAGCAAAAGCGAAACACAACTTACACCAAAACAATGAGATTAACCTCCTAATCTCACACTAAGTAATATAATTATTACTTAAATGATCCTAAGCACTCTCTGTATTGCCCACTATACTAATCCTCAACGATTAATATAAACTTTTACAGTAAGACACAAAGTTATCCTAACTATGTTCTTACAAAGATCCACACAAGTTTGAAACATTTCTAACACAAGTAAAACGAATCCTACAAGTTAAGCACAAGTACAAGCAATCAAAATAGCAACAACTTAAGAAAGCAAATCGTCAATCTATGAGTTCCTTTGTTGTTTCATTAAAGCTTGAATTTTCTCTCTTTTGAATGAATGATTTGTATGTTGTTTGTCATGTCGAATATATATCAACCATAAAGAAGTATTTACCGTTGGGCAAACAACCTCGTCCATTCTGATTTGTGCAGTATACCGACAACTTCACTAACCTTTGACGCGACATCTTTCCAAATGTATAGCACATAAACCTTGACCAGTACACTCTTTAGAGGATTGGGTCCCTGCATTTGTAAGGATCATCAAAATATCTGGGAGAAGTAAAACTTATCATTTTTCTCATTTTTGATGATGACAGACAAACTTTCCCTCACATGAGTTCATTCAAGATAATAGTTCACTCAATTAATCAGTTTAATCAGTTCCCCCTATCAAGCAGTTCTCCCTATCATATTGCTTTAAAGTTCCACTATCAGATTTACAATTAATTCCCCATATTGACACCAGTAGAAATGAGATATAATAAATATATACTACTTGCATGCAAGAGATTAGGAACTCAGGTACATGGGCCACACAATAATTTCACAAATAAGCATAAATCAGAGAAGATAAAACATAGCAAAGTAGGGCAAAAGAGATGATATCATTAGATCACTTATGATGACCACAAAGTTCATCCAAAACAGTATACTTTGTCACAAGAGTGAAAGCAGGGAAAAATATATAAGACAAGAAGGATTAGGGAGTAGGGAAAAGAGACTTATTTAAGGTGGAGGGGGATTGGTATTGAAGGATTTCAACAATAGAGTCATGTGTTCATTAGCATCGACATGAGCCTGAATGATTTGCTTGTTAAGAGCCTGGACTTCCTCACTGAGTGAGGCATTTATCTTCAGCGGTTGTGCATTCTCAACTCTTAACCTTCGCACTTCCTTCCTATCCTCAGAATTGGTACTAGGTCCCTTAGATATGGTATATTGCATCTGAGCCTTAAGTCGTGTAATCTCAATCTCCTTAGTTTTCGGTGTAACATAAGATCAGTCAATTTTCGCTTAAAGGTTTTTTGTTTCTCAAGAAAATAATACACATGTAACTTACTGTTGACTTTTCCCCAACACATTCACATTTCAAGAGGATTGTAGGAGAAAAAATCTGCTTGACTATACCAGGGAATCCTCTCCCAAAAGATACTCCAAAGTGTTCAAACACATAGTTCAGCAAATACCCATACGGTATGTCGCGTTTGGCATTCATCTAAGTCATCACCCTGTGCATGTGTTCGAGCATGATTTTTGGAAGTTTGATTGCCTCCAGTTCATCCAACTGCTCCATGAGAAACAAATCTATGGCTAAGGCGACAGTCCTCTTTTCACTCTTTGACACTAAGATCTTTTGATGAACTCAAACATCAACTAATACTCTCCTGTTATGGAACTTTTTAGGTAAGCCTATACGTTTTCTGTCCCCAGCTTTGTAGCCAGTTGAGCAAACTCACTAGAGGGTTTCAATGGACCTGATTCTTCGAACACCATAAATAATTTCATAACTTTCTTCATTCAGATATATATTTTCCTCTTTAACAGTTGTCCTGATATCTGTTTCATCGACAAGCTCCATATTGTATTAAAATTCCCTCATTTCAAGCTCATGCAAATACTATGTTGATACTTTAAATAAGTTTTCCCAACTTTGCAATGATACAAAATCGAACAGGGTGCACATGCCATATTCTGTAAGGATTTCTGGATCAAACAGTCGCCCGTTCAACACCTTTTGTTTTTTGAGCTCAGCAACACGCTCCTCTCTAATCAACTGTCTACCTCAACTTGCTTTTGAACAGTCGTACCAGGTCCCTTATCATATTTTGGTTTAGCATGGGCTCTTTCAACTACTTTACTCCTATTCTTAACTGACTTCTTCAAAGACTTAGAGGCCTTTTTAGGTTTGACCCATTCATAATATTCCTCTTATCCTGTTTAGCTTATGCTCTAATAATATCATAGAATCAGTCTCACTCGACCATATTATATAAAATGAGGTGTTCACGTAGGTTTCTCAACCGGCACAAGGCCATCCCTTCTTTGTCTCCAATTTCTCTCCGTTTGAACTTCACTTGCCACCAAGGCGTTTTCCATTAATTTTTAGTCTTTCATCTAGTTGTATATCTTCTTTTTCCTCCTCCTTTGGTGTGAGACTCTACCATTTTTTGTTTTCCTTTTCCTTTCAAACTCAGCAGGCTCATCCTCAAGTTTAGTATCAGGAAATACATCAACTTTTTTCTAGATCTACGACAGCCGTAGTCGAAGCATTAGCACCTTAAACTACTTTTCTATGCCAGAATATAGGAGTTTCATATTTCTCCTCCTATTCATTGTCGACATCAAAGGATTTTGGAGTTTGGTTGAACACAGGCTGGGTACTGCAAGGGATCAGTTCTGTCGAGCTGGACTCTTGTTCAAAAAAGGTTGGGTGAATATCCCCTCTGAGAGAGACCAAACTTTGTACGACCATGAATTGCTTTGCTGCTGCGATAATGTTGGACTCAAACCCATTGCCTTCTGGAAAATCCCCTACGAACAATATCTTAAACAGTCTCTCAGACATAGTGGATGACACAGGCCTTTGTTGAGACAGAATTTCTAGATCTTCAGTTTGAATCCCAAGAGTAGGCTTCACAACCGACAAAGGTTTAGAATTCTTAGAGTCTTTGTATGACATTTTTAGGTGTGGGGAGAAAGGTAAGATTACCCCACATTGAGTGTTGGAGAAGCCAACGCTTCAGTATGGGGTGTGAGAGATTCATCATTCTCACCAACCCGATACACTGTGTAGACTGAGATCCTTCAAGGGGAAGAATTGAAAAATTAAATGAACTGGAATTTTTAATCTCTTAGGAAAGAGGTAGTTGTGAAGGACAAGAAGACATTTTCTCAAGAAAAGAAGAGGAGACAGTTAGATGAACAATGAGAGAAATCGAAGAAAGTTGGAAGAAATTATGATGTTTGAATTCTCACAAAGGGGTAATATTTAACAGGGTATCGGGTCTCTATTCAGTGGTGACACTTGGATTTTAAAGCAAAAGGACGTCTGCAACTGACACAGTAAATGGGAAGATGAAATGTCACAATGACCATTGACAGAAAACTATGTAGCAAAAGTGATACTAACCTTCTGCAGATCAGGTCCCTCTCTATATGTAGCCTTGTCTGTTATGGTTAGATCTTTCCTTTAGCCAACATGCATGACTTTGTACCTACATCAAGGTACAAGATTCACCAACTTTAAACAATACAAGTATAGATACCTGTCTTTCATAGCATAGTCAAAAGAAAGGTTTCATGTCTACTCGTGGAATCAGATGATCTTGTGCATCCCCAACTTCAATCTATTCTTGATGAAGCTCTCCTTGCTCAATGTTTTGTTAAAGATATCAACCACTTGATCTTCTGTCTTGCAGTATATTATTACTATACTGTTCTTCTCAACATTAACCCTTAGAAAGTGATGTCTCACATCTATATATTTAGTCCTCTTATGTTGAACAGGATTTTTGTCCATATTCATTGTACTTGTATTGTCGCATATGAGAGAAATACTGTCGGTGAGAACACCAAAATCTTCGAGCTTATGTTTAATCCAAAAAAGTTGAGCACATCATGATGCACCAACTACATATACCGCTTATGCAGTTGACAAGGCTACCAAATTTTGCTTCTGGTACCCATGAAATTAGAGATAACCTTAAGAAATGTTTCATGCCTGAAGTGCATAATCAGCATCAACATAACCCATTAGATCAAAGGAGTTGCCAGGAGGATTAAAGAGGATCAGGTCTTGCGTTCCCTTCAAGTATCTCAGTATTTGCTTGGTTGCTTTAGTGTGATTACTTTGGAGCTGCTCGGAACCTGACACACATTCCTACACTGAAAAACTATATCGGGCCTACTGCCAATGAAATAGAGAAGTGACTAAATGATTCCCATGTACACGGTCTGATCGGGTCTTCATCCATATCAAGTTCGACGCTTGTGCTCATAGGAGTGTCAAGAATTTTGGCCTCCAGCATGCTGAATTTCTTAAGCAATTATGTTATGTACTTCTCTTATTGGATTGTATGCGTCCACTAACTACAAAGGGACTGGGTGCTTTACACAGTAATAATTTTAAAAATTAAATGCAGAAGGTAAATAAGAGACACAATACTTTTACGTGGAAACCTCCTTGCTCAAAGGAGTCAAGACATGACCTATTTCACATGATTTTTCAAACTGTTCTCACTATTCTTCTCAAGCAAAACCGAAACACAATCTACACTACAACAATGAGATTAACCTCCAAATCTCACACTAAGTAATACAACTATTACTTAAACGAGCCTAATCAATGCCTCTGTTGCCCACCACACTAATCCTCAACAATTAATATAGACTTCTACGTTAAGACATAAAGTTACCCCTAACTATGTCCTTACAAAGATTTTTACACAAGTTTGAAATGTTTCCAACACAAGTGAAATCAATCCTACAAGTTAAGCACAAACACAAGCAATCAAAATAACAATATATAGGATCAGAAAGAAAATCGTCAATCTCTGAGGTCCTTTGTTTTTTTGTTGAAGCTTGAATTTTCTCTTTATTCAATGAATAAATTATATGTTGTTTGTCATGTTGAATATATCAACCATAAGGAAGTATTAACATTTAGACAAACAACCTCGTCCATTATGATTGATGCGGTACACTGACGACCTCAGCAACCTCTGACGTGACAGCTTTCCAGTTGTATAGCACATAGACTTGGACGATTACACTTTCCAGAGGAGCGAGTCCCTGCATTTGTGAGGATCATCAAAACATCTGGGACCAATAATACTTATCACTATGTTAATTAATTAAGCTTGTAACATCAGCTAAGCTTGCCCGGGGATATCTCTAGAGGACATGTCAACTCAGACTATTTTATTCTTTTATTTATCTAACATATTCAATCTTTTGCAAATTATTCCATTATTTGCTTACTATTTTATTTTACTAGATCAGAGAACATTTCGTATCCTTTAAACTTCACACATAAATTCAGGTCTACCTTTTTAGGGTAAAACAACTCCCAACCACAAGTAAACTTGGTTACGATTTTAAAATTATAACCCCATAAGTATAATATCATTTACTTCATTCATTTTTCTTTACTTGTTAATCTAGCTACCAATCACCTTTTTTAGGTTAAAGAATAAATTTCAAGAAAATACACGGACAAACATGAAAATTAAATTGGTCACATACCGATTTTCATGGAGTAGATTTAGAGTAGGTATTGTTTTATTTATTTTAGAAGGAAAACATTATAAAGTATAAGTGTGGGGTTGAGTAAGAAAGTGTAGACGCAAGACAAAAGCGTGTCTTGCTGCGGCTTTAAGGGTTTGAAAACACACCGTTTGATACACATGCAAATACCCTAAAATCACATGACTCACTTCACTTCACACATGCTCTTTTTTCCATCTCTATACAAACATTTAACTTCTTGTTGCCATTGACTTCTATCACTATTAATTACTGACCACTCCAATAATAAAAATAGTATGTACAAGTTTCTTCTTAAATTTTTGTACATCCAACAACCTTATAAATGAGAGTATTTGTCTAAATTATCTCTTTTAAGGTTGGTTTAGTATGGATGAAAATACTTTTCGATTTTTTTTTTCATGTTTTGTTGGATAAAACTTATGGAAAATATCTTTTCTAGAAAAATAAGGTCCTTGGAAATGAGAAAGATGACTTCTTGATGGAGGAAATAGGAAAAATAAGTTATATAAATAACGTTTTATTTTTATTATATCCCCCACCCCTCCGACGCCCCCAACA
>NC_028642.1:40742212-40789303 GCF_001406875.1 Solanum pennellii | reverse complement strand
CCCACCCCCGAGACCCCCCAACTTATATCCTCCCACTCCTATAGCTTTATACTAAATTACATATAAATGTTCTTGATATTATATTTACTTATTTACTGAACGCTAGAAAATAAAGTATGAAACCAACTTATTTCTCTAAAAGTAGTTTCTAAGAAAGCATTTTCCACGAACAATATTCTCCTTTTAGACAAAACACACTCTCGTATATTTCATTCAATAAATACCCCACCAACTACAAGAGTACCTTCTTAGTTTTACAATGTTGAAAGCTTTCAAACAACTACTAATATTTAAGACTAATATTTGACAAATTGACTTAGTCAGTGGGAAGTTAATACCTCTTGAATTGAAAGAGATGTCTAAGGTATATTATAATAAAAGGATTTATGAAGCATGTTCAGCAGCACATATTATTATTATATTGTTATTTTTGAACCTTACATAAGTTAATAGGGTTTGGTTTTATGTCTTTCAGCTGATGCTGATTTCTAACTAATTGATTGACTTCATAATTAAATATGGTTCCTCAGCCAAACAAAGTTCCCACATTGTACACTAGCTAGCTACTACATGTGGAAAATAGCTATTCTTGGGGGATCTTTTTCATTTTTCTTGATTGTTTTGATGGGTTATATTATTTTTATTATTATTCATGTGTCCCATTTATTAATTTATGGGTGGTGGTTGAGGCCATTTTCAAATATTTCATATCATAATGTCTTACTGTGAAGCAAAGCATCACCATAGGTGAATAATTTCCTTCTCGTCTCTATTCCATAAAAGATAGAATACTATACTAAAAACAGTTTTTAGTAATAATAAATATACATATTAACAAAGAATGTTAAAGTCTTTATTGACATTAGTCAGTGAACAACTTTTCTATTCTATAAGATAGGACTAGCAAAAAGAGCTAAATACATACGTTAACTATGAGTGTTAAAGCCTTTACCAATATTAATTAATTTTCATTGGATCTAACGTCTCTATTGGCATTAGGACATTTAAAAAGAATGTTAGCTAGTTTCCTTTAAAAATATATATTTAATAACAATTAAGCTATTCTTATTAAGTAATTGCCGCTAAAAATCATTTTTGATATTGTAGAAATAAGATCGCATACCATGTTAGGATCATTCCGGATGTATATCTATATATATATATATAAACAGAAATATGTAGAACACATAAATGAACTACCTGATTAGACCAACTATCAAATTCCATGGTGATGGTGATTATTGATTGCACCTACTATTGTTACATGTATTTTAATTTGGGAGCAGAAGCTAAGGCAGACACTACTAATTGATCTATGTAGTCATAATTAATTGGCTCCAATAATTAATATATGCATTTAAGATTTATTCCCAAATAACTCTAATTATTTTTTAATTATTAGAGTCAAATAAGATGGTCTACAAATAAAATATTGGAGAGAGGGAAAACAGATATAGAAAAGGACTTGAAACTTCTAAAATCAAGTAAACGGTTGGTTGGATAGTTTATCACTTTTCTGGAGAGGCACACTGACAAAGCACGATTACATTAATATAAAATGTTTCTTTCATTTTAAATTCCTCTAGCTCTATCTAAATATGTGGTTTTAAAAAAGGTCCATCAAAAGGTCATTTAAACACAATCCAAAATATTTTAAGACATTCGAATTTATTGGAATTGGTTGGTTAGTTAGTCTCAGATCTGTTAGTTAACAATATGATTAGTTTAGAAGGTTAATTAATCAGTGTGTTAGATAGCAGATTAGGAACCTAAAATCTCAAACAAAGAAAAAGAAGAAAGATGAGGAATNATTCTTAAGTTTCACCTTCACCCAAGCTCGGGGGGGGGGGGTTAATTCTTAAGTTTCACCTTCACCCAAGCTCATATTTTATCCGTAATTTATCCATAAATGGGCAAATTATAGAAATCACATACTTTTAAGGCAAAATTACAATTTATCTCTTAAAAGTTTACAATTACATAATTCCCTCAAACGAATCTAATAATATAAGCGCTGATAAATTAAAAAGAGGGTCGGATACATTAATGGCCAAAAAATCAAAGCGCTGATACATTAAAAAGAGGTCCGGATACATTAATAGAGGGTCTGAATACATTAATGGCCGAAAAATCAAAGCGTTGATACATTAAAAAGAGGGTCGGATACATGCGCCGATACATTAAAAAGAGGGTCAGATACGTTAATGAAGCGCTGGATATATTAATGACATTTTTGACTTAAGAGAAAAATGAGAGATTTTGAAGATTTGTAAACTTATAGGGGATAATGGTAATAAATAACTAAAAGGTGGATTTCTCTAATTATTCCTTGTAAAGATGAGGTAAAACAAGTATATATGATGGACAAAATAATTATGTAGGGTATATGTAGTGTATCAATATTTTATGAGTAGTTATGTACATGGGCAGAGCCACGTGGGTTTCAGGGGTTCACTCAAGACCCCTCGATAGATTTTCTTTATTCTATAGATATAGATTTTGAACCCCCTCAATAAATAAGAGAAAGTGATGGCGCAGTGAAAAGTCCCCTTGAAATTAGATTGTACATCAATGGTTTGAATCCTCGTGGAAGCATTTTATCTTTTTCTTTTTTAGTTTCAGTTTTTTTTTAATTTTCAGTTCTGTTTTCAAGTTTTTAACTTTAAAAAACAAGCTAAAAGTGTGGTTTTAAACTCAAAAGAATTCAAGGTTCCCATTTCTAAAGACTTATTTACACGTTTATACTTTTATTTTTTGGAACTCCCTAAACAAAAATCCTGGATCTGTCATGTAGTGTATATGTAATGTATTGATATTGTATAAATAATGTATAAATGTGTATCGATATTGTAATGGAATATAAACATGTATATTATGTAGTGTTGATGTAATATGTCGATATTGTATAAATAGTTACATAATGTATCAGAATTGTATAAATGATGTATGATTGTGTATCGACATTATATAAACTATAATGTAATGTATCGATATCAATATTTATTTGTCTATCATGCACAGAGGCGGACCCACACTATATATATGGAGGGGTTCACGTGCGCTCGCTAACTTTCAAAAAAATCATGTGTATGTGTATATCTATTTTGAAAAACTATAAAAATTAGGGTATAGTTAACAGTGCAACCATCGAAAGCATAGAAGTGCCCTTGTGCTACTGGTAGAAGCTAGAGATACTATCCTTGGGACTAGCTAGGGTTCGAATTCAACTAACACCTGTTTTTATTATTTTTATTTTATGTTTAACTTAGAATTCATGTTTAAGCTATGTTATATTGGTGCACCTAAAGTCTTCAAATCATGAGTTTGCCTTGTTGACACCCAAATTTTGACCCCCCCCCCCCCCCCTGACATAAATTAATCGTGTCGAACTTCCTAATTTTCAAACNTTTGCCTTGTTGACACCCAAATTTTGCCCCCCCCCCCCCCACCTGACATAAATTAATCGTGTCGAACTTCCTAATTTTCAAACGATTCGAAATAATTAGTTTCATAAAATTTCATATACATATATATGTACATATATACATATAGTTTCCCGAGTTATTAAATTTAAATAGTTTGTCACGTTTTTGTAATTTTTAGTGATATATATGTTTTACATAAACATGTTTCATATAATTAAGCTCATTTTATAAATATTCGAAAATCGTCTCAAGAGATTTTATTTTATTTTAAATACTTTACTGATTAATTTAGCCATACAATAGCCTACATCTTCGAATTGGTTATTTTATAATTAGGACGATTATATTATTTTCGTTAAAAGTAAGAAGCTTGTCAGATTAATTTATGATTAATTCGCCTCTTCTATTTGTCCGCGAAATTCACCAAATGACTTAATTCGGATAACTATTTGATCCTAAAACTATTCTGGGCCCCTTTACTCACATTTCAACCAGCCCATTTGCTCTCCCAAATATCCCAATACCCAGCCCACCTCTCTTCCCAGGCCCAATTATACCTCTTTCCCAGCCCAATCCAGTCCCAACCCAACCCCTATTCCCTTTTCCCCTTCCCTGACCCGTTTCCCTTTCTCCTTCACAAGAAAAAACAGACGTGCCAAAGACGAGGATCAATACCTCCACCCAGAACATTCTTCACATCTACCGCGCGTAAATATCAACGTCACTCTCCCCACGCGAGCAAAACTCCCTCCCCAACGTCTCTCTGGAATTAGTACGTTTCCAGCCGTTGTTTTGCAGGTCCTGCTAGTCGTACTGGCGATGATGAGATTGTGCCACGAAACTCGTAAGGACGCCCAATTGATCTGGAACATCCACCTCATTCCCCCTCCCGTTGGGTTGGACGATTTGAGCATCTAAATCGGCATATTCCCTCAGTTTTGGATAAGAATTGGAGTTTGAAATTCAAATTTGGTATGGGCCTGAAATTCAATCTTTCAACCCTTTCCCTTGTGAAAAACCCTACCGTTCTTCTATAAATAGTCCCTTTTCTTCACTAGCAGAGGGATTTTTTTTGGGGGAGAATAGACTTTTTTTTTAGTTGGAAAAATTCTGAACTTGAGAAAAGATATTGATTTTTGAGGATATAGTTTGAAAGTTAGGAGAAGGCAGTAACTATTAGTCACAAAATTTCATATATAGGTGCTTAAGAACATCTCGTTGAGGCAGAGGTGTTGAGAGCTTAGGCATAGTTCGAGTCCTTGTTCGTTTCTCGTCCACCGGAATCTTGTGTAGTCGCTGGAAGGTCATCCCCCTGCTCGTTCCGTCTGAGTTCGTTGCCCAGAAAAAGGTGAAAAGCCTTTCTAATTTTAACTCTTTGTTTTTTTATAATGTTCTGTTTCATGAATTGAAGTAGTTTGTCTTACGGTTTTCTTCTTCTCGATACTATCGGCTTCTCCCTTGTTTACTGTTGTCATATAGTGAAAGCTTGCTTGATTTTGAATGAGGTTGATCTCGTTGACTAATGTACGAAGTGTCTACTTCATATGAGTTAGTGCCCGTTTGGATGGGCTTAATAAAAGCTGCTTTAAAAAAATACTTTTGAAAGTGCTGAAACTTATTTTTAAAATAAGCAGTTATGCGTTTGGATAAAAGTGCTGAAGTTAAAAAAAAAGTTGTTGATGTGTTTGGCAAATAAGTGCTGATAAACAGCTTTTTAAATCAAAATGCCTGAAATACCCTTAAAAGCTGTTAACAAAATAAAAGTTAATTAATTTATATTTTACAACCATAAATAATTATATTTTGCTATCATTCACATATTTCTTTCTCATCACAAATTATTTATAAGAGGAATATAAACTTATTATAGATTTTAAAGATATATAATTTGAATAGATCAAAGAACGATTTAAGATTTTATTTTAGTTTCATTCATAGGTAATAATAATTGTCTATCATTCACATATTTCTTTATTATCACAAATTATTTATAAGAGGAATATAAATTTTTATTTAAGTTATATGTGCAACTTATTTTACATTTTAATAATATATAATTTGAATAGATCACTTGAAAGATTTAAGATTTTTTTTATTTTCATTCATTAGTAATAGTAATTGTCTATCATCTATACTTGAAAAGGGAAAAATGGAAGAAAGAGATGTTAGGGTTATGTGGGTAATTTGGAGATTGTATAAAAATATTAAGGGCAAAAGGTAAAAATGTGGTCAACTTAAAACAGTAAGCTAAAAAAAAAAGCATCCCTACCTCACCTTTTAACTTTTGGCTTAAAATAAGTTTTTTTTTTAACTTAAAATAAGTTATTTTAAGTATTGTCAAACAGCTAAATAAGTCAAAAACCAGTTTTTAAGTCAGTTTGACCAGCTTTTAAGCTGAGCCAAACAGGCTCTTACTCAACTTCGAACATCCATGAGGGTTGTGAGTAGAACACGAGTTGGCTGATTTTATTTTAAGTTCAATGTGATTATGTTTACTGATGGTTCGTCCATCAGGCATCGCGTGAGTGTATCGTATTCCAGCCTTTACAGCTAGTTGTTTGGGAATATGGTTCAATTGGTATGTGTGGTAAATATGCATCCCAAAATGGTGTCTATCCTATTTTGTTGCATTTGTTAAATAAAAAGATATTTTCCATTAATTAGTTAGTTGTATCTTGTTAGTTATATTGTTAGAAAGGTAGTTAGAGTTTGTTAAAAGTTGTTAATGAAGTGTATAAATACAGTATGTACAGGTTGTTGAATACAAGTTGGAAATACACAAACATTATATTTCCTCTCTTCTCATCTCTTCTCTTCTCTTCTCTTCTCTCATCTTGAAGGTCCTCACATGGTGAAGATCAAGGATCTTAACATGGTATCAAAGCTTGAGTAATCGATCTCATATTCCTTCGATCTTCTCAGTTTTTGGTTCACGTTTCATCTCATTTCTTTACTGTTTCTGTTTTCTCCTGTTCGACATCTCAACAATGGTGAATGCTAGTTCACCTGCAGATCTGGAAATTGGAGCTGAAGTTGTACCCACTTTGGTAACAATCGATCAACACCATCCTTTGTTTCTTCAGCCCAATGATACACCAGGTAGTTCCCTAATTTCAATTAAACTAACAGACCCTGAGAATTATGCATTATGGAGCAGTTCAATGCGAATTAGTCTGTTAGGTAAAAGCAAGTTAGGATTTGTGGATGGTCGATATCCTAAGGAGAAATTTGATGCTTCTCTTCATGATTTGTGGGAGAAATGTAATGCCATAGTCCTTTCATGGATTATGAATTCTGTATGCACTGAATTACTTAGTGGGATTGTATATGCTACAAGTGCATATAAGGTGTGGACTGATCTACAAGAACGATTTGACAAGGTTAATGGATCTCGAGTCTTCTTCCTTCATTCACAAATTTCTACTCTTAACCAAGGAATTTCTTCTGTTTCAACTTATTTCTCAAAACTAAGAGAACTATGGGCAGAATTTGATGCATTGATGCCATGTCCTGGATGTATTTGTGCTGAGTCTAGGAAATATGTGGAACACTTTGAGTATCAACACCTTCTTCAATTTCTGATGGGTTTAAATGAGTCTTACTCACAGTCGATAAATCATATCATGATGATGCTTCCTACTCCATCGATTAATAAGGCATATGCCATGATCATTTCTGAGGAAAGTAGAAGATCTCTGGGTTCTTCTTCTTCATCTTACAGCTCTGAAATTGCTGAGGGGACAGCTTTGTTTAGTGGTAAAAGCAACTCGAGTGTACGCACTAACTATCAGGGGAATAATTCCTCTTACAAGGGCAGAAGCAGAATGAGTGATCTCTACTGTGATCATTGTCATCTCACAGGTCACACAAAAGCAGTGTGTTACAAGTTAATTGGATATCCTCCAGATTATAAATTCAAGAAGAAAACAGGATCATATATCAAAGAAAATGAAACTAGTAAGGGCAATCCTAATCCTAGTGATATTGGAAATCAGTTTGGGGGTCAATCTGCCAATTTTCAGGATCTTCTCACATGTCTAAAGGTTCTACTGATGCATTTGGTGCTATTCCTCAATTTACTGAAAAACAATACAAACAGATCTTAACCATGCTTGATTCAGAAAAATCTGAAGCTGATCATGTAGCCTTGAAAGCATGTATGATCCCTCATACTACTATCATTTCAGATGATGTTAAGTGGATAGTGGATTCTGGTGCTTCTAGTCATATGGTTAGTTCTGTTGAGCTGTTATCCCACACTACAACAGTAAACAAGAGTGGTCTAGGCAAAGTTCATTTGCCTACTGGTAATGTAGTCAATGTAACTCACACAGGATCATCCTGTCTCTTTCCTGGTCAAGAGATAACCAATGTCATGCATATCCTGAGTTCAAATACAATTTGTTGTCTGTTTCTCAACTGACAAAGGAGCTTCAGTGTGCTGTATTATTCTATCCTGATTTTTGTATTCTTCAGGATCTCTCAAGTGGCAAGGTGAAGGGGATTGGTAAAGAAGAAAATGGCTTGTATGTGTTTCAATCAGGTCATAAGAAAGCATTTACAGCAAATGTTGCTGCTGCAACTACTAATGCCTGTTCTTCATCACTTGGAATGTCTTCTACAGATTCTGATAGCTATAGCATGAGTATGAATCTTTGGCACAAGAGGTTGGGTCACACCTCTTCTGTCACTATAAGCAAGCTGTTTGGTCATAATTCTACACATTGGGACAAATGTATCAAGAGTTGTAATGTGTGTCCTTTAGCAAAACAAACTAGACTGTCTTTTCCATTAAGCACTACTACTTCTGAGTGTTGTTTTAAGTTAGTTCATGGTGATGTTTGGGGTCCTTATAGAGTTCCTACTCATAATGGAAAAAAATACTTTCTTACACTTGTTTATGACTATTCTCGATATACTTGGTTGTTTCTACTACCTTCTAAAGCTGATGTTGTTGTTGTGATTAAGGAATTTCTGCTTATGGTTCAGACTGTTTATTCTTCTGTGGTGAAGTGTCTTAGGACTGATAATGGGTGTGAGTTCTTTAACTCACAAATGAATGGATTGCTAAAGTCTTTTGGGACTGTACTTCAAAGTTCTTGCTCTTACACTCCACAACAAAATGGAGTGGTAGAGAGGAAACATAGACACATTTTAGAAGTAGCAAGAGCTATTAGATTTCAGGCTGGTGTACCATTGAAATTTTGGGGTTATTGTGTGATCACTGCTGTATACATCATTAATAGACTGCCTTCTGCAATCATTCAAGATAAATCTCCTTTTGAGAGACTTCATAGACACTCACCTTCTCTAGCTCACATGAAAGTATTTGGCTGTTTGGGGTATGTAACTCAGGTAAGAAAGGTGGACAAATTTTCTCCAAGAGCTATTCCTGCAGCATTTCTTGGTTACTCAGTGTCAAAAAAGGGCTATACTATGTATGATTTGGAGTCCAAAGTATTTTTGACAAGTAGGGATGTCTTGTTTCAGGAAGATGTTTTTCCTTTCAAGACAACTTCCACTTCTCCTTCTCATTTGTTTTCCTTGAAGGAAGATGAACTGCAGTCATCCTATATAGAGAACAATGCTCCATCATTCAATATTCCTGCTCCTGCTTCTTCCTCTTCTGTTCCTTCTATGGATAGTTCTTCAATGGGTGATGTTTCTGTTTCTGAAACTTCAACACTACAATCTCCAACAGTTCCTGTTACTAGAAAATCTTCCAGGACTACTAAGCCTCCTATTTGGATGCATGACTATGTCTCCACAAGCAAAGGAAGTGCAAATTGTTGTTATCCAGTATCTGATGTGGTTAGTTATGATCACTTATCACTTGTGTGTAGAGCTGCTTTGGCATCTTATTCTGTCATCAAAGAACCTACTTCTTATACTGAGGCTATTAAAGATCCAAATTGGGTGGCTGCTATGCAATCTGAAATTCAAGCATTACAAGATAATCACACTTGGAGTTTAGTTGAACTGTGAGTTGGAAAAAAACCTATTGGGTGTAAATGGGTGTTCAAAGTTAAATACACATCTTCTGGGGCTGTGGAAAGGTACAAGGCTCGACTTGTAGCTAAAGGTTATAGCCAACAAGAGGGGTTAGATTACACTGAGACCTTCTCTCCAGTTGCTAAGATGGTCACTGTCAGGTCAGTTGTGGCTGTGGCAGCAGCTAAACATTGGTCTATTTTTCAGATGGATGTTCATAATGCTTTTCTTTAAGGGGATTTAGTGGAGGAAGTGTATTTGGAGGTTCCCTCTGGTTTTGCTAGCCAGGAGGGGAAGCATGTTGTCTGCAAATTACATAAGTCTCTTTATGGACTCAAACAGGCACCTAGGCAATGGAACAAGAAACTCACTGATGCATTGATACAACTTGGCTTCTCACAAAGTCATTTTGACTATTCCTTATTCACCAAGACAGTTCAAGGAGAGTTGGTAGTTGTGTTGGTTTATGTGGATGATTTGCTGGTGACAGGAAGCAGTACAGATCTGATTCTACAAACAAGGAATGACTTAAAGCTAAAGTTCAAAATGAAAGATCTTGGAGAATTGAAGTTCTTTCTTGGAATTGAATTTGTGAGATCACAAAAGGGAATAGTGATGAGCCAAAGGAAGTATGCATTGGAACTAATTAGTGAGTTGGGATTGAGTGGCACTAAACCAGTTAACACACCTTTGGAGACAAATCTGAAACTTACATCAGTTGACTATGATGATTTTATAACTAAGGAAGCAGGTTCTACAAGTGAAGATATATTACTTGTTGATCCTACTCAATATCAACGGCTAGTAGGAAAGTTATTATATCTTACTATGACTAGAGTTGACATTGCATATGTAGTGCAAGTGCTAAGTCAATTCATGCACAGTCCCAAACAATCTCACATGAATGCTGCCTTAAGAGTAGTGAAATATATAAAAAATGCTCCAGGTCTTGGTCTTCTAATGCCCTCAGATAGTTCTGGAAAATTTGTAGCATATTGTGATTCTGACTGGGGTGGTTGTTTACAGACTAGAAGGTCTGTCACAGGATACTTAGTGAAGTTTGGCAATGCTATAGTGTCTTGGAAGTCAAAGAAACAAGAAACAGTAGCTAGAAGCTCTGCTGAAGCAGAGTTTAGAAGCATGGCTTCTGTTGTGGCTGAAGTAACTTGGTTGATTGGTTTGTATAAAGAGCTGGGAATCAGTATTGAGGTTCCAATATGTCTCTATTGTGATAGCAAAGCTGCTATTCAGATTGCAGCAAATCCCATTTTTCATGAAAGAACTAAGCACATTGACATTGATTGTCATTTTGTGAGAGACAAGATTATACAAGGTGTTATCAAAACCCATTATGTTTCTACTAAGGAACAGCAGGCAGATCTATTAACCAAGAGTCTTGGCAGGCAACAACATGAACACTTAATGACCAAACTGTGCTTGAAGGATGTATTCAAAGCATCAGTTTGAGGGAGGATGTTAAATAAAAAAGATATTTTCCATTAATTAGTTAGTTGTATCTTGTTAGTTATATTGTTAGAAAGGTAGTTAGAGTTTGTTAAAAGTTGTTAATGAAGTGTATAAATACAGTATGTACAGGTTGTTGAATACAAGTTGGAAATACACAAACATTATATTTCCTCTCTTCTCTTCTCTTCTCTTCTCTTCTCTCATCTTGAAGGTCCTCACATGGTGAAGATCAAGGATCTTAACAGCATTCATGTCCTGCTGTTTTGAAGCTTGTGATTGCTGAAATGTAAGAGTCTTTGAATATGGCTCAATCGTGATGTTATTATCGTCTATCTACCTCTGATTTCTTAGAATTCCAAAGGGTATGGAGCTATGTAGAGGAGTTAAGTCTCTAGGATTGAATGTATGCCATGTAGAACTTAATTTAGCGCATAAATTGTTAGTAGCAGTGATCTGCCAAAATGTATTAATTTCGAAATTTCTCTAAAATTGCAATAGCCTGAACAAGCTTTTCCTAGCATCACATATCATCACCTGTATATAGTTATGACTGGCATTATTAAAGTTTCTTATAGAATTGCTTCCCATCTCAAGGTAACTTAGTCATGGGTGTATGTTTCTGCATGAAGTTTGCTGCTGATTGTCTTATTCATAAGGCATATGTGAAGTTATGGAAAGTAAAGGGAGGGAGTATTAATCCATGTGTTGTCATTTGTTTTTCCTCATGACAAACTTGCTGCTTGTGTGCCCAAGATTTGTATGCTTCGATTTGAGATGTGTTTCCTTTTATGTGTGGTTTGTTCATTCGATCGAGTAAATGTCATAATCTTTAAATGTTTTTTTTTTTCTTTAGATGCTGCCATTCAACCTTGCTAATGTTTCTTTTTTTTTTTTTTTGTGAATTCTTCTCGGGTCCTTTTGGACTCCACGTCCCGTTTTGCATTTCCCCCATCGCAAGGGCTTAATCCCTTCCCGAGTCAGTCAGCCCCCTGAAAAAGGTGTACAGGTCGAAAAAACCAGCAGATGCATTGCTGAGAATTAAATTTGCAGGTGTTGAGGAGGATGTATACCAGCTGTATACATATTTTATACACCTATATACAGGTCAAAAGACGTACAGGAGGCCAAATTTGAAATCTGGGTTGATAACAGTCAAGATATACTGTTGGAAATTATTTTTCAGCTTACGAAAGTTGAAGAACAGGTCGATATACCATCCGTATACTTTGATATACAGACGCGTTATACCACAAATAGGTGTAAAAATGCGAAATGCAGGTTTAACGTACAGGGACGTCGAGTTCAAATAAAAGGGCAACTTTCACATATAGCAAACAAAAAATTCATATTTGTATAATATAGCAAACTTTGCATAATTGCGCTCCATAGCAAACATAAAAACTGTATAATTCGCTATACATATAAAAGTGTATAATTCGCTGGCCTAAATTGTATAATTCGTTGGCCTTTTTCTCTGCAATTTTTGAAGTAAAATGTTTGTAAATTGTATAATTAAGTGTATAACACGAAGATATACATTTTTGCATGTGTATATACAATTTTCTCTCGCTTTATACAAAAACAGAAACACAATATATACACTTCTGTTGTATAAAACTAGAGAAAATTGTATTTCACTGTAATTGTGTAATTCGCAATTGTATAATTCGTTGGCCTTTTTCTCTGCAATTTTTGAAGTAAAATGTTTGTAAATTGTATAATTAAGTGTATAACACGAAGATATACATTTTTGCATGTGTATATACAATTTTCTCTCGCTTTATACAAAAACAGAAACACAATATATACACTTCTGTTGTATAAAACTAGAGAAAATTGTATTTCACTGTAATTGTGTAATTCGCAATTGTATAATTCGTTGGCCTTTTTCTCTGCAATTTTTGAAGTAAAATGTTTGTAAATTGTATAATTAAGTGTATAACACGAAGATATACATTTTTGCATGTGTATATACAATTTTCTCTCGCTTTATACAAAAACAGAAACACAATATATACACTTCTGTTGTATAAAACTAGAGAAAATTGTATTTCACTGTAATTGTGTAATTCGCAATTGTATAATTCGTTGGCCTTTTTCTCTGCAATTTTTGAAGTAAAATGTTTGTAAATTGTATAATTAAGTGTATAACACGAAGATATACATTTTTGCATGTGTATATACAATTTTCTCTCGCTTTATACAAAAACAGAAACACAATATATACACTTCTGTTGTATAAAACTAGAGAAAATTGTATTTCACTGTAATTGTGTAATTCGCAATTGTATAATTCGTTGGCCTTTTTCTCTGCAATTTTTGAAGTAAAATGTTTGTAAATTGTATAATTAAGTGTATAACACGAAGATATACATTTTTGCATGTGTATATACAATTTTCTCTCGCTTTATACAAAAACAGAAACACAATATATACACTTCTGTTGTATAAAACTAGAGAAAATTGTATTTCACTGTAATTGTGTAATTCGCAATTGTATAATTCGTTGGCCTTTTTCTCTGCAATTTTTGAAGTAAAATGTTTGTAAATTGTATAATTAAGTGTATAACACGAAGATATACATTTTTGCATGTGTATATACAATTTTCTCTCGCTTTATACAAAAACAGAAACACAATATATACACTTCTGTTGTATAAAACTAGAGAAAATTGTATTTCACTGTAATTGTGTAATTCGCAATTGTATAATTCGTTGGCCTTTTTCTCTGCAATTTTTGAAGTAAAATGTTTGTAAATTGTATAATTAAGTGTATAACACGAAGATATACATTTTTGCATGTGTATATACAATTTTCTCTCGCTTTATACAAAAACAGAAACACAATATATACACTTCTGTTGTATAAAACTAGAGAAAATTGTATTTCACTGTAATTGTGTAATTCGCAATTGTATAATTCGTTGGCCTTTTTCTCTGCAATTTTTGAAGTAAAATGTTTGTAAATTGTATAATTAAGTGTATAACACGAAGATATACATTTTTGCATGTGTATATACAATTTTCTCTCGCTTTATACAAAAACAGAAACACAATATATACACTTCTGTTGTATAAAACTAGAGAAAATTGTATTTCACTGTAATTGTGTAATTCGCAATTGTATAATTCGTTGGCCTTTTTCTCTGCAATTTTTGAAGTAAAATGTTTGTAAATTGTATAATTAAGTGTATAACACGAAGATATACATTTTTGCATGTGTATATACAATTTTCTCTCGCTTTATACAAAAACAGAAACACAATATATACACTTCTGTTGTATAAAACTAGAGAAAATTGTATTTCACTGTAATTGTGTAATTCGCAATTGTATAATTCGTTGGCCTTTTTCTCTGCAATTTTTGAAGTAAAATGTTTGTAAATTGTATAATTAAGTGTATAACACGAAGATATACATTTTTGCATGTGTATATACAATTTTCTCTCGCTTTATACAAAAACAGAAACACAATATATACACTTCTGTTGTATAAAACTAGAGAAAATTGTATTTCACTGTAATTGTGTAATTCGCAATTGTATAATTCGTTGGCCTTTTTCTCTGCAATTTTTGAAGTAAAATGTTTGTAAATTGTATAATTAAGTGTATAACACGAAGATATACATTTTTGCATGTGTATATACAATTTTCTCTCGCTTTATACAAAACAGAAACAGAATTATACACTTCTGCGTATAAAGCGAGAGAGGCGAGCGAGAATGGAGAGTGGCGAGCGAGATTCCTGGGAGAGAGACGCTGGCAAATTTTAGATAATGTTTGCTATGAAGCACAATTAAATCAAACCCTAGTTATTCCATTTAATTGAGGTTATTAGTTTGCTATTTTATACAATTTTCCCCAAATAAAATACAGGAACAGTGAATAAATACGTGCATAGGATATAGCCCGTATACATTGGTATACACTATTTATGCAGCGATATACAGTAATAAACGGTATAAAAAAAACAGCACAGGTACAAAACGCACTGAAGCAGTTTGATGAATACAGAAAAGTGCAAAATTCAAGTCAAAACACACTTTAGAAGTGCGAAATCCATTCACATACAGGATGTATACATCCGATATACATTCGGTGTGTAGTATATCTTTGGAAACAGCAGGGAGCCCAAGGGCTTAAAGGCCCATCAGCAGTTTAACTAAGGGAAACTTACATAAATATACTATAATAAAAAATATTTACCATTTATAGCAATAACATTTTCTTTTCACTTAACCACTTTTAATTCATTTATAATACAAGTTTAATACATATTACAGAGATAAATTTATTATTCAAATATAATACAAGTTTTAATGATGAATAATACATTTATCACACATTTTAATACACTTATAATACAATGTGACAATTTTTTACCAAATAAACATAATATATTTCAAAAACAATTATAATTCAGATATATTGCATACATAATTCACTTTTAATACATATTACAGATTTATCACAGTATTGCTATAAATGGTAATAAACAAAAAGTATCGCTAAAATCAGTAATTATTTTTAAAAATATATTAATTCATGTAATTTTTCCTTTAACTAAATAGGCCCAAAAGGCCACAAATATTTTTGCAGGATTTGATTTATTAAAAGGGCCCAAGCCCACGCTCTTAATAACTTAGTATAGGACAGGTGGGCCAAAGCCCAATTTAATGAATTTGGGTATTTAAGCCCAAATTCAAATACTATCTCCTCTCTCTCTTTTATTTGTTATTTGTTGGATTGACTAACATTTTGGTGGAATTTTATTAATTTCCTAAAGGATAGCCATTTCTTACTATATTTATTTAATCATAAATTTTTGTATAAATTTAAGGAATCCTATAGTGTAATACAATAATTACATTCTGTCCCGACAAATTTAGTATTTATTAATAATCCCTTAAAATTGTTGTGGCGTGATATAGTATGTTGTGATACATGGTAAATGATACACAGTAACTTAAAACTGTTAAGATTAAAAGGGGAAAAAATGGAATATTTAAATTTGTTATCTAAATCAGCTTAAATTACGGTAACAGTTCATTAATAAGCATTAATTCAGCACGTAATTGGATAACAATTTCAAATTTTGAAAATTCAAGATTATATCATCTAGTTTGAAGACATTTTTATGAACATCTAGTTATTAAACTTATTGACTGATACATGATAACAATTTTCAAAAACTCGTGATACATAGAAAATCATATGATACACATCAAATTCATGTATCAATGCATCGTCTAAACACTATAACACACTGAGTCGATATGTATCAACAAGCACATTTGATGGCGCAGTTATTAAACTTATTGACTGATACATGATAACAATTTTCAAAAACTCTTGATACATAGGAATCATATGATACACATCTAATTCATCTATCAATGCATTGACTAACACACTGTAACACACTCAGTACTTATGTATTAAACTTATTGTCTGATACATGATAACAATTTTCAAAAAATCATGATACGTATGGGATTCCTTTACTAAAATTTTTACTAATTTCAACAACAATGGTTGCTGCTTCTTTTCTCTTCTTTGGGTGTATTTTGTCAATCTTTGATTTAGATGATTCGCCAAAATCTTTGTTTGAATCCTTCCGAACATTCATAGGATCATGCAAAGACTTTTTTCTATTTTCTTTTCAATTTTCATCGTCCGAATCATAAATCCTTCTATTAGTAAAAGGATCCATTAATATGATGTAATAGAACAATGAACCAAAAAAAAAAGAACGGATGATGGAGTAAGAAGAAAAAGAAGACCTAGAGACGGCTGAGGTAATATAGCAATGAATAAGAAGAAAAAAAGAAGAACAGATGATGGATTAAGAACAAGAAGAAGAACTATAGACGGATGATGGAGTAAGAAGAAGAAGAACCAGAGAACAATGGTTCAATTTTCAGAAATTTTAAATTTTTTGTATTTTGAAATTCAAAATTTCATATTAAATGTTGTGAAACGTTTTTAATTAAAATTAAAAATTAAAAATTAAAAAAGTGATTCAGAAGATTGAGTGTTTTAGTGGAGAAAAAATAGGCATGATATTGGGAAAGTGTGTGTTATAGGAGAGAGAAGGCTATGTATCTCTAAACTTCTACTAAAATTAAAAAAAAGGGAATTATGTAATATTTAAAAAAAGAAGGGAAAATTAGAGAATACTAAGCTTATAGTTGTGTATTTAAGTTATTTTTCCTAAATTTTTACTACTATTTTATTTACTTATTTTGTTTTATTGACTTTTGGTCAACATTTAGTTTATTCCCTTAGGTTAAATTCCTCTAAATGCTTTCCTTTAGAAATAAATAAATAAAGAATGAAATGAGATAAATATTCTCTTTTTTTAGTTAAAATCTTATAATTTATTTTAAAGATCAGTAAGTCAAATCGCCGGTCAACCGCAAGTTAGCGGGCATTCCGAGGGCCTAACACCTTCTCGGAATGTACATTTGAACTTCGAACCTTTTTCAATCGATTTTTATCTGTTTTTAAATATTTTGAAAATTTTAAATTTTTTTCTTGATTTTATCAAAAATCAAGTGTCGACTCTGTTAAAATTGGAAAGTCGATTTCTCTTAGATCATAAGATTAATTGATTTTCCGAAACTTAGTCATTTTTCACTATTTTGCCAAATAACATATTTTTAAAAGTAAAACATGCCTCTAATCATGCATTCCCCCTTGATAAATAGAATTTAAAAAAAACGACATAAATATTCATTTTTTTAACGAAAGAAGTGAAACAATTAGAAAAGGAAAAAAGATTTTAAAAGGGAACCAAAAATTTAGATTACAACAAAAGTTTTTTAACAGCACGAAAAAAAAAAAGAAATAAAAGATTTTTAAAAATGGTCATGCATATCAATATTTATTTAAACTATCATGCATTTTCACCTTAATAAAAAAAATAATAAAACGACATAAATATTCATTTCTTCCACAAAGTGACATAATTAGACAAGAAGAAAAATAAAGAGAGCAATAAAAATGTAATGAAAAGCATTTTCAATTTTCAAATTTGGCCGCCGCTCAGCCAATTCAGAAAGTTGATCAAGCCTCTTCATCCCAATCACCCTTAGCCAAGTTTCCTCCTTTACCAAATCAAAAAAACCTTTACTTTGAGCCTTGACAAAAAAAAATCCGTTAAATTATAAAGTGTTACTTAAAAATAAAGACTCTAATGTTACAATGCCCATTGAAATGAAAACTGTTGAATTTGCGGATGAGGAACCATTGGTGCGATGGAAAGAAGAGGAAGTGACAAGAATGAACACTATTTAGAATCTTCAGTACGTTGTGGTGGGGAAATTCACTTATGGATGGCCCAGTTTGGATGAGCTTAGGAAGCTAATTCAGCAACAATGTGGAACAAAAGGAGATTGCCAAATAGGGTACATGCAAAACAGACACATATTAATTAGATTTAATCAATTTGAAGATTTTGTGAATATCATCTCAAAGAATGTGTACTACATCACGTAGGTAGGGTTACTGTTATCAAATGACACCTCTCATATATGATGCAAAATTTAAATCTATAGAGGAGACAACACGACATGGCGTGGATTTCTTTTTCTAAACTTCTTTCTACCTTCCTTTTTTTTCAAAGAGGTATTGTTTACACTGGCTTCAACAGTTGGAAAGGATGTTCAACTTAATATGGCTACTATTAATAAAACTAGGCCAAGTTGTGATAGAGTGAAAATTCAAATTAATCTTTTGGCTAAACACCCAAAGCAAGTCATCATGGAGATTGGTGATGAACAAACTGGAGGGGTAAGAAAAGAGATAGTGTAGATCAAGTATGATTATGTCCTAGCTATTGTACCGAATGAAAAATGCAAAGGCATTGTCATGATGAATGCATAATTTACACCCGAAACTAACTAAAAATGTGTTTGTAAATGAAGGAGAAGAAGAAAACAACAAAGAGATTGCACAAAGGAACAGGCAAACAACTTCAAGTTGAAAAGAGCATGTTGTTAAGAGTTTCCCCACTAAATTTTTATCAAGTGGTAGGGGACCTAAAGCATGGAATGTAGTGAAATATAATAGAGTTAAATCAAAGCCTAAGGAGAATTTGAAAAATAAAAATTCAAATGGATAACGGTTTTGAGGTATTAAACGAGGAAGCAGAGGCTTAAAATAATATGGAGGGGCAATCAACTGCTAATGAGGTTTAAGAATAAAAAAAGAGCAAAGTAGTTCAGGTTGAGGTGGTGTAGAATAAGATGGATAAACCGGTTAATGTTATGATGAAAAACAAATAAGAAATGAGAAAATCAAGATCAGGTAGCCCAGTCAACAGTATATTGAAGAGCATCAACAACGCAAAATGGGGTGATAGAATGAAAAGAGAAAAAGAAACATTTTATTCAGAAGACATTAAAATGGTTGTCGAAAACCAAGAGTTAAGCAAGGATCATACTTCGTATTCTGTTAATGATAATTTTAGTAGTAAAGAATTTGAAGAAGTGAACATCAATACAGAAAATCTGAAGAATGTTGATGAGAAAAATGGTGCAAATGTAGCAAAAGTTAGTCTTGATTGTTCTAGCTAGTGAAACTAAGCCATTAACTTTATACCCCGCTACAGGTTTGAAGGATGTGAGAGAGTTATCAGGGGAGGAGTTGCATTACAATAGCTCCGTATCTCCAAATAAGGTACACAAGATTAACCCTCTACAAATACAGAGTGAAAAGATTGGTGTTGAAGATAAAGATACTAAGAAAAATGATATGCAAAGGGCAATTGATGAAGCAGCAAAGCAAGCTGATATTTCTCTGAAATCTAATTATAAAGGGGTAAAAAAAGAAGAACAACAAGGATATGAGGATAGAAAAATCACAATCTTCCATAATTCTAACAAGATTTTTTGCTAAATCAAATCAACTAGATGATGAAGTCTTTTTTTTTTTTTGAAATATTAAATCAATGAAGACACATCAAGCCTTTCATAGGCTTCAAGTGTTACACAAGCATCATAAATTATATATTATTGAATTAATGGATCCTTTACAACAGGCCAAGCATATTAAGAAGTGAAAAAAATTCGGTCTAAATATTGCAAGACCAAATATCAATGGGAAGATCTGATAATTTGTTGCTCATGATACTCAAGTGGAGGTAATAGAAGATAAACCCCAACAAATGACTTTGAAATTGTTTCTTCAAGATCCTAGTATAGAGGTTATGGTGACTCTAGTCTATGCAAAGTGTGATGCTAATCAAAGATTAGAACTTTGGGATGAGATGTACCAACTGACAAATAATATTTCATGCCCATAAATGGTGGGAGGAGACTTTAGTCTGATGATGAATGGGAAGGAAAAGATTGGAGGTTTGCTCGTACAACCCCAGGAAGTAAAAGATTTTGCCTTTTCATGAATTCATGTCAACTAGAGGAGATCAATTTTAAATGGAGCTCATTCACACGGTGGAATGGAAGGGCTGGAGAAGACTGTTTTTTGAAAGATTGGACAGAATGCTTGTCAATCAGCAATTACAAGCACAATTTGGATGCACGGAAGTGAAACACCTAGCTAGAACTGGATCTAATCATGCCCCTATGCTATGCTCGTTTGAGGCTCAGGCCCAAAATTTTATCAAACCATTTAGGTTCTTAAATTTTTGGACTGAACATGCTGATTTTTTAGAAGTGATTAGACATAACTAGTTTGCAGAAGAGGGATCAAACCCTTCCGTTATCTTTAAGAACAAGCTGAAGAGAATGAAGAGTGTCTTAACAAAGTGGAGCAGTGAAGTATATGGTGATACTTTTTGAACAATTTATCATCAGGGAAGAGATTGTGAGATTAAAAGAGGATTTATTTGAAGAGGATCCAAGTCATAACAATAGAAGATTCTTCAACAAAGTCAGACAGAATTAAAAAGATACTTACACTTTGAAGAAGAGTACTAGAGATAGAAAGCAGGCATTGATTGATTTGTGAAAAGAGTTAGAAACACTAGATACTTTCATAATCTAGCGAAAGGGAGACAAAATAAATTAAAGATCAAAAGAATCAAAGACAGAAATGATAACTGGATAGAAGATGAAGAACAAATGGTAACTGACGCAATTGAATGGTACAAAAATCAATTTTCTCGGGAAGAAGAAAGCACCAGTCAAGATATTCTTCAGCATGTACCTTGTCTGGTTACACAAGAGAATAATGTCTTCTTGAGTTAGATCCCACCATGGAGAAAGTAAAATAAATTGCATTTAAACTTGATGCTAATAGCGTTAGTGGCCCTGATGGATTTTTAGGTTTGTTTTATCAGAAGAGTGGGGATATAATGGGAGTTGACATATTCAGATTGGTTTGTTGTTTCTTTCAAGGTCAGACTATTCCCAAATCAATTACACATTCACATCAGGTTCTTTTTCCTAAAAAAGACCTTGTCCAAACTTATTCAGGCCTAAGACCTATAAGAATAAGTAATTTTGTTAACAAGTATTTTTCTAGAATCATTCATGGGAGGTGGAGAAGGTACTTCCTAAATTGATATCGTTTAATCAGTTCGGTTTTTTGCAAGGTAGAAGTATCATTGAGAATGTGTTGCTTACTCAATAGATAGTCAAGGATATCAGAAAGAGAAGATAGCCTGCTAATGTAATTATTACGCTTGATGACTAAGGCATATGGTAGGGTATTTTGACAATGCCTTATTAAAGTGCTTGTCGAGATGGGTTTCTCACAACATTTTACAGAGATGATATGGAGGTTGATTGCTAATAAGTGGTACTCCATTTCTTTTTAATAGTCAACTAAAGGAATTTTTTTTCATTCTACTAGAGGGGTGAAACAAGAAGGCCTATTGTCACCTGCTTTATTTATTTTGTCCGCATAAGTACTTTTAAGAGCTTCAAATTTTATTTTGAAAATCAATTCTTTGTAGGATTTGGACTGTCAAAATGGAGTCAAAAGATTAATCATCTGGCTTATGCAGAAGATACAATTATTTTCACTCCAGCGGAGGAAGAATCTCTAAAGCAGATAATGAAGGTTTTGATAGAATATGAAGAAATGTCGAGGCAACTTAATGACAAAGAGAAAAGTAATTTCTATATGTTTCATAAAGTAGGTGCAAGTCTGGTGGATCAAGTGGAACATGTGAGGGTTTCTCTAGAGACAAGTTTCCATTCAAGTACTTGGTTTGTCAAATATTTCATAACAGGAAGAAGAAGGATTACTACAATGAATTAATAAAAAAGGTTAAAGATAAGTGACAAAACTGGAGAGGCAAACAACTTTCTTACGGAGGTAAAGTAGTTCTTATTGAAAGTGTCCTTCGAAGCATTCTTATATACTTGTTGTCTGGAATGATCCCAACTAAGAAAGCTATCAATGAGATACACAAAATATTTGCTGGATTTTCTTGGAGTACTAAGGAGGAAGGAAGAAATAGACATTAGACATTGGGTTTTCTGGTCAAAGTTGTGTTTGCCAAAATAGGAAGGGAGTTTGGGCTTTAGGTCACTATATGACATCTCTAAAGCTTTTTTGCTAAATTATGGTGGAGATTTAGAACCACAGCTTCTCTATAGTTGAATTTCATGTGGAATAAATACTGCAAATAGCTAAAGTCTACAAAAGTAATATGGAAAAATGGCTCTCATATTTGGAAGAAAATGATAGAGGCGAGAGATTAAATGGATGGATTCATTTGGTGGGAACCAAGGTTTGGTAAGGCAGACACTTGGGAGGATGATTGGACTAAATTGAGGGCTATTAAAGTGACTAATCTAAAAAATTTAAGAGCTATCATTATAAAAAACCTGAGTGTTTTTATGACTCCTAAGAGATGGGATAGAGACGAGCTTCAACAATATCTACCATAAGCAACAATAGAGCATGTTATTAGAAGTTTGAACTATGCTGCTAAATCAGATATTCCTGATAATTGTTGGTGGATGAAAACTAGTTCGGATAGAAATGCTTGGGAGGAAATCAAACAAAGAGGACAGGATATAAAGGATCATGATTGTATTTGGACTAAAGGAGTTTCTATTGAATCTCATTCTTGCTATATAGAGTATGAAGATATAAGATTCTAGTGGATGAGGTGCTTAAAAGAATCAAAGATCAATTTAGTTTCTAGGTGTAGATGTTGTGAAAATGCTCAAAAGGAAACTATAGTTCATTTATTTATTATTGGTGATTCTGCACCCTCAATATGGAATTACTATGCTAGTGCAGTTGGATTGCATGGTCTTTTTATTCAGGTACAACGTGCCATGAAAAAGTGGTGGGACTTAAAGATTTGTGACAAGTTATATTCTATTTATCAGACAGTCCCTTCTTTTGTTTGTTGGTAACTACGGAAAAGAAGAAATGTTATTCATCATGAAGGTTATATGATTATAGAAAAGGGTTATACAAGAGATCAACAATAATTTGGTGAATTTAGTGAAAATGAAATACCCATAGATGAAAGAAATCCTAAATGAATGGCCTTAACTGATTCATCACCTTGAGCAATGCATACCTTTAATTAGGTCACATATAGTGTGGTTGATGAAACTTGATGCTGCTTGGTTCAAATGTAACACAGATGGAGCTAGTAGAGGTAAACCAGGAGAGAGATTTGCAGCTTTTTGTGTGAGAGACGCTAATAGAGAGTTGATATATGTTGAATAAAAAAGATTAGGGATAACTAAATGCATTTGTGAAGAAGCTACAACTACTGAGGAAGGTGTTAGATATTGTATTGAACATCAGAGGTTTCCGGTTTAAATAGAGTCGGACTCGGACTCATTATCTATGACCAATATGATTGAAGATAGATGGGAGACTCCATGGAAGATTAAAATGGAGATGAACAAAATTAATTTTTGGAAGAGTAATTGGCTAGTGCGTTTTGCCAACATCTTTAGGGAAGGCAATGCACTAGCTGATTTTTTAGCTAATGAAGTTTTTCTTTTGCAGGTACAGAAGCTATAAAATACACGTGTTTTTTAGAGTTACTATCGCAAGTTAGAAAGTTACTCAACATCGACAAGCAACAGATACCACAAATATGCTTTAGCACATTTAGAAATAAAGAGCCTGAATGATTTATGAATTTCAGAATGTCAAAGGGGCGGCATTTTCATCACATAATAATCAAAAGAAAAGGGTTTATACAGCAGCACATCAAACTACATTTTGTTTAGTTGGATTTTATTTGATTGAAGTTTCAAATAACAGATTTACAAATTGTGGTATTAGGCTTGAATTAGTCTCATCCCATTGTAAATTTCTTGCTTGAACTAAAGTTAATTAGAACCAACTAATTTGTAGAGAAGAAAACCAAGAGACACATTTGAGTCATTTATTTGTTGCATAGAAGATTTGATTGAGTTCAACTTCATCTTTGACATTGATTCTGCAGCGTCTGATAAGAGCTTAGAGACTACTAAAATTGAAATTGAACCAAGAAATCAGCTCAATTTTGCATTTAAAAATATGATTCAAGTTAGATTTAGCTACCTTTTGAAGTTTTAAATCAGTGACTAAGATAATTTCAGAAAGTGTTACCTCCACGATTTCAGCTTCGACGTGCTTAGCATGGATCTGCAACTCCCGCGAATCTCTAGGTAGATGGAAAGATTTCTATTTGTTGGTCTTTTCTATTTGAGTCTTATCTTTGTTTTCCCCTATTTTATTTTATTTTTTGAATCTCTGTCTTCTATAGTATACTATTTTTTAGCTGTTCTTTTACATGATTAGGCTAAAGAGGAGGTGGGCTTTGGGCCTTAACCCATCAGCTTTTTGTTTGTTTTAATTATGGAAAAATTATGCAGTTAAGCAAATCTATACTATTTAATTACTTATTATAGATATAGCTTGTTAGAATTATCACTTGCGACTAACATTATACATTAATTACATGGGCAGACTTTGAGTTTGTATAATTAGTCACTTTTGTATATGTATAATTCGTCAGGATATACAAATAAATATGTATAATATACAATTATTCAACCTATATACATATAAAATTCACGTCTCTCCCACTCTCTGACGTCTCTTGCTCGCCTCTATCCTCTCTCTCTCTCTCTCAATCTCTCTCTTCTCTCTACTCCCTCTCTCAATCTCGCTTCCCATATATACAAATGCATATGTATAATATACAATTATATACACATAACATTCACCTCTCTCCCACTGTCTGCCCTCTATCGCTCACCTCTCTCCTCCCTCTCTCGATCTCGCTCGCCTCTCTCATCTCTCTCCCAGTCTCTCTTGCCATATATACAAGTACATATGTATAATATATAATTATCTAACCAATATACATATACAATTCATCTTTCTTCCACTCTTTTCCCCCTTTTTTCCTCTCTCCTCTCTTTGTCAGTCTCGCTCGCCTCTCTCCTCCATATAAAATGTAGCTACAAATTGTATTTATCAAACTATAGCTATGAAGAGTAATTAATTATTTTTAAATAGTTATACGTGAAAGTTTCCCTTTAATTATTCTGAGCAATAAATTTTGAGCCCTTTGACTCATTTTGACCTAAAAAAAAGGAAAAATTGCATGGGATGACAAACATCCCTAAGTAATTATATAATAAGGGTATAGTTTAATTTATTTACTTTCTATAATTGTAGTTTTTTTTATAATTAATGGAACCCACCACCTCTTTTTATAGCAACGTAAAATTTTTTTGATTTTCTATATAATTTTATGCAAATCAATTTTATCTCTCCTATTCCTATTCTACCTCTTTCTCCTATAATCATTCATTCTCTCTGATTTTGAAATTAAAATTGGCAAAATTTCACTTTCTCCAGGTATTGATTTCAACTTTGACAGGTAACCACCAAAATCTAGCCGTGAATCAATTTTTATTTATTTTTTTCCTTCTTCAACAAATGTATATGTATTGTGCTTCTTAGTTTTCCATATTTTTTGGTTAAAATAATCGTTCTTTCTTATTAGATTATAAGTTCTTCAAAATCAGAATGGATGAATCATCTTCATCTATGAGGACTATCCGAGGTATGTCATTGCATGTCAATTTTGTTGACAAATTACCCTCGTCGGATGGGTTTAACTCAAGATTTTGGGGTCTATCCGAACAAGTTCAAGATGAGCAATCAATGGAAGAATTGAGATCCAAGAAAAAAAAATAACCCCAATGGTAGTTCAAAAAGTTATAAACAACGTCATAACTAGCGGCATTAAAATTGTCGAAGAAGGAACAAAGAGGAAAGCAATAACCAGTGATTCAAAGGAGAGTGAATCTGAAATTGACGGATTCAAAGAACATAAGGATCACGAGGTAGTGACTTAAAACACAATTTTAATCAATCAAGAAATCTAGTGATTCTAATAGTAATCAATCAAAAACATCTGACAAGGTTGTGTCTGATTCATCAAATCTTCTTGATTGCGTAAAATATTTTTGTATATAGCGATTTGTATATTTTAATAGTTATATACAAAATTGCTTGAGGTGTATGTATTTTTTTGGTATATATTCACAATCTGAAGAATATTTGGCAATTGTATAAAATAAATTTGCACATAGAGATTTGTCCTGATAGTTATATACAAAAAAAAATTGAGGTATATGTATATTTAGGTACTATATTCATATACATATAATGATATACATATAGAGTTTATGTTTTAATAGTTATATACAAAAAAATTGAGGTATAATATGTATATTTTTGTATATTTAGGTACTATATTCATGTACATATAATCATATACATATAGAGTTTATAGTTATATACAATCATAAATAGTTCTTATTTATACAAATAGTTTATACATGTAAAGTATATAATTGAAAATAGTAATTGATTTGTATAAATATTCGATTTATATATTGACATATATTTTTTTAATCATTTTTATAGGGA
The DNA here is from genome assembly GCF_001406875.1 of Solanum pennellii. NCBI lineage: Eukaryota > Viridiplantae > Streptophyta > Magnoliopsida > Solanales > Solanaceae > Solanum > Solanum pennellii. Next base: position 40,762,538 of record NC_028642.1, on the reverse strand, counting down.
GTTATTTTCATTTGCAAACAACCACCAAAACATGCCCCCCACGTGTAGAGGTATACATATACAATTCGTATATACAAATTGTATCATTCTATTTTTCTGACCAACAATTAGAATAGAATTGTTAATATACAATCTGTTTATATTTGTATGAACAAAAATACATACTTGCGATTTTGAAAATTTCAATTATATACTATACAAATCAATCTTATTCTTTTTCGCCGTTTAAAACATGAAGTTTCCTTGAAAGAAGAATATACAAGAATATTGATGAACCAAGAATTTTTCATTTTCTATTTGTTTCAGTGATATGCGAATACAAATTTTTATGATGTTTGTATTGTTATAGAACTCGTTTTGGAAAAGTATTTGACTTAAAAGGATTAGCTTGAATCATGGAATTATGCAAAAAAAAATTATTACCTTATTTAGTACTCATGTATCCATTTATTAAGAAGAATATTGTATAAATTATAAACAAAAAAAATTTAATATATAAATTAAATGCTCTATAGAAAACTAAATTATACCCATGAATGTAATTACATAAACTATACTCATATAGCTTTATTTCATTAAATATGTTTGTCATATCTGAAATTTCCCCAAAAAAAATAACAAAAAATTCCTCTTTGAGGTATTTTAAGCCCAAAACCCAAGTGTATCTCTGTCTTTTCAAAGAAAAAAGGGATTAAAAAAAGAAAAAAAATTCATAAATAGCTGCATGAAACATAATAGGCTTCTTTAACTAGAGTTTATCTATTTAAGCAACATTTGTTTTTAATTAATTATACAAAATGGCATTAAAATTTAGTTAGCTAAATATATGACAATTTCTGGTATAATTATGGAAAATGACCCCTTATCTAAAGGTTATTAGATCTAATTAGAATACCTTACCAAATAGGTCTTCTTCTTCAAGTAAAATCTCTCAACAAAATTAAAATTCAAAATTCAAAATTTTAGATTCTCCCTCCTAATTGTGTATATCCAAATCAATTTCGATTTCAAATTGAACGTCTTGTATTTTACTATATCAGTTTGAATTGTATAGTTATGAATTAATAATAAAATATTAATTTTAAGCGTATGAACTTGTATATAAAGTAGTTGATTGATTTGTACAATTCGATTATAAGTACTTCACAATTACGATGAAATTCATAGTGGTTTGTGCATTGTAATTGTATATGTGTATAATTAGTATATATATGCAGATTCAGTTTGTTTTTTATATTTATGTATTTATATATGTTTTCTAAACGTATTGTATATTATATACTATATATACAATTAGTTGTATATTTTAAGACAACAAATATGTATATTTGAATAATATTTGTATTAACTTATATCAATACGTATCTTTGAATAATATTCGTATTTGACTTATAACAGTATATATATGTCATGTATTAATTTGTATGTCAGATAATTTCTATATATAATTGTTGACGTATATATTTGTGTCTTGATATTATGTAATATCTAAAACTAAGACATATAATACAATACAATTAAGTGCCTATATACAAACAACATATTCAACTTAAATATACATATACAAATAACGTAAAAGGAAGAAATAAAAACACCTCAACATCTTTATCCTATCGTTTGTTATTGATTATGTAGCATATACAATTAAAAAAACAACCAATTTATCATTTCATATACAATTTAAATTATACATATTGTTATATTTTTATTATTATTATTAATTATATTTAATTATTTATTATTATTATTATTATTATTTATTTTATTATTATATATTATTATTATTATATATTTATTATTATTATTATTTTTAATATTTTATTTTATTGTTATTGTTATTATTATTAGTATATATTATTTTTATTATATATTATTATTATTATTTATTATTATTATATATTATTATTATATTATTATTATTATTATCATTATTTTCATATTATTTTATTATTATATATAATTGTTATTATTATTATTATTATTATTATTAATAATATTTTATTTATTATTATCTTTATTATTGTTATTATTTATTTTATTATTATTTATTATTATTATTATATATTATTATTATATATATTATTATTATTATAATAATTCTTTATAAACAATTTGTGATAATAAAGAAATATGTGAATGATAGCAAAATATAATTACTTATTGATGTAAAATATAAATTAATTTTGTTTCATTTTTTTAAGTATAAAAATCTTAAATTAATCAACTTTTATCATGTTAACAACTTTTAAGGGTATTTCAGATATTTTGATTAAAAAAGTGTTTACAAGCACTTACTTGCCTAACACATCAACAACTTATTTTTTAACTTCAGCACTTTTATCCATACACATAACTACTTATTCAAAAAATAAATTTCAATACTTTTAAAAGTTCCTTTTTTAACCTCATCCAAACGGGGTCTAAGTAAATAACTATAGATTTTTGTTGACTAAAAAGAAAATGACACTGCGAAACTGCTAAGCACTCCCCCCATCTTTTTAGTTGTTACAGTTTCTTCTTATATAGTTAAACTATATGAACTTCGATTAATATTTTAAGATATAATTTTTTAATTATATTGATGTAAAAAAGTTTTTGCAACTCTAATATTTTTTATATAATTTTTGAATATCTAATTTTTTATTTAAAATATCAAATTAATATAATATAAATTAGTTTTAAAAGTTAGTAAAATTGACTTTTAAAAACGCACCATAATAACTAAAAAAATGGAGGGAATAGTTATAAGTACTCTGTAGAAAAGTTATGGCTACTTCTTCTTTTTGATTCAGAAAAAACAATCATGGGTTAGACTGAGTCAAATTGGATCAGATTGATTCACGTGGGCGATCCACGATCCAAAACATACAAATACTAATAAAAACTTTGTCGATTGAATAATATAATTTATGCTCATATCTCTTATGATTTTTTTTAAAAAAAATTACTTGTTATAGATCGAATCTGAGAAGTTAAAAAATCATTTATTGTAGACGTACGGAGGGATTATAAAATAGAAAAAAGATATTCAACGAAAATTCTTCTGAAAATGAGATTCCATTGCTTGAGAAAGTAGACAATTGGATTTAGCAAGTATGAGAGTGAGGTAAAAAGGTGATAAAATTTTAAATTAAAAGAATGTTTAAAGGCCCTCTAATTGCGGAAAATTTTGTTTGGCAATCAATTGCGTGCCCATCAATAATGCAAGGAAAGTGGAATAGCAAAGTGAAATTCCGTGTGTCCTCTGCTTTTTGTTTCTGCTTTAATGAGTAATGCTTTTTCTCTATCTACACTTTTTTCTCTTTAGTCAATTCAATCTTTGCTAGTGTCGACTGATGAACCGATCACGTTTATGGATGAGTAGTAAATATTTTTTTTCATTTTAACTAGAGATTTGAATTGAGTTTTTTCGGATATAAAGTTATCTTTGTTATGAAGTATGTTACTTTGAGACTTTTCAACGTGAATTTCAAGTTTAATCAAACTCTAATATAAATATCACATACTAAATAATCTTTGCTATTGACAAATGCCTTCTAAAAGCGGGAGAGAATAGCTTTACGAGCATGGCAAGACCAAAATATATCGCATTTATTTCTCTCTACCTACCTCCTTTAAAGAATCCTACCTCCACATAAATGAACAAATAATATAGACGTGAAGGGATAAAGGACCTTAAAGGAACCTCTACATTTGACCAAAGGTCCTTTTCCCTCTTTTCTATTTGGTATCTAGTAGTCATATTGAAATTCGACTAAATTTAAATTTGTACGGACAAGTCCTACATTGATGGGTAGAGGCTCTCTAACAAAGATGATTTCATATCCAAGGCAACTCAAACTTGAGACATATGATAAAGAATGAAGGAGTATTTGCAGTAATAAAGGCAACAAATGCGGAACACAACAATACGGTTAATCAACGAGAATAAAAGAGAAAGAATGACACCAAGATTTTACGTGGAAACCCTCCTAAATAAGGGAAAAACCACGACCCGAGAGGAGCAACGAATATCTCTATAGTAAGGATTTTACACTTGTATGTCTGAGTAAAACTCCAAAAGACCACTACACATTCAAAAGAAATAACACTCTTTTGATTTTTCCACCTCACTACAATACCGCTCACACTCTCTATTTTTCCTCACAGATTATTTTCTTCTGTGATGCCTCACTGTTCTTTCTCTCCTTTTGTAATTCTTTTTTGGTGTGCTTAGAATGAAGAATTCTCCTCCCTTTTATAGAGAACAAATACACTACCCTCCAAATGTGCTATAGAAGAAAAACATTTTTTTCTTCTTCATAGCTTACCTACTCTACCAAACTTTGAAATTCGCACAAAACAAGTTTTTCTTCTTTATAGATTACCAACTCTACCAAACTTTGAAATTGGCACAAAGATATTTAAAGTTTGGTAAATGGGGATGGACCTCACATAAACACGCGATTCCTACCTGACAAAATGCGTGAAATGCACGCATTCTGCGCGAGTGAGGGATAATTTTCGAGGCCCACAAAGGTAAAAAAATGCTGAAATGACAATTCTACCCTTAATGAATCTCTTTTATATTAATTAAAATTAATTTTAATTTTTTTTAGTTTCAAAATGACATGTAAGATATTTTTTTAAAAAAAAAGACATGTAAAATGTTTAATTAGTTGGCAGCCACTGATTGTCTCACTAATACACGTGGGAGCGTTTGCATTTCACGCACTTTGGCTCCAAAAATTGCGTGTTTATTTATTGAAAGATAGGATAGTTAAAGTGCCTATTTGTGCACTATGAAAGTTTGAGGTCAAAGTTAAAATTTGAATCCAAGTTTAGGGTCCAATATATGTATTATGTCTATTTAATACTATGTTATAATCATTACGCATAATACATAAATATGCCCTTTAATTTGGCTTCAAATCACATTTATGCCCTTCAACTTTGGGTGTGCACAAATATACACTTAAACTTATATAAAGTTGAACAAATAGACATACATGTCCTACACATGTCATTTTTTATCCTACGTGGTGTCCTACGTGTATTATATCATGTAGGACTCATGTGTTTATTTGTTCAATTTTATACAAATTTAAGTGTCTACTTGTGCATGTCCAAAGTTGAAGGATATAATCACATAAACGTAAAATGAGACCATGTTAAAGGACACATTTATATATTATGCCTAATCATTATCAGTAATCTAAGGCCTACTCCCATTCTTCCTTTCAAACATAGCCATATCATATAGGGATTATAGAAAAAGACCATATTGATCATCATAAGGGTTCTATTCTAGGTGTTTTAAAAATCCTCACAAATGAAGGGACCTGACCCCTATCTAAGTTGTCTCGTCCAGATCTATAATGGGGTACAACTGTAAAGCTGTCATGTCAGAGATTGGTGAGTCGTCAGTGTACTACACCAATCAGAATGGACAAGGGTGTTTGTCCAACGGATAATAACTCTTTATGTTTGATATTTTCGACATAACAAACACCATATTAAAAACATTCATTCAATGAAGAAATTCAGCTAGCAAGCTTTCAAGAATTCATAAAGAAGTTTGCAAGGACCAGGTCCCTACAATACTGCGTATGTGAAAGGACGACAAGACAGCTGTCAGAAAAGTTGTCACTTCTTATGTGGTAAGTGCACGTCCTTCCAGAAAAGCAGGCTCTCAGCCAATGGGCGGTCCCAAGGAGTTTGTATGTATTTCATATAGTCTTTTCACCAAAACACAAACTCAAGATTTGGCAAACTAAATTTGGATTTTCTCTTCTCTAAAAATTCATAAGTTTACAAAGTGAAAGTCATCTTCAAGGAAGAACTCTACTCAACTCAACAAAGGGACTTGATAAAGTGAAGGAGAGTTCATTGGTCATAACGCTTACTGTTTATGGCAATACGAATGAATGATTGTACACTCACGTGAGAAGTTATGCAAGTTGTATGTCATCATCAAAATGGTGAAAATTGATAAGTGTTTATGCTCTTAGATGTTTTGATGATCTTCTCACAAGTGCAGGGCCTGGTCCTCTACAGAGTATGAAACTCGTCCAGGCTTCAAAGTGCTGGANTCAAGATCTAGACTAGCTGCTATGCTCAAAATAGTTCGAATAGAAGTCATTTTGACAACAGGTGAAAAAATTTCATCAAAATCAATACCTTTCTTTTGTTCGAAGCCTTTTACAACCAATCGAGCTTTGTACCTCACCAACTTGCCATTTCCATCTTTCTTGAGTTTAAAGACTCACTTGCACTTAAGTGGTCTTTTTCCTTTTGGATGTTCAACTAGCTAGTATGTGCCATTTTTCTGTAGAGATCCCATCTCTTCGTGCATGGCTTTCATCCATTGGCTCTTTTCTGGATGAGACAACACCTCCTTAAGACTTTCTGGCTCACCTTCATCATTGATAAGGACATACTCTGAGGAAGGGTATTTGGTTGATTCTACCCTTTGTCTTTCTGATCTCCTCAGAGGTTGAGATTGTTCTTCTTCTGGGTACTCCATTTGCTCGGTATTATCACCAAGTTGCTCCCCCTGCTCAACAATCTCATCAGGTTGCTCTTCATGCTCAGCAACTTCATCAATCATACTTTCTGCACTTATGGGANTAACAAGATTAGGGACTATACCATTCTTTTTCTTGGCCTTCTCGGATAGATCATCAGCAGTTCTAACTTCACTTTCTCGAAAGATTACATCTCTACTTCTGATGACCTTCTTCTTCACAAAATCCCATAGTCTGTACCCGAACTCTTCATCTCCATATCCGATGAATATGCAAGGAACTGATTTATCATCTAGCTTGGTTCTTTGCTCCTTCGGTACATGTGCAAAAGCTTTGCAACCGAACACCTTTAGGTGCGAGTAAGACATCTCTTTGTTGGTCCAAACTCTCTCCGGAATGTCAAACTCCAACAGAACTGATGGACTACGATTGATAAGATAACACGCTGTCCGAACTGCTTCACCCCAGAATGTCTTGGGTAATTTAGCCATTCTGAGCATGCTTCTCACCTTCTCAACAATGGTGCGATTCATTCTCTCAGCTACACCATTGTGTTGTGGGTTTCCAGGAACTGTCTTTTCATGTCTGATTCCATGGTTTGAACAATACTCTTCAAATTCTCTTGAAGTGTACTCACCTCCATTGTCGGTTCGGAGACGTTTTAGCTTTCGACCTGTCTCTCTTTCTATCAGAGCATGAAACTTTTGAAATACTTGAAACACCTGATCTTTGGTCTCAAGATATAAACCCACAATTTTCGAGAAGCTTCATCAATAAAGGTAACAAAGTATTTATTACCTCCTATCGATTCTATCTCCATTGGACCACAAACATCAGAATATACCAAATCAAGTATATTCGACTTTCTTTCAGATGATGTCTTAAATGAGACTCTATGTTGTTTACCAAATAAGCAGTAGTTACACGATTTTATCGTTGTACCTTTGGCAAAAGAGATGAGTGACTTTTTGGAAAGAATTTGCAATCCTTTCTCGCTCATATGACCCATTCTTTTATGCCATAAATCTGCAGAATTTTCTTCGTGAGCCACATTTAATTCACCTTGGCATATTTCTGCATTTGTCCTGTATAACGTGCCACGAGCAACTCCTTTTGCAATCACCAATGCCCCTTTGGTGAGTCTCCATTTTTTATTTGCAAAGTAGTTCTCATATCCATCTTGGTCCAAAGCAATTCCCGAGATCAAGTTCATCCGCAAATCAGGTACGTGGCGCACATCTTTCAACACTAATGTGCATCCAACATTTGTTTTTAAGCAAATGTCTCCGATCCCCGCAATCTTTGAGTAACTTGTGTTACCCATTTTCACATTGCCATAATCACCGGCTACATATCTGCAAAAAAGATCTCTTACCGGTGTGGCATGATAAGATGCTGCTGTGTCGACCACCCATTCCGACTCTATACCTGCCAAGTGCATGCATTCTTCTTCCTCATTTATGAGGAGAACAACATCGTCATTATTTTGCACCATGGCAGCTGTGTTGTCATCATTCTTCTGGCCGCTGCTTTCCCCTTTGCCCCTTTTTAGATTTGGACAATCTCTTTTGAAGTGTCCTGGTTGATCGCAATTGTAGCAATTTCTGGCCTTCGATTTTGATCGGACCTTGGACTTTCCACGAGCTCCGGATCTACCATAGTTACTTGAGCTCCTTTGGTAACTTCTGCCTCTACTTTCCGTGATGAGAGCCTGTCCGTGATTTTCAGGCCTTTTTCTCATCTTCTCATTAAGCAAAAGGGCTGATGTGACATCCTTCAACTCAATAGAGTCCTTACCATGTAAAATGGTTGTTGCTAAAGTATCGTAGGAAGATGGCAACGAGTTTAGGAGCACTATGGCTTTATCTTCATCCTCGATCTTTACTCCGAGGTTTGCTAGCTGCGTGATTAGTCCATTAAGTACATTTAAATGAGACAAAAAATTTGTACCTTCACCCATATGTAGCGCATATAACTGCTTCTTTAGGTACAATTTATTTGTCAGCGTTTTGGACATGTATAGATTTTCTAACTTTGTCCAAATGCCACATGCACTCTCTTCATCGATGATGTTATTAACTACATCATCTGTTAAGTGCAATCTGATTGCACTAGCAGCCTTTTCATCCATTTCTTCCCAATCCTCAAGTTTCATGGATTCGGGCTTTTTGGATTTGCCGCCTAGTGCCTTGTGCAAACCCTGTTGGATGAGCAAGTCTTTCATCCTTCTCTGCCACGTTGAGAAACCGCTATCACCGTTGAATTTTGCTACCTCGTACTTTACTCCAGACATTTTTTTTATTGAGTATAGTACAATAAGCTGCAAAAAATATTTCTGTAAATGAGCAGAACCTGTGCTCTGATACCAATTGTTGGGAATAAATCCGTAACAGAAATAATATTTGCAGTAATAAAGGCAACAAATGCGGAACACAACAATACGGTTAATCAACGAGAATAAAAGAGAAAGAATGACACCAAGATTTTACGTGGAAACCCTCCTAAATAAGGGAAAAACCACGACCCGAGAGGAGCAACGAATATCACTATAGTAAGGATTTTACACTTGTATGTCTGAGTAAAACTCCAAAAGACCACTACACATTCAAAAGAAATAACACTCTTTTGATTTTTCCACCTCACTACAATACCGCTCACACTCTCTATTTTTCCTCACAGATTATTTTCTTCTGTGATGCCTCACTCTTCTTTCTCTCCTTTTGTAATTCTTTTTTGGTGTGCTTAGAATGAAGAATTCTCCTCCCTTTTATAGAGAACAAATACACTACCCTCCAAATGTGCTATAGAAGAAAAACATTTTTTTCATCTTCATAGCTTACCTACTCTACCAAACTTTGAAATTCGCACAAAACAAGTTTTTCTTCTTTATAGATTACCAACTCTACCAAACTTTGAAATTGGCACAAAGATATTTAAAGTTTGGTAAATGGGGATGGACCTCACATAAACACGCGATTCCTACCTGACAAAATGCGTGAAATGCACGCATTCTGCGCGAGTGAGGGATAATTTTCGAGGCCCACAAAGGTAAAAAAATGCTGAAATGACAATTCTACCCTTAATGAATCTCTTTTATATTAATTAAAATTAATTTTAATTTTTTTTAGTTTCAAAATGACATGTAAGATATTTTTTTAAAAAAAAAGACATGTAAAATGTTTAATTAGTTGGCAGCCACTGATTGTCTCACTAATACACGTGGGAGCGTTTGCATTTCACGCACTTTGGCTCCAAAAATTGCGTGTTTATTTATTGAAAGATAGGATAGTTAAAGTGCCTATTTGTGCACTATGAAAGTTTGAGGTCAAAGTTAAAATTTGAATCCAAGTTTAGGGTCCAATATATGTATTATGTCTATTTAATACTATGTTATAATCATTACGCATAATACATAAATATGCCCTTTAATTTGGCTTCAAATCACATTTATGCCCTTCAACTTTGGGTGTGCACAAATATACACTTAAACTTATATAAAGTTGAACAAATAGACATACATGTCCTACACATGTCATTTTTTATCCTACGTGGTGTCCTACGTGTATTATATCATGTAGGACTCATGTGTTTATTTGTTCAATTTTATACAAATTTAAGTGTCTACTTGTGCATGTCCAAAGTTGAAGGATATAATCACATAAACGTAAAATGAGACCATGTTAAAGGACACATTTATATATTATGCCTAATCATTATCAGTAATCTAAGGCCTACTCCCATTCTTCCTTTCAAACATAGCCATATCATATAGGGATTATAGAAAAAGACCATATTGATCATCATAAGGGTTCTATTCTAGGTGTTTTAAAAATCCTCACAAATGAAGGGACCTGACCCCTATCTAAGTTGTCTCGTCCAGATCTATAATGGGGTACAACTGTAAAGCTGTCATGTCAGAGATTGGTGAGTCGTCAGTGTACTACACCAATCAGAATGGACAAGGGTGTTTGTCCAACGGATAATAACTCTTTATGTTTGATATTTTCGACATAACAAACACCATATTAAAAACATTCATTCAATGAAGAAATTCAGCTAGCAAGCTTTCAAGAATTCATAAAGAAGTTTGCAAGGACCAGGTCCCTACAATACTGCGTATGTGAAAGGACGACAAGACAGCTGTCAGAAAAGTTGTCACTTCTTATGTGGTAAGTGCACGTCCTTCCAGAAAAGCAGGCTCTCAGCCAATGGGCGGTCCCAAGGAGTTTGTATGTATTTCATATAGTCTTTTCACCAAAACACAAACTCAAGATTTGGCAAACTAAATTTGGATTTTCTCTTCTCTAAAAATTCATAAGTTTACAAAGTGAAAGTCATCTTCAAGGAAGAACTCTACTCAACTCAACAAAGGGACTTGATAAAGTGAAGGAGAGTTCATTGGTCATAACGCTTACTGTTTATGGCAATACGAATGAATGATTGTACACTCACGTGAGAAGTTATGCAAGTTGTATGTCATCATCAAAATGGTGAAAATTGATAAGTGTTTATGCTCTTAGATGTTTTGATGATCTTCTCACAAGTGCAGGGCCTGGTCCTCTACAGAGTATGAAACTCGTCCAGGCTTCAAAGTGCTGGACAACTGTAAAAGTTGTGTGCGTCAGGAAAGTTGGTGAAGCAACAGAGTATTTCACCAATCAGGGACGACTAGGTTGTTTGTTTGATGGGTAATAACTTTTCTTGGTATATATCATACAAACAACAAAAAAAACTCACTCACTCATTCAAAGAGAAAAATTTCAAGCTTCAAGAACAGCAAGGGAACTGATCGAAGTGCATTTATTGTTTTCTGTATTTGTTGTATTCAATTTTCTTGTAATCGTTCTTAAATTGTAAGATTCGTTTCAACTGTGAAAGAAACATTTCAAATCTGGGTGAATCATTGTAAGGGTCCGGTTGAGGGTAACTTAGGTTCTTACTCTAAGTCTATATTAATCAAGTAGGATTAGTATAGAGAGGAGTGTTGTATCTGTTCAGGCTCAGCTAAATGATAGGGAGTATTACTTAGTGGGGAGATTAGCAGGCTAATCTCTTGTTGTAACCGACTTTTACTTTTGCTTGTTGAAGATTAGTGAAAGCAGTTTGAAAAGTCCTGTTGAGAACAAGTCGTGGTTTTCCTCCCTTGAGCAAGGAGATTTCCAGGTAAAATTGCTTGTCAATCTTTACGTTTCTGCATTTGTTCTTAACTGTCTGACTTTACTGTATTGAGGACATGGTCCCATCAATATAAGTGGACGCATAAATTCCAACAATAAGCATGAGAAAATAATTCTTAAATACATACTTCTACTAGTTTGTCTAATCTTAATAGACAAAGAGAAACGAATTCAGAGTCTTAATTTTAAAAAATAGGCTCGCGTGAAGTGTAAATAATTTATTTTTTTAGTAATAAAATTATTAAATTGATGATACAAATATATGTTCCATAGATAATATTTACGTCAATGTCTTAGGGTTTACGCATTGTTAATTCGCTGCTAAAATGTCTCGCCTCATACACTACCTTTTAAAACATATATATTATATTCTTTTATGTTGTTTTGATGAATTGGTTATATAAGCTATTGTAAACGAATTTCTTTCCAATTTGAGTAGCTCATGAATATAAATATTGATAAAGTAGATTGTTTCAAGACATATTATGAAGGCATAATACATAAATAAGATTTTTAATTTAACTTCAACTGATATTTACGTTCTTTAATTTTGATTATGCACAAGTAAATAATTATATTTATAAAAAAATTGAACAAATAGACACACTTATCATATGATGCATCCGACATGTATTATGCCACGTAGGATGTATGTCTACTTGTTCAATTTTATACAAATTTAAGTGTCTACTTGTACACATTTAAAGTTGAATGACATAAATGTTAGTAAAAGCCAAGTTAAAAGACATATCTATGTATTGTGTCTTTTAAGAATAAGTGGATGTATTAATTAATCTCAACAATAACCATTTCTCACAAAAATAAGAAAAAAAGACCGAACTCATAAATAAATCCCTAAACTTGTTAGGTTTTTCTCCTCATGTACCTCAACTACGTCATTTTCATATTGAATCATTAAACCACCTATAATTTGTTCCTTTTAAACATCGTTAGTTGATTTTGATCGATTTTTCTATTGTAAATGCCTTCGATTGTGTTTGTATTGTATTTTTTTTTATTAAAGAATGAAGACAAACTATGTTAGTCTCATTTGTTTTCTAATGTGTTCAAATGACTTGAAATAAAATATAATTATTCTCGAACATTTTCACTATTAATTAGACTAATGAGTTCTGGAATAACATATATATCCTTTATTAATACCCCTCAAAAATTTGATTCCACATCAACCAACGATGTTTGTTTAAAAGGAACAAATTATGTGTGGTTCAATGATTCATTAGAAAAATGATATAGTTAAGATACCTGAGAAAAAAATCAATAAATTTAGGGATCTATTTATGTATTTAGCCGGAAAAAAAATAAAAGATATTATGGATCTTTCTTGTGGTCCGTAGTATACCATTATATAGAAGGAAGAAGCGAAAGTGGGGAAAAAAAGAAGAAGAAAAAACTCCTTTTCTTTAACTTTTGACAGTAATTTCGTAATGAGAGATGATGTACTAACGACCACTTTCCCATTTAATTCTTTACATTTTTTCATGTGCACTCACACATAGATAAATTCTCATGATCTCACTGAACACGTTTGGGTTATTGGTTTGTGCTCTGTAAACTATTACTTAGCTTCATGGTCCCAATTTTCACCATCCGACATCATCATCGCCATCACTACCCGTCAATATAATCATTAATTAACATCTCAAATTCACTCCAAATATCATTACATTTCTCCATTCTATTTTGTGTAAACCAGTCATCGTCAACTACCGTTATTCTATTTTAATGACAACCATTTAAAACCATTAGTGAATTATTGATTTCGTTTTAAAAATTTAACAGTCACATAAAAATGTATTATGTCTAAACCATTAACACCCCTGTCTCAATTCACTTCTTTTTCAGTCCGCTAGGGAAAAAAGAATGATACTGTACCTTTTATTTATAGTTGTTAATAAATATAGTACTAACAATTTCTCCATTATTTATATTCATAGTTACATAAATATTGACTCATTTTATATTAAAAAATTCATTTTTTTTTAAAAAAAAATATATTAGGTCTAGTCAAAAAGTAATGTTGTAATCAAAATTCTAGGTCCGTCGTGACTATATATAATGGAGGGCAAGGGTGCACCCTGCTGCTGTGGTACTCAGTATATTGAATACTACAGTACAAGTGCTATGGCTGAAACTAAGAAAATAATCAATCCAAGAGTGGAAATTGATACATCTCCGCCTTTCGAGTCAGTGAAAGAAGCTGTCGATCATTTTGGGGGCAGTGGCCCTTGGATTCCCCATCACTTGCTCCGTTTACCTCCTCCCGACGTAAGCCTAAATCCTACCCTTCATTTCTACAAGTTTACAGCTTTCTAGTATTGTTAATTAATATCTCAAGTCATATATATATACTTGAAGATTGTCATATACAACATTCAAACCATAAATCTTTGTTGATGTGACAATCACCCTAATCTATAGCAGCTTATTTGGTATATTTTGATTCTTTTTTTTTTTTTGGTTCACTATAAGAAGAATGTGCATATATATGATTAGAATTTAGAAATACTCTTAATGATGTCATCCCTTCTTTTTGGGTCTCAAGTGAACAGCTTAGATTAACATTGGTTTCGCCTAATTCTTGATTTTCGGTGTGTTATGTTTCATATGAATGTGCATACTGGGTCGGAAGTGTTGCAAACGCCTACTCAGGCAGGAGTAATTTTCTCATATTTGCCTAATAGAGATGGCAATTGGGGCAGGGCAATGCCTCCTTAAACAACTACCTGCTGAAGTTACTACTATTTTGTGTACATCATCCTATTTTTTGCTCTGCTATTCCATTCTAAGTGATTAACATGAAAAATGAAACCCAAACAGTAGTAATAATCTTCTTGGTACCAAATTTACATACAAAGTGATGCACATAATAATCTGTATTAGCCCGCTGAGATACTGGTATAGTGTTCGGGCCAGATGCTTGGCTTGCTCATAATCTGTCATCTTCTGGATGATAATTATCGGTGCTTTATAGTTTTATGTACATTTTATAAAAGCAGTTGACATTTTATTCTATTTAATGATAATATGTAATTAGATACTAGCCTTTTGGTGTTGATCAATACATTCATTGATAATGTTGGCAGAATGATTCTGAAGTCGTAGACGTGGGGAAAATGGAGGAGCAAGCAGTAAAATTTGAGAAAGATTTGATTGTGAAGGAACAAGAAGCCCTCAATGTCTTGAGAGAAGTGGAAGAAGCTAAAAGATTTGTAGAAGGATTGAAAGTAAATTTGATGCAAGAAGTTTCTGAGTTTGTGTCCAGTCCCGGTTTACATCCGGAGAACCAAATTCCAAATCGTAATGAGCTGTCAGCAGAAAACTTAAGTCTATGCCCTCTTCAGTCCCCAGGGCATGTACTAATGGAATTAAACCGAGCAAAATTAGACCTTAACAAGATGTCGACAGACCTTACTGTGATTAGATCTTCTGTTGAGACTCTGAATAAGAAAATGAAGAAAGAAAAGGTAATTCTTGACAGAAGCAGTCAGATGAAATCCCTTGATTCAGCAGCAGGGTTCTCCATTGACGAAAACAACACTATGAACAACGAGCTCCTGCAGTTGAGCTTTGAAGCAGACCAATTCAAGAAAATGGCAGAAGCTTCAAGGTATGAGGTGATGAAAGCGATGTCAGAGATTGAACGAACAAAAGCGAGTATTAGAATGGCTGAAATGAGGTTACATGCAGCCAAAAAGATGGAAGAAGCAGCTAAAGCTGTGGAAGCAATTGCTTTTGCGGAACGAAAGGCTTTACTAAATGGAAAGAAGTCTTCAACTGTTGTTCAGCACACAACTGAGGGCATCACAATTTCATATGAAGAATATTATGCTCTTGCCCGAAAAGCGCAGCAAGCTGAAGAGCTATGCAAAACAAAATTTGTAGACACAAACACTATGCACAGAACTAATGAAGCAAACCAATCTGAGGTGTCTATTACAAAGAAGATGGAGGAAACTACCAAAGAAATTAGACACAACCGGAGTACTCTAGAAGAGGCTTTGGACAATGAAGATGGTACTCAAAGAAGTCGTCTTAGTGAACAAGATGGTTTCTACAGGGAGAGATCAGAACACACTCAATTGCATTACTCGGGGCATAATACCTCAGTCAAATCTAAGTTCAGAAACCCTCAGTCATCTCTCACTAGTCATGGGAACCCTCGGCTAGCTGATGACAACGAAGCAGACAATGTCAATGACAAGTCAGTCCCAGTCTTTCGATCATCAATATCAATTGGAGACATACTAAGTAGGAAGCTGATTTTGCGAGATGATCATATTGTCGTGGGTAAGCATATGGAAAGCCACACGGAAAGAAAGCACGTGTCGTTTAGCCAAATGTTGAGGGAACAGAGTGGGATCATATTGAATCCCACAAAAGCTATGAAAGAAGGGGATGTACACAAGCAGTTCATTACACATAAGAAGAAGTTTGGTTTCATCCAAGTACCACTTCCCAGACAGAATAAGAAAAAGACACAGCCTTTGAACATGAGATGATCTGCCCTTCCTCTTACATCAGTCTTATACTTGTTTACTCGGCTTGCACATCTTTTCGTTTTTTTTTTTTTGCAGTGTGTATTATCTGTTGTGTTTGTGATTTGTGATTACTGAGCGTTGCCGTTTTCTCTTCATGATTGATGTAAAGCTCCTCTTGAAGCTAACGATCTTGTGCATTTTTATGGAAAAAACATTGAGACAGAAAATGTACTATACCATCCTCATCATGTTACATCATTTTATTTAGGGATGATGCATAAGTACCCCTTAGCCTATAATCAAAATCTCAGTGACAGACCTAAACTTAATAAAGATCATATTACCCTGGACTCATTTTATTTGTATTTTTGTGCACCTTGTGCTGATGTGGCACCTTTAACAACCCAAGTAATTATAATTTATGTAATATATATATATATATATATATATATATATATATATATATATTAGAGTCATTCGATATGGAAGAATAGAGATAGGAAAAGTATCTAGAAAAATATCTATACCAAAGCCTATTTTTCTCTTAGGAGGGACTTCAGGAAGATCATCCGGAAAGACCTCTGCAAACTCACTCACAACTGGAACTTACTGAATATATGGTGTGTCAACACTAGAGTCATTAACTCGGACTAGGTGATAGATGCACCCCTTCAAAACAAACTTTCTCACCTTAAGGTACGAAATAAAACGACCCTTAGGCATTGTTGAATTTTCCTTAAAGTACGAAATAAAACTAACTTTTTCGCCTTATGTTTTGCAAAAGACTCGAAATAACTCTCAAATCAAAGTGGAGTAAAGGTATCCTTTGAAAGAACTCAGACGGGCTAAACGATAGAGAACATGTTGGGACAGGCGACCCCTGGTGCAGAGGCGGCGCTCTAGCCCTTGCCTAGAAAACCCTGACGAATTTCTTTCTCGTTTTCTAATCCTAACTAGCCTAGAATCGAATGGTTTCTTTTGCACTCACTTAGATTCAAATACCCGACATATGTAAACGATAATCTACTCAAAACATCCTTCAAATATTAATACTCATCTCAAGAATTCATCAAAACCCCAACAAATCAAGAGTACGAATGAAATTTCAAGAAAACTCATCAAGAACTCAAATCCTTCAAACTCGAGAATGAAATTGCATTAAAATAGCATGATTGACGTGTGGTTTAACGAACCGACACTATGAGAACTCACATACTTGTTAGGATCAAACCCTTGAAGAAACAACCCTTGATCCGCAAGAAATCTCGATGAACACTTCGTACCTTTCTCTATTTTCTCCTTTTTTTCTCTTCTTGAACTTTCTTGTAAAACCATAAGCGTATTTTAGGGATAATGAAAATCGAATCAAATAATATTTGACCCTAAAATATTACTAATTTTGTTTTAATTTAATTGGGTAAGGAAAATACTAAAATACCCCTCATATTTCGGGTAACTTTCCTTACTGGACAGACTGACTTCAAATGGGCATATCTTCATCATACGAGCTCGAAATGTAGCAAACTCGATGGAGTTGGATAGAGGATTCCCAAAACCTTTCATTTGATATCTTATGGTCCACCTGACTCATCATGTACTGAAAGTTATGATCGTTTGAAGTTGACTCAAAACTCACAACTCAAGCATGATTGCAATATTTTAGATTTTGCTATTTCCAATTTAGTTCTTTCTAATTTTAGCTCTTTCAAATACCAAGGAGTTACAAAAATAAACTCATATAAATTATAAAATTACTTTTAAGGCTCCAAACTTTAATACTTTATTATATCATACAATGGACTACTTCATTAATAGCATATCTACATATAATATATTAATATGTGAGCGCACAAAATATAAATTACTAACATTGCAATTTCCAATAGTCGATAATCATTGTATTGAGCTTTTTTTTAGTAGCGACTCTAATTTTTGTTTGCTTTGTTTATTAATTGCTTAAATTGATCTCACCAACAGGGCCGGAGTTGTGAATTGGACACCCTTCACCGAAAAATTGCATGATACATATATAGGTCAAATATTACTTTTTTTTAATCAAATTTGAGCTGAAGCTCGTTTATTTAATCATAAATATAAAAAATACATGTATATCTGGCCCAACTTTAAAAAGGAAAGTTAGCCCAAATATATCAATACCCTTTGTATTTCTTACCCTAGTTTTAACATTTTCCCTATTTGTTTCTGAATCCTCCTCTTTCATATTCTTCTCTATGCCGCCTTCATGATTCTCCGTTGTCTCCTTTAGATTATCAACATTCAACCATAGTGGTGTACCACTACACATCTTCAACAGCTTCAGTAAGTACTTCTCCTCCTTATCTTCTTCATCTATTATGTTTCTAATCTCTTATCATGGTTAAGTATATTCTGATTTATAGAGCTAACATTGTTTCTAGTTGTGGAGCCAAATGTGCTGCTCTCGATCTTCCTATCTATGACAATAGACGATGTGCTTTGGATGTATAGTCCTCGACTTTTGAAATTTCCTCTTTTGAAAGCTCATAAGTTAAAGCAGGTAACTCTTTATTTCTCACCGATTTATAGCATTGGTATTGAAAAAAACTTGAGGTGTACACATAAAATCTTATGAGATTCACCACATCGTGATTAATGTAAATGTTATCTATACTGATTGTTTATGTCCTTTATCTTTCTTATTTTGATTCTCAAACTTGCAATTTGTGTTTTGTTCATGTTTAGAACTCTTCTGCAATTAGCTAGTAGTTGTTCAAACTTCTTGTATTCTTGTACCTCCGACTTACTATAAACACTATTAACAATGACATCTACTAGCTGATTTCCTTCCCTGTATAAATGCTGAACTTTGAAGTTATTTTGTTCCACAATTTGTCTTGCTTCTTCCACAATGTCTAGCATCTCTCATGATGTTTTTCATTCCCTAAGTATCATGTTCATGATTCCTAGTGATCTGTTTCTAGAATAACTTTCTTGATCTTGTTTTTTATGTAGTAAATTAGCCCTCTTAGTACTAATATTGATATATTAAGTATTTTGAACACCCTAAACAATAACAATGAGTCATAGCTCAGTGGAAAAAGTGTGTCCATTATACACACAATACCCAAGTTCGAATCACTCCATCTATGTTTTGTATATTTTGTTTTGATGTAGTATGTTGTAAACAGTTAACAATTTGTTGTATATAGATTGGTAACTTAGTTGCAATAGTTTTTTGTATATTTTGTTTAATGTGGTCTAATGTAAAACGCTTAATTAAATGAAAAACGAAATACTTTGTTATATATAGAGTGGTAGCTTAGTGGTAATAGTGTGAAGAAGGTTGTTTGCCATTGAGGTTCATTTCCCCATGGCTACATTTTTTCTATGTTGGCTTTATTTTGGACACCCTTCATGAATTTTCTGCCAATGCCACTGCTCACCAGTATAATTGTGCTAATTCCAATACTTTTTATCACTAGTTTAGCCTAAGGTTATGAATGATTCATTCCTAACCCTTTGCCTTCCTAGAAGGGGGAGAACTCGAAACACCCGAACTTTTCAACATGGTGTTAGAGGTGGCGAACATTATAATTATGTTAAAATCTTTCTATCTCCAAAACGAATCAGGCCACATGTGAGAAATGTATGAGTTGAAAATATTATTAAGTAAATAACTAAAATATGTGTTGTTTAAAGTCAAACATAATTTTAAATGACATTGTCATATGCTTTAACTAGGGGTGACAATTTCGGCTCATATTAATAAAATGAGCCCCTTTTGACTATATTTAATGGCTTTGGATCACTCAAACTATTTTAAGAGTCTCTACAAATTGGTCAAATTTGGTTCAATATGGGTATCCATTTAATCCATATTAAATCCACTCAAAATTCTTAATTGTGCTAAAAAAAAATTAATATTATTTTTTTAAAATTCAATTAATTGTAAACTTAATTGAAAAATAGATTTTTTTGGTGGAAGGGGGGGGGGTTAATCTTTTCTTCTTTTTTTTTTTTTGCAAAAACGGATTTTTTTGTTTTTGAAGAAAATTAGGGGTAGGTAGGTGGAAGGGGGTGGGGGGAGAGGGTAAATTTTTATTTTTTTTAAAACAATTATTTTTGTTTATGAAAAAAAAATTAGGGGTAGGTTGGTGGAGGG
>NC_028642.1:40732563-40740991 GCF_001406875.1 Solanum pennellii | reverse complement strand
GGGGGACGGGTGCCCCGGGGGTGGGGTTATGTGAGGAGGGGTACATTTATGTTTTTGAAAAATAAATTTACTTAAATGAGTTAGAACCATTTTTCCCAAATCATATTTGACCAAATCCATATTTGTCCATATTATATTTAGATGGATTGTTATCCAAACCATTTTTTCTCGAATCATATTCAACCTATGCAAATCAATCCAATCCAACCGTTTATCACTCCTATCTTCAACAATTTGAAAGAAAACATTAAGTTTTAATTAAGAAGTAAGAATTTAGATTGAACAAATCTCATGAGAAAATAAATTAAAGATGTTAATATACATAAAACTAGAAATTATAATTCCATAAAAGCCCTTTGTGAACCAACACTATTGGTGGGAAGTGAAAAAATTCAAATATTAACTATTTCTCTACCTATCACACTATAAATAATATCCTTCTCTAAGTCTTTTATTTCACCAAATCCCTATTCCTCTCTTTCATTTTCTTTCTTTCTTTTTTTCCTCTTTTTAATGGCCAACTCTCGTGCTAAGAATGTCCCCGCTCCTCCTCTTCCCACTCCCCATCCACAATCTCCCCCTCCCTCTTCCCTTGCCCCTTCTCCTCATCGCGTTCACGAGAAGGCTACACCATCTACTGACGCTGAGATCCTAGGGATTTATGGGAGTAGTGCCCCCATCCACTTAGTCAATGATCCTCCTAGAAAAAGGGGAATCATGTTGAATGGTGGGGAACTAACATCTCTGGTTCGGGCCAAAAGTCCTGATACTGAATGTGTTGCACATGCATTTGTGCTTGTGCCTCAACCTGCACTTATACCAACACCAATACTAGAAACACCAGAGCTGTCGAAGAGAATGAGAAGCTGCTATGTATGTGAAATTCTGTTTTATACACTAACATCGTTAATCATTGAAATGCATATTCATCCGGAAGTGAATTCGTATGTTCCTGACTAGGACACTTCTGGCTGGTCATCACATTCACAATCATTTGAACCACTTTCACTTGATGAAAACTCCAATGATCTCAATGATGATGCGTCCGCTATTGTTGCTACTCCAAAAGCTTCAACATTGGTCATTTTTTTGTCCGAACCACGGGTATTATTTCCCCAACATTCATCATGTATAGGGGAAGTTGATGAATGCATGAGAAGGAAAATCTGTGGTTCAGGCAAAAGTACTCTATGTTTGAGCTTTTGGAGTAGCAGTAGCGACGAACGTATTAGCATTGAGATCGCTGAAGTTTTTAAGCAGGTGTAAGTGGTTCAAATGGTGGTGAACATTACGACTAGTCAGAATTTCTGGCCCAGTCAGGAAAATACGAACTCACTTTCGGATGAGATTGCATGTGAATGGTCAACAATGTCAGCGTATCAAACACAATTTCACATTAAAAAATAGTTTCTCATTCTCATTGACAGCATTGGAGGAGGGGGTCAATTTTATTTTATTTTTTAAAAATATAGAACTTTTTATTTTTGAAAAACAAAAAATTTTGAGGGGGTAGAGGGTGCCCGGGGAGGGGGTAAATTTTTTTTTTTTTAAAAAACAACAACATATATTTTTGTTTTTGGGAAACAAAAGTTTTTTAGGGGTAGGTCTGTGAATGATGGGGGAAGGCGCCTCGGGGTGGGGTTATGTGGGGAGGGGTACATTTATGTTTTGAAAAACAAGTTTACTTAATTGAGTTAGAACCATTTTCCCCAAAATAATAATTGATCAAATCCATATTTGTCCATATTATATTTGGATGGATTGTAACCCAAACCATTTTTTTCTTCAACCATATTCAATCCGTGCAAATCAATCTAATCCAACCGTTTGTCACCCCAGATTCAACATTTTTAAAGAAAACATAAAGTTTTAATTAGGAAGTAAGAATATAAATTGAACAAATCTCATGAGAAAATAAATTAAAGATGTGGTCAATATATATACATAAAACTAGACATGATAATTCCATAAAAGCTTTTTGCGAACCAACACTATTGGTGGGAAGTGAAAAAATAAAAAATTAACTTCTTCTCTACCTTTCACACTATATATAATATCCTTATCTAAAACTTTTATTTCATCAAATCCCCATTTCTCTCTTTCATTTGCATTCTCTATTTTATTTTTCTCTTTAAATGACCAACTCTCATGTTAAGAATGTTCCCCCTCCTCCTCTTCCAACTCCCCATCCCCAATCTCCCCCTCCCTCTTCCCCTGCCCCTTTTATTCATCGTGTTCGCCAGAAGGCTACTCCAACTACTGACAAAAGATATTAGGGGTTTATAGGAGTAGCGCCCCCATCCACTTAGTCAATGATTTTCTTAAGAAAAAGGAGAAACACATAGAATTTTGGGGAAGTAACATTTGTGGGTTTGGGCAAAAAGGCCCAATATTGAATGTGTTGCACCTGCATTTGCGCTTGTGCCTCAACCTGCACATATACCAACACCAATACTACAATCATCAGTGTTGTCAAAGAGAATGAAAATCTCTATGTATGTGAAATTGTGTTTTATACACTAACATCGTTAATTATTCACATGCATTCTCATCCGGAAGTGAGTTAATATGTTCCTGACTGGGACATAGATTCGGGCTGTTCATCACGTTCACAATCTTTTGAACCACTTACACTTGATGAAAACTATAACGATCTCAATGATGATGTGTCCGCTGTTGTTGCTGCTCCAAAAGCTTCAACATTGGTCATTTTTACCCGAACCACAGGTATTCTTTCCCCAACATTCATCATGTATAGGGGAAGTTGATGAATGCATAAAGGAAAATCTGTTGTTCAGGCAAAAATACTCTATGTTTGAGCTTCTGGAGTAGCAGCAGCGACGAACGTATTAGCATTGAGATCGCTGAAGTTTTCATCAGGTGTAATTGGTTCAAATGGTGGTGAACATGAAGACCAGTCAGAATCTCCGGTCCAGTCAGGAAAATACGAACTCACTTTCGGATGAGATTGCATGTGAATGATCAACGATGTCAGCGTATCAAACACAATTTCACATTAAAAAATAGTTTCTCATTCTCTTTGACAGCATTGGAGGAGGGGGTCAATTTTATAATTTTTTTAAAAATAGAACTTTTTATTTTTGGAAAACAAAATTTTTTGAGGGGGTAGGGGATGCCCGGGGAGGGGGTAAACTTTTTTTTTAAAAAAAATATCTTTTTTATTTTTCGGAAACAACATTTTTTTCGGGGTAGGTTTGTGAAGGGTGGGAGGAGGGGCGCCCCGGGGGTGGGGTTATGTTAGAATGGATACATTTATGTTTTGAAAAATAATTTTACTTAATTGAGTTAGCACCATTTTCCCCATATCATATTTGACCAAATTCATATTTGTCCATATTATATTCGGATGGATTGTAACCCAAATCATTTTTTTCTCCAACCATATTTAATCCGTGCAATTCAATCTAATCCAACCGTTTGTCACCCTTAGATTCATCATTTTCAAAGAAAACATAAAGTTTTAATTAGGAAGTAAGAATTTTAATTAAACAAATCTCATGAGAAAATAAATTAAAGACGTGGTCAATTTATATACATAAAACTAGAGATGATAATAAAAGCCCTTTGCCAACCAATACTATTGGTGGGAAGTGAAAAAAATAAAAAATTAACTTTTTCTCTACCTTTCCACTATATATCATATCCTTCTGTAAAACATTTATTTCACGAAATCCCTTTTTCTCTCTTTCGTTTGCTTTCTCTATTTTATTTTTCTCTTTAAATGACCAACTCTCATGCTAAGAATGTCCCCCTCCTCCTCTTCCCACTCGCCACCCTCATTTCTCTCTTTAGTTTTATGTATATATGTTGACCTTATCTTTAATTTATTTTTTGATGTGATTTTTTTAATTAAATTTTTACTTCCTAATTAAAGCTTTATATGTTTCATGAAAATATTGAAGCGTGTGACAATGTCATTTATATTATGTTTGACTGATTAAACACCACATATTTTTAATTAGTTACATAATCATATTTTCAACTCGCATATTTTTATCATGTATTTGGATTTGTTTTTGAGATAGAAAGATTTCAACATAGTTATAAATTGCACTATCTTATTTAAATGCTTAATATTAGGGAAGATACGTTTTATTTATTTATTCAAGGGATAACGCACAAGTATCCCCTCAACCTATGCCCAAAATCTCAAAGACACACTTATACTATACTAAGGTCCTATTACCCCCCTGAACTTATTGTATTAATATTTTTCTACCCCTTTTCGGCCTACGTGGCACTATCTTGTGGGCCCAATGATGGTTGACTTTTTTTTCAAGTTAGTGCCACGTAGGACGAAAAGGGGTAGAAAATTACTTCTAAAATAAGTTCAGGGGGGGAATAGGACCTTAGTATAGTATAAGTGTGTCTCTGGAATTTCGAGCATAGGTTGAGGGGGTAATTGTGCATTTTCCCTTTATTTAATTATATCTTCAACGTAATCTATCTTTTCATCTCGGCCTAATTTCCTATTATGGGTGAAACACTTGGAAATAATTGGTGGGAGCGAGACTTGAAATTAGGATTAGAACTGCCTATGATGATCAATGTTGAAGTATGTAACCATCTCATTTGAAATATTTTAGCCATAGAGAAACACATGACTTACAGTTTCTTATAATCTGACCTTATTTTTTATCATGGCCGACCCAAACACATGAAAATTCTTTTTTAATGAAGAGCGACAGTTCAACTCGATCCCTAGATTAGTACAATATGTTTTGATACAATATTGGAGTTAGGGGTGTACATGACCAGGCTGGTTTGGGTTTTTCAAGTATCAAACAAACCATTTGTGTTGGAGTTTTGAATTTATAAACCAAACCAAACCAATAAAACTCGTGTTTTTCAACTTTGAGTTTTTTCGGGTAAAAATTTTAAAATTATATATGTAACGTCGGGTTGGTTTGGTCTCGGGTAAAAATTGGTGGAGGGGCAAAATGGTAATTCAACTTTCGGGTAAAAATTTTAAAATTATTTATTTGTGTTAAAAGAAAATATATATTTTTATCATATATTATTATAAGTGGGAAGTTCTAACCTTAAAAGTTGAATTACCATTTTGCCCCTCCACCAATTAAAATAAATTAATTTAATTTTTTAAATACTAATATTTAATTACATAGTGATAGAATATGAAGTCCAACAACTACACTTTAATGTTTTAGTTATGACATTAAAATTATAATTAATTAGGTTGAATTAAATTAGAGTAGAAAACAATAATGTATGTAACTCTTCGAATTTTGTAATTCTTTGAATTTTGAAATTAACATAAATTTATCTATCATGAAACAATAATGTGTGAAACTCTTCAAATTCTGTGATTCTTTGAATTTTGAAACTAAAATAAATTTATCTATCATGATTCAATATATGCACCATTAAAAAATTTTGGTAGGTGAAAAGACAATCAAATATCACTATAAATACCTGTTAATTGCTTCCTAGGTCATCACATTCTTTTCTTTTCTATCATCTAGTATTCTCTTTTTTTCTTCTTAGATTTATGATATGAATACAAGTTGTTAAGAAGCTAACTGAGGAGAAGAATAAATAGCTTCATTCTGAAATTAGAAGAGAAGCTTTCTTAGACTATAGTTCAACTGTTAATTAACAGTATAAGATATGACTTATATATTTCTTTAGATCTTTCTTATGTTAGATTATGATTTTATGGTTTTCTTTTTCATTTTAGAGTTACGGTATGGTTGTCCAAATTGAATTGGTATGCAACCCATATTTTTATGTAATTATGTATTATTTTGCATTGTTATGAAAAGAAAAATTTCTTATTTTCGTGTTATATTTTTTAAGTGTTATTTAATTACAAAATTTCTATTAATACGTGATGTGTTTGATAATATTTGAATAGTTTATGCAAAATATGCTTTTGTTTAAATAGAAGTAATTTAAATAAATATATAATAGTGATGTTAGGGGAAATAATAATGATATATATATATATATATATATATATATATATATATATATTCGTAATATTCACGTGCAAAGCACGTGTCGAGAACTAGCATATATAAAGAGAGAGAAAGGTGAATGCAAGATTTCAAGAAAAGGGGTTCATCATTACTTTAAATATAAGATCAAAAAATTTATAATAACAATAATTAAGCGATATATTTAATTTTTTTATTTTTTTAGTTCATTTATTAAAATGGAAAATCTTTTTAAAAAATTACCTTAAACTTTGACAATGATGATTTCTAGATTTTTGACTTGAAGTTGGAGACTTAGAGTTCTTTCTGTGGAAAATGAGATCTCAAAGTATTGAGAAGCACTAAGCTCTTATCAGATTACTTTTACCAGTGAGTATAGGTAAGAATATCATATCATAAATCATAATATAAAGATTTGTTAGTCTCAACCAAAAACATTGGTAATGAGAATTATTGCGTTTTTTGCAACTTTTATAATGTCAAAGATATGGAATATATATGTTCCATGTTAAAGGCCTTTTAGTTGTCCTTTCCATCAAGTGCATATTTTATGGTCATCATTATTTTTAACCGCATCTTATTTTGCTGCCCATATTCATGTTTCTTAAATTTAACTTATAATTATGAGATTCGTCAATTCATTCGCAACAAGGATGAATTGAGTGGATGATAGCACCTATTTGGTCAAAATTAAAATATGGGTAATTCAAATAAACCAATTTGAAAACTTGGTTAATTTAGGTCCCGTTTGATTAGCTTTAAAAAATGATTTTTCTAAGGACTAAATAAATTGGTCATAAAACTCAAAATAACTATATGTTCATATCCCAATCCAAAGTAATTCAAGAAATAATCATTCTCTCTGAAAAAATAATTGAGGTCCATACCCCCCCACCCCTACCCTTCATTATGGCTGATAATTTTCGCTTAAAATCAGTATCATATATTGTATTGATATCATTTAAGGCTGATAATATCGCCTTACAAATACTTAATCAGTATATTTATGAATGTCTGACCTAAGCACATTGCTTCTTCATTGGAAGTTTCTTCAAAATATTAGTCAGGTTCCATCCTATAGTATACCTCAAAAATATAAATGACCATTTCATGTGCGCTATTATATGAATGACCATTTCATGTGCACTATTATATTGAACATTATTTTCATATAGAGATCTATTACTCATTGGCCCACGATCAAGTTATAAAATATACCGTTCACCTCGATGATATCTCCATGATATGTACACTAAATATTCATTACAATAGGGCTTAAGTCATAGAAAGTCACTTAAAGTTGTCTCATATTTCATTTAAACACCTCATTGAACACAACATGAGATTTGTACCTATTAAATCCTTTTTGCTGGCATGGCTAAGTGTGTGTAATACACACAATGGAGGAGCGTGAATAGACATCTTTTAGAAAGAAAAAAGAAAGATTTTACATCTTCTTCTTCTTTGTTTAAACCGTAGCTCCCATCACAATTTTACCATTGCAAAATTTTACACCTTCTCTTTCTTTCTCAATTGCTTTTTCTACCATCTCTTTTTACCCACCAAATCGATTATAACTGTAACAACCTGTTTAGTCGGTTTGAGCAGTAGAAATATTTCTGATAAAAACTGACTGAGTCGACGGACCACGCGACGGACCGTCATGGTCACGACGGCCCGTCACACGTCTTCGTTCCAAAACACTTCAACTCTGAAATCTGGGTACTGAGATCGACTCTCTGAACTTCGCGACGGAACTGCAGGATGGACCGTCGTAGGTACGACGGACCGTCACAAACCCTTTACTGAATTTAACTCTCTGAACTTTGTGACGGACATGCAGGACGGACCGTCGCAGACACGACGGACCGTCACAGGTTGCGTAAACCTTACTGGGTCGAAATTCTGCTAAATGTTTTAAAGGGGTGTTTTGGACTATTCATGACAAACTTTATGAAATTAGAGGGTTAAGTTTGTCAATTTAATTACTTGGAGGGTTAAAGGAGATAACTTTAAAATAAATAATGGGTTACTTTTATCATAATGACTTAAATGATAATTAGGGTAAAAGAAAAAGAATCTAGAGAAGGAAAAGAAAAAGACAGAGAGGGGAGAACGAGCGAGAGAGAGAGAGAACGAAGAGGAAAGCAAAGGCATTGGAGATAGCTTGCTCGATCACGATTCTTCGGTGAAGGTAGGTTATGGTTTATGTCTATGTGTTAGATAAACTCTAAATAGCGATTGATATGTATTGGGTGGTATTGTAAAGTCTTCTATATACTTGATTGTGTGTTTGTATGTTGTGATCGTATAATTGTGGTGGTTAGAATGATGGGATTGTTGAATCTTTAATCTTAAAATCCTCTTTATTAAGATGATGCTTGACATAAAGAAAGCTTGATGAACTGAAATAATGAGATAGATGGATCGGAGTGTCACGTTCCGACACG
>NC_028642.1:40709914-40732105 GCF_001406875.1 Solanum pennellii | reverse complement strand
TTTGAGGATAGATGTTCTTGATGTGATGACTTCCAGATTTTGGGGATAATGAGTATTATACTTTAGAAGTTATTTAATTTATTTCGTTAATGAGTTTGGATCTTCCGCATTTTATTTACTATTTAAAATTTATATACTGGTAAACGTCGGGATTTAGATTGTTGGTTCGCTCACCTAGTAAGATAAGTGTGGGTGCCACTCGCGGCTCGTTTTGGGTCGTGACAATAACTATCCACAAGTCTACCATCATCAAACGACATTAACCATTCAAACAATCAACCATACATTTCAATGGGTTTTCATCGGAAAAAAATGGTATCACCGTTGTCACCATACATATCTCTTCCTTTTTCATCTTTTTTGTCGAATCAAACCCAAATATAAATTGAATATAAATGTAAAAACAAGAGATGCAAAAAATATATAAATTGGTAAGAAGATGAAACTCACTTTTTATATTTCATATATTTTTCAATTCTAACATCAATCTGTGCATGATAAAAATAATACAAAATTAAAATAATAAGCATCAGTGAATATCGATGATCATTATTTCGGGCGAAATTTCATTTTCTTGATAACAATATTACGAATAAAAAATCTAAAATATCCCTTATCGTCACACCCCTTTTACCGCACGGCGACAGGGTTTTCCAATTTAAGTGACGTTATTGATTAAATATTATTTTATTTTCTTTCAGAGTCGTCACTTGGAATTTAGTTATGGTGTTCCAAGTCACCTTTTCTTTTTTATCCCTAACCAAAAGAAAATGACTCTTTATTTTGATCTGCGAACCAAAAAGTCAGGTAAGGAATTTTGTTGACCGAGACGAAGGTATTAGGCATCTCTCTAGTCTCATGGTTTTAGAACGGTCGCTTTTATTGACTTATACTTATTTTAAAATATTTTTGGATATATTATTTTTAGGTCATGAGTTGCTTGCATTTTTATTGTTGAAATTTTATTTGGTTTCAAATCACATGCATAACTGCATTCTCGACTTTGACATTTGAAGACATAATTGTCTTCATCTCTCAAGTTCCTCCCACCTAATAAGTGTTACTTCAAATTAATAAAGTTATTTATATTTTTAAACAAGGTGCGTCACAGCATCCTTGAATTTTTAATGTCTCAAAAAAGATGTGTAACCTCATTCTTAATCGAAACAAATATTTATTAATATGCCTAAAATTCATCTACTCATTGAAACAAATATCTTTCCTTCATACATAAAACTAAATTATATAAATAAATTTAAATGTTGAGGATACAATATATAATTTTGCGCTATTTTTATATCTTTCATTTTATATGTTAATATTTTATATTTTTATTACTCTTAAAGTTAATTTCACTTCTTACTACAACAATACAATAATATTTGTTAAAATAAATATTATTTTTGTGTGATAACATATAACAAAAATAATTTGTTTATTTATTCATTAGTCTAGCTATACCTACTTTATCATTATTATTTAAATCAAGACAAGAAAAAATGTTATGACCCATTTATTTTAAGAGATCACAACTAACATTTTTTTCAAAACTCAATGTACTAACTCTAAATTCTTAATTAATTTTTTATATTCAATGAGATTCTATTTGACATTAACTAGAAACTTATTCAAAGCTTCAAAATTGTACAACAATAAATAACAACAAATATATTAAATTTTACATTTTATTTCAATTGAATTATGAATGAAACAAAAGTATTTATATAAAAAATCCATAAGATTATATCACATTCCATAGATAAATTAAAAGTTAAGTTAAAGTTGAATACCACAAAGATCTTGACTGAACCTCGATTAGAACACCCACAATTTTTTTTTTATTTTTTGGGTTCTTGAAAGGAAATAAAAATGTTTTTTTATTGTTTGATGTCTTTTTCTTTTTTCTGATTTTTCTTTTTTTTTGTTTTCTAATCTTCTCCTCTCTTGCTGAATTTTCTTCCATGTGTTTTTGCTGAATTTTTTTCTTCTTCCTTTTTTTTTGTACGTATATATATAGTGTGTAGGAGTTTATGTGGGTGTGAGGGTGAGTGGAGAGGATCATGGGAGAGTGTGGGAAGTGATAGTGGAGTTGTGGGTAGATGTGATAATAATGGATAATATTCTTAAAAATTAAATATATCAATATATAAATAATAAATATTAAATATCTGGAACCAATTAAAAAAACTAAATGGCTAATTAAAATATAATTAAGAAACACTGGTTTATTTATTACATTTAAATTATAAGAAGATATATTTTTGTGACTCTTCATTTAGCTTTTTACCAATTTAAATAGAACTTACCTTAAAAAAAGATTCTATTTTTGTTGTTTCTGAATCTATAAAAATAACTTCACAAAAATAAGACAAAATTAAAATATCTTACTCAAACATAAAAGGAATATTTAAGGAATAAAAAATAGTATAAAATCTTATGTT
This sequence comes from Solanum pennellii, assembly GCF_001406875.1. NCBI lineage: Eukaryota > Viridiplantae > Streptophyta > Magnoliopsida > Solanales > Solanaceae > Solanum > Solanum pennellii. The sequence continues at coordinate 40,729,664 of NC_028642.1, read as the reverse complement.
CGGTCAAAAATTACGTATCTACACTTGAAATATTTAATGTTCTTACCATATGTGTGTTTTTCGGTGGGGATGAGTTTAAAGAAAGAAGAGAAGGGGAAGGGGTTTTTTTTATCTTTCTAAAAATATATTTTTTCTTATTGATTTAATTTTTAATAGTTATTTGGGCCCAATACCACATGACTTCTTTTGATTAGTTACTATGACACGTTATTCGCGAGTGTATAACACACACTCTTATTTTGATTGATTATCTATAAAGTGTTTGATAATTAAATTTTTTGAATAGTGCAGATGATTAATTGAAACAAACCTAAGGTAAAGTGTTCAAATGAAATATATGGACAACTTTAAGTGTCTATCTATGAGTTAAACCTTACGATAGACTCAACCTTCATTGTTTTCGATGTCAAAAAATTGCATAAGGTTGCATCGGTCACAAGGACAACACTTATTAACCCATGACTTTGAAAAGGATCAAGTGACATTGCATGATTGACAAATCCTTTAACACCTTCAACAAATTCATTTTTCATGTCCCCATGAGTTTATTAGTTCTATCACACAATTACAAACGACGATCCATTTATAAAAATATAGATATTCGTTATAAATTAAATCACATTTAAATTTAGATTAGTTTATTTGTATTGATGAGTAAATTTTATTATTTAATAAAGTGTATATTATCATTTAATACTTAATTAATTAAATTTAATGATTTAATGGTTATTGTACATTGAATATTTGTGTAACGACCTGTTTAGTCGTTTTGAGCAGCAGATTTTATTTCTGGAAAAACTGTGTGAGTCGACGGAACCCACGACGGACCGTCATGGACACGACGGGCCGTCGAGGGGGTCTCGTTCCAAAAGACTTAGACTTCTGAAAATTGGGTACTGAAATCGACTCTCTGAACTTGGCGACGGACCTGCAGGACGAACCGTCGTGGGCACGACGGACCGTCGCAGGTGTCTCGTTCCAGAATACTTAGACTTCTGAAATTTGGGTACTGAAATCGACTCTCTGAACTTGGCGACGGACCTGCAGGACGAACCGTCGTGGGCACGACGGACCGTCGCAGGTGTCTCGTTCCAGAATACTTAGACTTCTGAAATTTGGGTACTGAAATCGACTCTCTGAACTTGGCGACGGACCTGCAGGACGAACCGTCGTGGGCACGACGGACCGTCGCAGGTGTCTCGTTCCAGAATACTTAGACTTCTGAAATTTGGGTACTGAAATCGACTCTCTGAACTTGGCGACGGACCTGCAGGACGAACCGTCGTGGGCACGACGGACCGTCGCAGGTGTCTCGTTCCAGAATACTTAGACTTCTGAAATTTGGGTACTGAAATCGACTCTCTGAACTTGGCGACGGACCTGCAGGACGAACCGTCGTGGGCACGACGGACCGTCGCAGGTGTCTCGTTCCAGAATACTTAGACTTCTGAAATTTGGGTACTGAAATCGACTCTCTGAACTTGGCGACGGACCTGCAGGACGAACCGTCGTGGGCACGACGGACCGTCGCAGGTGTCTCGTTCCAGAATACTTAGACTTCTGAAATTTGGGTACTGAAATCGACTCTCTGAACTTGGCGACGGACCTGCAGGACGAACCGTCGTGGGCACGACGGACCGTCGCAGGTGTCTCGTTCCAGAATACTTAGACTTCTGAAATTTGGGTACTGAAATCGACTCTCTGAACTTGGCGACGGACCTGCAGGACGAACCGTCGTGGGCACGACGGACCGTCGCAGGTGTCTCGTTCCAGAATACTTAGACTTCTGAAATTTGGGTACTGAAATCGACTCTCTGAACTTGGCGACGGACCTGCAGGACGAACCGTCGTGGGCACGACGGACCGTCGCAGGTGTCTCGTTCCAGAATACTTAGACTTCTGAAATTTGGGTACTGAAATCGACTCTCTGAACTTGGCGACGGACCTGCAGGACGAACCGTCGTGGGCACGACGGACCGTCGCAGGTGTCTCGTTCCAGAATACTTAGACTTCTGAAATTTGGGTACTGAAATCGACTCTCTGAACTTGGCGACGGACCTGCAGGACGAACCGTCGTGGGCACGACGGACCGTCGCAGGTGTCTCGTTCCAGAATACTTAGACTTCTGAAATTTGGGTACTGAAATCGACTCTCTGAACTTGGCGACGGACCTGCAGGACGAACCGTCGTGGGCACGACGGACCGTCGCAGGTGTCTCGTTCCAGAATACTTAGACTTCTGAAATTTGGGTACTGAAATCGACTCTCTGAACTTGGCGACGGACCTGCAGGACGAACCGTCGTGGGCACGACGGACCGTCGCAGGTGTCTCGTTCCAGAATACTTAGACTTCTGAAATTTGGGTACTGAAATCGACTCTCTGAACTTGGCGACGGACCTGCAGGACGAACCGTCGTGGGCACGACGGACCGTCGCAGGTGTCTCGTTCCAGAATACTTAGACTTCTGAAATTTGGGTACTGAAATCGACTCTCTGAACTTGGCGACGGACCTGCAGGACGAACCGTCGTGGGCACGACGGACCGTCGCAGGTGTCTCGTTCCAGAATACTTAGACTTCTGAAATTTGGGTACTGAAATCGACTCTCTGAACTTGGCGACGGACCTGCAGGACGAACCGTCGTGGGCACGACGGACCGTCGCAGGTGTCTCGTTCCAGAATACTTAGACTTCTGAAATTTGGGTACTGAAATCGACTCTCTGAACTTGGCGACGGACCTGCAGGACGAACCGTCGTGGGCACGACGGACCGTCGCAGGTGTCTCGTTCCAGAATACTTAGACTTCTGAAATTTGGGTACTGAAATCGACTCTCTGAACTTGGCGACGGACCTGCAGGACGAACCGTCGTGGGCACGACGGACCGTCGCAGGTGTCTCGTTCCAGAATACTTAGACTTCTGAAATTTGGGTACTGAAATCGACTCTCTGAACTTGGCGACGGACCTGCAGGACGAACCGTCGTGGGCACGACGGACCGTCGCAGGTGTCTCGTTCCAGAATACTTAGACTTCTGAAATTTGGGTACTGAAATCGACTCTCTGAACTTGGCGACGGACCTGCAGGACGAACCGTCGTGGGCACGACGGACCGTCGCAGGTGTCTCGTTCCAGAATACTTAGACTTCTGAAATTTGGGTACTGAAATCGACTCTCTGAACTTGGCGACGGACCTGCAGGACGAACCGTCGTGGGCACGACGGACCGTCGCAGGTGTCTCGTTCCAGAATACTTAGACTTCTGAAATTTGGGTACTGAAATCGACTCTCTGAACTTGGCGACGGACCTGCAGGACGAACCGTCGTGGGCACGACGGACCGTCGCAGGTGTCTCGTTCCAGAATACTTAGACTTCTGAAATTTGGGTACTGAAATCGACTCTCTGAACTTGGCGACGGACCTGCAGGACGAACCGTCGTGGGCACGACGGACCGTCGCAGGTGTCTCGTTCCAGAATACTTAGACTTCTGAAATTTGGGTACTGAAATCGACTCTCTGAACTTGGCGACGGACCTGCAGGACGAACCGTCGTGGGCACGACGGACCGTCGCAGGTGTCTCGTTCCAGAATACTTAGACTTCTGAAATTTGGGTACTGAAATCGACTCTCTGAACTTGGCGACGGACCTGCAGGACGAACCGTCGTGGGCACGACGGACCGTCGCAGGTGTCTCGTTCCAGAATACTTAGACTTCTGAAATTTGGGTACTGAAATCGACTCTCTGAACTTGGCGACGGACCTGCAGGACGAACCGTCGTGGGCACGACGGACCGTCGCAGGTGTCTCGTTCCAGAATACTTAGACTTCTGAAATTTGGGTACTGAAATCGACTCTCTGAACTTGGCGACGGACCTGCAGGACGAACCGTCGTGGGCACGACGGACCGTCGCAGGTGTCTCGTTCCAGAATACTTAGACTTCTGAAATTTGGGTACTGAAATCGACTCTCTGAACTTGGCGACGGACCTGCAGGACGAACCGTCGTGGGCACGACGGACCGTCGCAGGTGTCTCGTTCCAGAATACTTAGACTTCTGAAATTTGGGTACTGAAATCGACTCTCTGAACTTGGCGACGGACCTGCAGGACGAACCGTCGTGGGCACGACGGACCGTCGCAGGTGTCTCGTTCCAGAATACTTAGACTTCTGAAATTTGGGTACTGAAATCGACTCTCTGAACTTGGCGACGGACCTGCAGGACGAACCGTCGTGGGCACGACGGACCGTCGCAGGTGTCTCGTTCCAGAATACTTAGACTTCTGAAATTTGGGTACTGAAATCGACTCTCTGAACTTGGCGACGGACCTGCAGGACGAACCGTCGTGGGCACGACGGACCGTCGCAGGTGTCTCGTTCCAGAATACTTAGACTTCTGAAATTTGGGTACTGAAATCGACTCTCTGAACTTGGCGACGGACCTGCAGGACGAACCGTCGTGGGCACGACGGACCGTCGCAGGTGTCTCGTTCCAGAATACTTAGACTTCTGAAATTTGGGTACTGAAATCGACTCTCTGAACTTGGCGACGGACCTGCAGGACGAACCGTCGTGGGCACGACGGACCGTCGCAGGTGTCTCGTTCCAGAATACTTAGACTTCTGAAATTTGGGTACTGAAATCGACTCTCTGAACTTGGCGACGGACCTGCAGGACGAACCGTCGTGGGCACGACGGACCGTCGCAGGTGTCTCGTTCCAGAATACTTAGACTTCTGAAATTTGGGTACTGAAATCGACTCTCTGAACTTGGCGACGGACCTGCAGGACGAACCGTCGTGGGCACGACGGACCGTCGCAGGTGTCTCGTTCCAGAATACTTAGACTTCTGAAATTTGGGTACTGAAATCGACTCTCTGAACTTGGCGACGGACCTGCAGGACGAACCGTCGTGGGCACGACGGACCGTCGCAGGTGTCTCGTTCCAGAATACTTAGACTTCTGAAATTTGGGTACTGAAATCGACTCTCTGAACTTGGCGACGGACCTGCAGGACGAACCGTCGTGGGCACGACGGACCGTCGCAGGTGTCTCGTTCCAGAATACTTAGACTTCTGAAATTTGGGTACTGAAATCGACTCTCTGAACTTGGCGACGGACCTGCAGGACGAACCGTCGTGGGCACGACGGACCGTCGCAGGTGTCTCGTTCCAGAATACTTAGACTTCTGAAATTTGGGTACTGAAATCGACTCTCTGAACTTGGCGACGGACCTGCAGGACGAACCGTCGTGGGCACGACGGACCGTCGCAGGTGTCTCGTTCCAGAATACTTAGACTTCTGAAATTTGGGTACTGAAATCGACTCTCTGAACTTGGCGACGGACCTGCAGGACGAACCGTCGTGGGCACGACGGACCGTCGCAGGTGTCTCGTTCCAGAATACTTAGACTTCTGAAATTTGGGTACTGAAATCGACTCTCTGAACTTGGCGACGGACCTGCAGGACGAACCGTCGTGGGCACGACGGACCGTCGCAGGTGTCTCGTTCCAGAATACTTAGACTTCTGAAATTTGGGTACTGAAATCGACTCTCTGAACTTGGCGACGGACCTGCAGGACGAACCGTCGTGGGCACGACGGACCGTCGCAGGTGTCTCGTTCCAGAATACTTAGACTTCTGAAATTTGGGTACTGAAATCGACTCTCTGAACTTGGCGACGGACCTGCAGGACGAACCGTCGTGGGCACGACGGACCGTCGCAGGTGTCTCGTTCCAGAATACTTAGACTTCTGAAATTTGGGTACTGAAATCGACTCTCTGAACTTGGCGACGGACCTGCAGGACGAACCGTCGTGGGCACGACGGACCGTCGCAGGTGTCTCGTTCCAGAATACTTAGACTTCTGAAATTTGGGTACTGAAATCGACTCTCTGAACTTGGCGACGGACCTGCAGGACGAACCGTCGTGGGCACGACGGACCGTCGCAGGTGTCTCGTTCCAGAATACTTAGACTTCTGAAATTTGGGTACTGAAATCGACTCTCTGAACTTGGCGACGGACCTGCAGGACGAACCGTCGTGGGCACGACGGACCGTCGCAGGTGTCTCGTTCCAGAATACTTAGACTTCTGAAATTTGGGTACTGAAATCGACTCTCTGAACTTGGCGACGGACCTGCAGGACGAACCGTCGTGGGCACGACGGACCGTCGCAGGTGTCTCGTTCCAGAATACTTAGACTTCTGAAATTTGGGTACTGAAATCGACTCTCTGAACTTGGCGACGGACCTGCAGGACGAACCGTCGTGGGCACGACGGACCGTCGCAGGTGTCTCGTTCCAGAATACTTAGACTTCTGAAATTTGGGTACTGAAATCGACTCTCTGAACTTGGCGACGGACCTGCAGGACGAACCGTCGTGGGCACGACGGACCGTCGCAGGTGTCTCGTTCCAGAATACTTAGACTTCTGAAATTTGGGTACTGAAATCGACTCTCTGAACTTGGCGACGGACCTGCAGGACGAACCGTCGTGGGCACGACGGACCGTCGCAGGTGTCTCGTTCCAGAATACTTAGACTTCTGAAATTTGGGTACTGAAATCGACTCTCTGAACTTGGCGACGGACCTGCAGGACGAACCGTCGTGGGCACGACGGACCGTCGCAGGTGTCTCGTTCCAGAATACTTAGACTTCTGAAATTTGGGTACTGAAATCGACTCTCTGAACTTGGCGACGGACCTGCAGGACGAACCGTCGTGGGCACGACGGACCGTCGCAGGTGTCTCGTTCCAGAATACTTAGACTTCTGAAATTTGGGTACTGAAATCGACTCTCTGAACTTGGCGACGGACCTGCAGGACGAACCGTCGTGGGCACGACGGACCGTCGCAGGTGTCTCGTTCCAGAATACTTAGACTTCTGAAATTTGGGTACTGAAATCGACTCTCTGAACTTGGCGACGGACCTGCAGGACGAACCGTCGTGGGCACGACGGACCGTCGCAGGTGTCTCGTTCCAGAATACTTAGACTTCTGAAATTTGGGTACTGAAATCGACTCTCTGAACTTGGCGACGGACCTGCAGGACGAACCGTCGTGGGCACGACGGACCGTCGCAGGTGTCTCGTTCCAGAATACTTAGACTTCTGAAATTTGGGTACTGAAATCGACTCTCTGAACTTGGCGACGGACCTGCAGGACGAACCGTCGTGGGCACGACGGACCGTCGCAGGTGTCTCGTTCCAGAATACTTAGACTTCTGAAATTTGGGTACTGAAATCGACTCTCTGAACTTGGCGACGGACCTGCAGGACGAACCGTCGTGGGCACGACGGACCGTCGCAGGTGTCTCGTTCCAGAATACTTAGACTTCTGAAATTTGGGTACTGAAATCGACTCTCTGAACTTGGCGACGGACCTGCAGGACGAACCGTCGTGGGCACGACGGACCGTCGCAGGTGTCTCGTTCCAGAATACTTAGACTTCTGAAATTTGGGTACTGAAATCGACTCTCTGAACTTGGCGACGGACCTGCAGGACGAACCGTCGTGGGCACGACGGACCGTCGCAGGTGTCTCGTTCCAGAATACTTAGACTTCTGAAATTTGGGTACTGAAATCGACTCTCTGAACTTGGCGACGGACCTGCAGGACGAACCGTCGTGGGCACGACGGACCGTCGCAGGTGTCTCGTTCCAGAATACTTAGACTTCTGAAATTTGGGTACTGAAATCGACTCTCTGAACTTGGCGACGGACCTGCAGGACGAACCGTCGTGGGCACGACGGACCGTCGCAGGTGTCTCGTTCCAGAATACTTAGACTTCTGAAATTTGGGTACTGAAATCGACTCTCTGAACTTGGCGACGGACCTGCAGGACGAACCGTCGTGGGCACGACGGACCGTCGCAGGTGTCTCGTTCCAGAATACTTAGACTTCTGAAATTTGGGTACTGAAATCGACTCTCTGAACTTGGCGACGGACCTGCAGGACGAACCGTCGTGGGCACGACGGACCGTCGCAGGTGTCTCGTTCCAGAATACTTAGACTTCTGAAATTTGGGTACTGAAATCGACTCTCTGAACTTGGCGACGGACCTGCAGGACGAACCGTCGTGGGCACGACGGACCGTCGCAGGTGTCTCGTTCCAGAATACTTAGACTTCTGAAATTTGGGTACTGAAATCGACTCTCTGAACTTGGCGACGGACCTGCAGGACGAACCGTCGTGGGCACGACGGACCGTCGCAGGTGTCTCGTTCCAGAATACTTAGACTTCTGAAATTTGGGTACTGAAATCGACTCTCTGAACTTGGCGACGGACCTGCAGGACGAACCGTCGTGGGCACGACGGACCGTCGCAGGTGTCTCGTTCCAGAATACTTAGACTTCTGAAATTTGGGTACTGAAATCGACTCTCTGAACTTGGCGACGGACCTGCAGGACGAACCGTCGTGGGCACGACGGACCGTCGCAGGTGTCTCGTTCCAGAATACTTAGACTTCTGAAATTTGGGTACTGAAATCGACTCTCTGAACTTGGCGACGGACCTGCAGGACGAACCGTCGTGGGCACGACGGACCGTCGCAGGTGTCTCGTTCCAGAATACTTAGACTTCTGAAATTTGGGTACTGAAATCGACTCTCTGAACTTGGCGACGGACCTGCAGGACGAACCGTCGTGGGCACGACGGACCGTCGCAGGTGTCTCGTTCCAGAATACTTAGACTTCTGAAATTTGGGTACTGAAATCGACTCTCTGAACTTGGCGACGGACCTGCAGGACGAACCGTCGTGGGCACGACGGACCGTCGCAGGTGTCTCGTTCCAGAATACTTAGACTTCTGAAATTTGGGTACTGAAATCGACTCTCTGAACTTGGCGACGGACCTGCAGGACGAACCGTCGTGGGCACGACGGACCGTCGCAGGTGTCTCGTTCCAGAATACTTAGACTTCTGAAATTTGGGTACTGAAATCGACTCTCTGAACTTGGCGACGGACCTGCNGAATTTTAGAAGTTATTGAATTGTCTTTTATTAATGAGTTTAAGTCTTCCGCATTGCTTTATGTTGATATTAAATTGAAATGTTAAGGTTTAGATTGGTCGGTTCGCTCACATAGGAGGGTAAATGTGGGTGCCAGTCGCGGCTCGGTTTTGGGTCGTGACAATTTGATAGTAATTAATTATTAAAATTATATAAAAACACTAAATTAATGGATAAAGTATTTAATTTAATTTAATTCTTGACAATATTATTCACTTCTAAGTGTTAGTTTAGATGGATGACTAATAAGAAAGTATGAATTACTGGAGGCAGGAATTATAATATAGTGGAGATATTTTAAAGGTGATATTAGATTTAAGGAACTAATTTTGATTTAAATTTCATATTTATTTTTAAAAATTCTAAAAGTTCGTTTCATATTTACTCACTATAATTTTTTAATTTTCCTTCTTAATTATTCATTGACTATTGTCACTTTCTAGCTTTTTCTCATAGTTAGGAGTTAAAAGGACTATAAAATTTATGAAAAATTTCAGAGTCATCATATTTATTTTAAATCAAAAGGGCCACTGTTAAAGTGATTTTCCTTTAACACAAAAAACACCGTTTACTCCATTAAAATTAAAAATTATTGCCCGAGCAACGATTTTCTCCAAAAAAAATTCTTTTCTCCCCCTAATATCGCTGCTATGGCAGCGTTTTCATAGGTTTTTTTTTAAAAAAAATATCTCATGAAAATCGTTGCTTTGACAGTTTTGTTATAAAATAAAATTGAAATCGCTAACCTAGCAACGTTTTTTTTCTTTTTCTTTTTGCATTCGCTGCCTTGGCAGCCTGAAAATTATTTTTTTATTTGGAGGGGGAATTTCGCTGCCTAGTCAAAGATTTTTTTATTTTTAATAAAAAGCGATTTTCAAAAAAAAAATTAAGAAAAGAAAAAAATCAGGAAAAAATGCTACAAGGTAACGATTTCTTTTAAAAAATAAATATTTTTTTAAAAAAAAATTAAGTAAAAGATTTTTTTAAAAAGATGCCAAAGTAGCAATTACATGAAAAAAAATAAAAAAATCTGTGAAAATGTTACTACCATAGCAGCGATAACTGCATTCATATATATCAAAGGTAAATTCTTTGACATTAGCGATTTTGCCGTTTTAATTTTTTAAAAAAATATGAGATGCCCTTAGAATTTTTGGCAATTTTTTTTTGTTTTGACTTCGGATTCATTTTTATTGAATCACTTGATTGACAATATTTTTTGTTTTGACTTCGGACTCCTTTTTATCGATTTACTCAAAATTTGTCAAATGTATAACGGAAACGGTCAAAAATATTCTTGAATTATATTTTGGCTTAAATATATCCTTCCCGTCAAACTATAGGATCAAAAATACCCTTCTCATTAACGGAATCATAAACGTCACTTGTATGTCACGTGAATGCCACATGACATGCCACATAAGCCAATAGGGTTCCACTCATGCCACGTAGACTAATAAACTAACCCCTAATTTCCTCCAATTTTCTCCATTTTTCTTAGAATTTAGAAACGATTTCACTGAAGAACATAGAACCCCTTCTCCCTCATAAGGAGAAATATAACCACATCAAAAACTTTTACATTTGTTATAATAAACGAGAATAAGCTTCAGTACACACTCATTATTTAGCACAATAACAAGACTAGCTGAAAAAGTTACACTTACTAAAATGCAAAAATCATCGTTTTTTGTTCTCAGAGTTTTGATGTTGCTAATTAACTTTATTAAATCCAGAAGGATTCTTGGGTATGGAAGCCACAAATGCAACTTTCTGAATTCTCTTATATGGAGCAACCTACACAAACTAACGCGATAAATTTGATCATCATTACAGATTTCATAACGGGAAATTGATGTGTTTTAGATGCCTCCCTATTACATCACACATACCAAACAAAGGAAATGGAGAAATGAGGGAAATGAATTTTATGTTCTTCAGTGAAATTGTTTGTAAATTCTAAGGGAAATGCAGAAAATTTGAGGAAATTAGAGGTAAGTTCATTAGTCTACGTAGCATAAGTGGAACCCTATTGACTTATGTGACATGTCATGTGGCATCCAAGTGGGTTTTAACAGACTCTAATGAGAATGGTATTTTTGAGTATATAGTTTGACGAAAAGAGTATATTTGAATCGAAATATAGTTCAAGGTATATTTGAGCTATTTCTGATGTTTTGAGAATATTTTTAACCCTTTTCCAAATGTATAAATTCAAATTTTTAACTATGCTTCTAATTTTTTTGGACCAACTACAGTACTTTATTTTTTCCCCAAAAGAAATTTTACCATGTAAAAGAAATTTGCTATTCCAAAAACATGAACAATGCATCTTCCTATATATAAACACGAATTCCTAAATTCACAAACAAGTTTGAACGAATTTAAGAACAAATTAAACATGACGAAAAATTACTAAGTCTCATGATTCAAGAACACAAGAAACATAAGAATTCAACCAATTACTAAATCTAACAATGCTAACAACAATATTAGACAATATTAAAATCTTACAATGAAAAATGTAACAATTCTTATAATAATAATAAGGGTAATGCACAGGTCTCCCTCAACCTATGCCCAAAATCTCAGAGAGATACTTATACTACACTAAGGTTCTATTACCCCCAAAACTTATTTTATAAATAATTTTCTATCCCTTTTCGTCCTACATGACATTATCTTGTGCGTCCAGCGTGTGTTGACATTTTTTTTAAACTAGTGTCACGTAGGCCAAAAAGGGATAAAATTATTTATAAAATAAGTTCAGGGGGGTAATATGACCTTAATATAATATAAGTGTCTCTAAGATTTCATGCATACGTTGAGGGGGTACTTATGCATTTTCCCTAATAATAACATTAAGGGATCATGCACAAGTACCCCTCAACTTATGCCCGAAATCTCAGAGACACACTTATACTATACTAAGGTCTTATTACCTTCCTGAACTTATTTTATTAATAATTTTTTTACCCCTTTTCGGCCTACGTGGCACTATCTTGTGGGCCTAACGCTGGTTGACTTTTTCTTTCAAGCTAGTGCCATGTAGGCCAAAAAGGGGTAGAAAATTACTTATAAAATAAGTTCAGGGGGGTAATAGGACCTTAGTATAGTATAAGTGTGTCTCTGGGATTTCAGACATAGGTTGAGGGGATACTTGTGCATTTTCTCTAACATTAACAATGTAATAATTTAATAAATATACTAATTTTATAATCTAACAAAAACATGCATGAACAATTAGGGGTGTGTTTGGTATGAAGAAAAATGTTCTTCATGGAAAATATTTTTCCGGAAAACAAGTAGGTATTTGACTTATTTTCTCATATTTGGTTCGTTAGTAGAAAATATTTTAGTTTTTTATTTTTGAATGAAATTTTTTTTGAGAAATATCTTTTATTTTTTACTAGAGTAAAAAATAATTTTTGAAGTTGATTTTTTTTAAAAAAATGCTAACTTAAATTTTTTTCCGTGGTGTGGGTCCGAGGGTAGGGGTGAAAGAATTTAATGAATTTTGCAGTTGATAATATTTTTTAAAACATAAACTTAATTTTTTTTAGAGGTAGGGGGTGGGTTGGGGGCTGGTAGGGTTTGGTAGGTATGGGGAAATTGGAAGAGAGTTTTGGAAAATGTTTTTTCTTAAGTTTTGAAGGAAAGTCATTTTTCTTAAATTTGAGGAAAATGAGTTACTTCCAAAACATATTACCCAACCAAACACCGAAAAATATTTTCTTTCCTACCAAACACATCCTAAATTGAAAATTTTAAAATCCCTAACATAACATGCATGAACAATTAAATGTATTGGACGTTGTAGGATGTATTCGAATTTCCACGAATTTAGAGGATTTTTTTACAAGCAGAATTTTGTGGAAAAGTGTTTACTATTAATTAATAATCTCTCGGTTTAAAAAAGAATAATCTTTTTCTCTTTTTTCTTTAATTTGCTTTTAAAAGAATGATCCCTTTCTTTTTTTATAACAACTTTTCACGTGAGATATTTAGGACCACAAAATTAATAAATAATTTTATATATTTAACATAATAATTTTATCTTAAACTTCGAACGTATCACTTTTCGAAACGCCACACGCTGCTGATCGTGCAGATTCACTTTGACGTGTCATTTCCTTATAGGATCTCACTTTCATTCATCGCGGGAAATATTTGCCCTTTTTCTAGAAGGCGCTTCACTTAACATTTCTTTGAGCCCCGCCCGCGCAGCTTAACCAAAACATACCATTGTCCCGCTAAAATATGCCCTCAATGACCACCTTATCCTGCAACCCTTTAATTACTTCTTAATTCTTAAGCAAATTATCCTAAACATTAGGCGCATGTTAGTTTAATTTGGATCCTTATAATAGCCATTAATGGCGATTCCAATTGTCCTGTAGAATCTAAGTTAATAATAGTTACAGAGAGAGACCCATTATTCAATGATGTACCAAGCTAGAACAAGGAAAAGGGTTTTTGGTATCCAAATACATCGTGGTCCTGATGGCAGTGCTTTTCAAAAATGGTACAATACTACTTTTTTCCCCCTCTTTCTGATGAATAATTTATGTAGGTTTTTTTTTATTGTGTAATGTGGGTGTATTTGCAGTGAAACATGTGGAGTCTCAGTGGCTATTGCGTTGGCTGACATGCATGAATGTGAACCCAGAAAAATTGTAAAGAAATTGAAATGCCAACCCAGGAGCAGAACCATTGTTAAGGGGAAGAGGCTTATTCACCAACCCAGATCGGCTTTTCGAATTTTCATGTTTGTTGCCTCTTATCTTTCTCTTTAGTTATTTATTTGAATGTATGAGTTTAGATAGGCTTGTTTAGTATAGGCGTAATATATAAACAATGTCCCTTAACTTGCTCAAATACACATTTAAATTTATATAAACGTATCTTACATGACATGATACAAATAAATTGTCATGTAGCACAGGTATATTTCACGCAAATTGCCATGTAGGACATGTATATTTTACGCAAATTGTCATATAGGACGCGTGTGTTTATTTGTGCTAATTGTATACATGTTTAAGTGCACACCCAATTTAAGGGATATAGATGTTCAATTTAAATGGTATGTTTATGTATTTTACCTTAACATATTCAATGTGTGTGCCAAATCTTTACGTTAAAGAATAACCATGTTGCGGATATCTATTTAATTTGTTTAGTATGTTAGTATTATGTGTATAAAGAAAAAGTGTCGTCTTAAGTGGTCATGGCCTCACGCGTTTGGTGTTGCAGGGAGGATTTTGTGAAGAAAAACATTGACGGAAATGAGTTTGAAGTAGATAACAGAGGTTTTGAGACGTGGAAAAACATGACACGTAAGGTACCAGTTTGTTTGGTACTTTTAGTTGTTTATTTGAGCTTTTGGCTATATTTGTTTTATCAAACAATGCTAGCTAATCATGTTTCATCACCCATTTGTTCATTGAAGTGTTTATTAATGTAATTGAACTGAAAAAATTTCAGGAGAAGATTTTGTACTTCATGAAAGCCGAGATAATTAATCTTGCACATGTGAAACTTTTGCACAAAGAGGAGAATGATATGCTATGGAGGGTAATCTGCATGTCGCATTTCTTTGTTCCGCTACTATTGCTTATTCCTTGAATAATAATTGATTGTCACTTTAGATATTGTGCTCCTAAATGGACTCTGCTGGCTGATGATGCATTTCCTTGTTTCATATTGTATGACGTCCTTTTCCGAATTTCCTATAGTACAGGGCTAAATGTCATTTGAAGATTCCGAAATTTCAGCCTTAATTGAACTTCCTGAGTTTTCTGAAATGAAGAATTCGTTCTGTTAAGAAGTTGATGCTTTTTCTGTTTCAAAGCTTGTAAAACATGATGAAGTTACAGTCTTGCTAATCCAGTAACAAGATTCTCTAGCAGAGGACATAGATTCCTTAATGACATTATATACAATATTGATCATGTATGGATAAAAATAGTCCGGATTCCAGAATTGTTTTTTCATACTCATTATCTGCAAATACTATTAGTCTCTCGAGCAAACATACTAGACTCTCTTAAGAATAAACATTTGCCTTAGATGACCATCTAAGCGAACAGTTCTGCCTATAGATTTCCACACAGAAACTAGATTACCAAGTCCTATATCTACTGAAGGCATCAGGAGCTTAATGCTACTTCAACTGTGGAAGTTTTATACCTAAAGCTCATAATGCTCTTTTTTGTATTTATTTGCTCTCTTACATTACCTTTGCTTGCAAATTTTTAAAATCATTGTACTGTGATCTGTTTGATAAATTACAAGTTCCTTGTGGATAATGCTTCTATCTTTCTGATTCCCCGTTTAGATGCTTAACTATAAATTACAGGTTTCCGGATACTGTAAATGACATAACATCTTATATCTATTGATTCTATTAGGATATTTATATATGTCTTTAATATTTGAAATGTTTCTTATCTGACATGCTTGATGAGTAATAAGTTATCATTTGCAACAACGCATTTGGTCCCTTCCATTCAAATGCTTAACTTTCAAGTACAAGTTTTAGAATACTGTAAATGACATTTGCAACTATAGGTGGATGACGAGGCAGATTCAGCTGATGTTGGCAAGTATGATAAGGTTTGTTCCTTTGCTTCTTGATTCCTCTAACTTTAGTGATTTAACTGAGTGCTTTACCAATTTGAATCAGAACCTGAATTGTTGTCTTTTTGTTACAAGAACTATGAAGACTATGATCATTATGATTCTGAATCTTCTTGGGATTTGATTGATTTTGGCCTGAGGTAGACAAGAGCTTTGACACCAGTGAGAGGGTAATGGTTCTGTTTCTCACTTATTTTTGTGTGCTTGTATTTGGATATAGACTATATAATAGGCTCCTAATACTGCAACACAACTCTTCCTCTCTTTTTATTCTTTGAAACAGGAGGGTTTGTTCCCTTGAAGGGCTGGTGTAAAATCTTGAGGATTGAACATCATTTTGATTTTTGAAGGGGTTCCATGCTTTGGACTAACGGAACATTTATGTCAGTGGCTGGCATCTGTTTTTGTGCAGAAGCCTTGCCGATTCCTACCTTATTTAAGGCAAGTCAGGTTGGTTGGCTACTGCGCGTAGTATTTGTTACTATAGGAGTTAAGATATTGAACATCGTAGACAATCCCACTCGATAATCTTCAGTGATGCATTTCTTGAGATCAGCCAGGAGCCTTGTATAGGATGGTTTTTTGTGAAGTTTCTTGTTTGATTTGTATGCTTCCTACTTGTGGAATAGGGCCTTTGTGTACAGTCTCATGAAATGAGAAATGCTGATTTTTGCCCAGCTATTTATGGGGATAGTTTAATATTTATCCTCTTTGAGTTTTAAGTTAAAACTAATTCTACCGTTATACACATTTGATTAAATATGCCTCTAAGCCTTGAGGGGTAGTGAACATAAATAAATATACCTGACCATTTTTCTAACCCGGCTCATTAAAATAACCCATTAATCTTCTTGATAAAACATTGAATGAAACCTTGACCCAAGGATAAGCCTCATTTCTAGGATGTCCGCAAGCTAGCTTAATAAGGTAGTTCACTTTTTTTTGAATAGGTTTTTGTTGCTTGCTTGTTCAAGGCACCTTTGTATGAAACTTGTGTTGCTATTAGCACGTCCCCTAGGGGAAGGAATTAACAAATCTATAGTTGCGAGTCTATTTTCATTTGGGTGAGTTGTGTAGCAACTTTTTTCTTTCATTCAATCTGTCTTTGCTTGATTGGTTAAAGAGTCTTGGAGGAGACTCTTTGGCCCCGTAGTTAATCCTTTCTTTTGAAAATCCATGGGTTTTTTGTTTTGGTTGACCATGCATTTTTGCTTCGTGTAAGGTCATATGTATGATAGAGATAGTATGGTGATATCTTAAATATGATCGCCGAAATGAAAGATCGCAAAATGAATTTGACTCATCTCCTTTGTTGCAAAGTTGAGTTCTTCCCAAATGGTAATTTGATATCCTTATTCTCTCGTGTGTTTATTTTCTTTTAAGTGATAACTAGTATTCGTATCGGCGCGTTGCGCGGATATTTCAAACGTAATTAAATCAAAAGTAATTTATGAAATATATTTAGAATATAAATTTTTTGTTATAATGTTATTCTTATAGTTATGAATCATAACTACATTTTTTATGTCATGATGTATTGATGTTAAGCAATTATAAAGGTTTTTTTCTTAAAGAAAATCAAATTTCAACTCTCCACATCAAATATTTAATACTATAAAACTAAAACAAAACACAAATTTAAATGTTTTATAAATGCATAATTCAAAACCACATATTTCAAAAATATTATTTAATCTTCAAGTCAAATTATTAGTGGGAAATTTTATTAAATTTTAAGTATTCGTAATTATTTAATATTTAATAACAATATAAAAAAAGAATCTATTTTTAAGATAAAAAGAAGTAAATTGGTCCTAGTTGTATGAATAAATTTATTTTATATACATTTTATAGTAATTGTATTTTCTCTCCTATTACATATATAAATAGATAATAATAAATTTTCTCCCTCTTATAATAAGGATGGATGATTAAAAATATTAAAAATAAATTAATTTTGATTTATATATTAATTCCTTTCAAAATTAATATATTTACCTAATACTATGTACCATTCATATCCATAGACCATTATTGAGTAATCCTCTTACATGTTGTTTGAACCTTTAGTTTTTTTAAATCAAATATCTATTTTTATTTTTATAATTATTTAATATTAAAAAAATATTATTAATTTTTCATGTAAATTATTTAAAGTGGAGATAAATGAATTATTATGTGCCTATAGTTTAGGAGAAGAAATTGTACACGTGTAGGAGTAATCAATTTTTTTTCTGAAAATATAGTTATTAATCAATTACCTTAACTTTTGAAATCATCATACTTTTTAAAATTAATTATAATAATAATTGGAGGTAAATTAATTAATGTAATCATTATAGGGGACAAGAATTAATCTTGAAGTAGCTATTAATAAGTGGTAAAAAAACGTGATTTACTCTATTTATATTTTGTGATTATACAAATAAATTATAAAATTTTTACGTTTTGCATTCTTAAAATTTTAGTTTTAAATTTAATATAACTGCAAATAATTCATACTTGATTAGATATGACTATTTTTTAAAAAGGACCCTTTTAAAATGATAATTAATTAATGATAATCTAAATATTAATAGGAATATCATTAAAAAAAACAATAACATTACACAACTCACATGTTTTAAGTTTTTATCTTTTAATTAACTCATAATTTTCATAAATAAAAGAAAAAAACTAACAATCCACTTACAAAAAGGACATATACGACCACCTATATAACTTTTATGATATAAAAAAATATTTAATTTTAAAATTGAATGTTAAAACTGAACAAACTTAATGTTATGTGGATGAGAAAGTTAATATTAGTGTGGTATTTATCTTTTGATTCTTTTCCTTTTAGTTTGCATGAATATAATTTTAAAAAACTCAAACTTATCTCTTAGCAAATTTGATGGAAATTTAGTTGTAACTATTTTGAATTTTTTAATATTTGACAAATTTATATATTTATAATAAATTTTGAACTTGCAACTTTCACATTTAAAACAAATTAACTGTTTATATCTAACATTTTTCTTCTTATTATTGATTGCATTATTAAGAAATTTAATAAAAATACAAAAATTTTAAGTTTTAAATTGAAAAAACCTAACTACAACGAATTAAATTATTTTATAATTATACATGAAAATGTGCATACAAATTCTTATATGTAATCTTTAGTTAAATTCCACATAAATGTATCATAAGTTAACATTGTAACGACCTGTTTAGTCGATTCGAGCAGTAAGATTATTTTGATAAAAACTGACTGGGTCGACGGACCACGCGACGGACCGTCATGGTCACGACGGCCCGTGATGGATTCCGTCGTCCCATACTTGTGAGTTTCTTCTTCTATTTTTCTCATTACCCTCGACGACAAGTAGGACGAACCGTCATAGGCACGACGGACCGTCGAGGGCCTTCGTTCCAAAACACTTAAACTCTGAAAATCTGGGTACTGAGATCGACTCTCTGAACTTCGCGACGGAACTGCAGGACGGACCGTCGTAGGTACGACAGACCGTCACAAACCCTTTACTGAATTTGACTCTCTGAACTTTGTGACGAACATGCAGGACGGATCGTCGCAGACATGACAGACCGTCACAGGTTGCGTAAACTTAACTGGGTCGGAATTCTGCTAAAAGTTTAAAGGGGTGTTTTGGACTATTCATGAAAAACTTTACGAAATTAGTGGGTTAAGTCTAATAATTTAATTACTTGGAGGGTTAAAGGAGATAACGTTGAAATAAATAATGGGTTACTTTTATCATAATGAATTATATGATAATTAGGGTAAAAGAAAAGAATCTAAGAAGAAAAAGAAAAAGACAGAGAGGGAGAACGAACGAGCGAGAGAGAGAACGAAGAGGAAAGCAAAAGGGCATTGGGGAGATAGCTTGCTTGATCACGATTCTTCGGTGGAGGTAGGTTATGGTTTATGTCTATGTGTTAGATAAACTCTAAATAGCGATTGATATGTATTGGGTGGTATTGTAAAGTCTTCTATATACTTGATTGTGTGTTTGTATGTTGTGACCGTATAATTATGGTGGTTAGAATGATGAGAATATCAAATCTTTAATCTTAAATCCTCTCTATTAAGATGATGCTTGACATAAA
>NC_028642.1:40705620-40705790 GCF_001406875.1 Solanum pennellii | reverse complement strand
CCCCCTTATAGAATGGCTCCAGCTGAGTTAAGGGAGTTAAAGGCCCAACTTCAGGAGTTGTTAAGTAAAGGCTTTATAAGACCAAGTGCATCCCCTTGGGGTGCTCCTGTTTTATTTGTAAAGAAGAAGGATGGAAGTCTTCGGATGTGCATAGACTACAGGCAGTTGAA
>NC_028642.1:40702863-40705464 GCF_001406875.1 Solanum pennellii | reverse complement strand
AACCAGGTATGGGCATTACGAATTCTTAGTAATGTCTTTTGGGCTTACGAATACCCCTGCTGCCTTCATGGGCCTGATGAACGGGATTTTTAAGCCATATCTGGATCTCTTTGTTATCGTATTTATTGATGATATACTGATATACTCAAAGAGCAGGAAAGAACATGAGGAACATTTGAGAATTGTATTGGAATTGTTGAGGGAGAAAAGACTTTATGCAAAATTCTCCAAGTGTGAATTCTGGCTAAATTCAGTGTCCTTCTTGGGGCACGTGGTATCTAAGGATGGAGTGATGGTGGATCCTTCTAAGATTGAAGCAGTGAAGAGTTGGGTAAGACCAACTAATGTTACAGAGGTAAGGAGCTTTGTTGGGTTAGCTAGCTACTACCGTCGATTTGTCAAGGGATTTTCTTCTATTGCTTCGCAGCTAACAAATTTGACTAAGCAGAATGTTCCCTTTGTATGGTCGGATGAATGTGAAGGAAGTTTTCAGAAACTCAAGACCTTTTTGACTACTGCACCAATTCTTACCTTGCCAGTGGAAGGTAAGAATTTCATTGTCTATTGTGATGCATCTTATTCTGGGTTGGGTACAGTGCTAATGCAGGAGAGAAATGTAATTGCTTATGCTTCGAGGCAATTAAAAGTGCATGAACGTAACTATCCGACCCATGATTTGGAGTTGGCTGCAGTTGTATTTGCATTAAAGCAATGGAGACATTAACTATATGGGGTTAAATGTGAAGTTTATACAGATCATCGCAGTTTGCAGTATGTCTTTACTCAGAAAGATTTGAATTTGAGGCAGAGAAGGTGGATGGAACTATTGAAGGACTATGATATTACTATATTGTATAACCCAGGAAAAGCTAATGTTGTGGCAGATGCTTTAAGTAGAAAAGCAGGGAGCATGGGTAGTTTAGCCCACTTATAGGTTTCTAGACGCCCATTGGCTAAAGAGGTTCAGACTTTGGCTAATGACCTCATGATACTGGAAGTACTAGAGAAAGGAGGATTTTTGGCCTGTATGGAGGCAAGATCTTCTTTTCTTGATGTTCGGGGACGAACGATGGGTAAATTGGTATCTATTGTAACGACCTGTTTAGTCGATTCGAGCCGTAAGATTATTTTGATAAAAACTGATTGGGTCGACGGACCACGCGACGGACCGTCATGGTCACGACGGCCTGTGATGGATTCCGTCGTCCCATACTTGTGAATTTCTTCTGCTATTTTTCTCATTACCCTCGACGACAAGTAGGACGAACCGTCATAGGCACGACGGACCGTCGAGGGCCTTTGTTCCAAAACACTTAAAGTCTGAAAATCTGGGTACTGAGATCGACTCTCTGAACTTCGCGACGAAACTGCAGGACGGACCGTCGTAGGTACGATAGACCGTCACAAACCCTTTACTGAATTTGACTCTCTGAACTTTGTGACGGACATGCAGGACGGACCGTCGCAGACACGACGGACCGTCATAGGTTGCGTAAACTTAACTGGGTCGGAATTCTGCTAAAAGTTTAAAGGGGTGTTTTGGACTATTCATGACAAACTTTACGAAATTAGTGGGTTAAGTGTCACGACTGGAATCTAGACCCCAAACGAGACCGGCGTCGTTGACCTCTCAGAGGTCGCAAACAAGCCTACTTACGTCATTCTTACTTTACATAGGTTAATTTTAGCGGAAAATTTGAAATTTTTGATTCTTTAATCATACTTGCTAAACATTCTTAATATTTCGTAATCGTTCATCATCAACCATCTAACATTTAAGAGATAAGCAACTGAAAGAAATAATTCATTAAGTATTAATTGTATATCGGCCAAAATAGCACCAATACAAAGTCTGAACCAAAACAGGAAAGAAACGCTAGTGGAACATGCTCCACTAGCTCAACTCTAAAACTACGCTAGAATGTAAAACAGTAGCATCCTCGAAAGCATGAGGACCTACCAAACTCCGGATGAATGCTGACGTCCGGATAGCTGCAATAACGAACCTGTAGCTCTACTGTCCTCCTGTGCCTGCAGCTAAAAGTAGATGTTTGTATGGAATTAGTACACACTTGTACTAAGTGTGGGTATATGCAAGCACACACCAGGGACATGCATGAGGAAGAATAGCTCTTTCCTAACAACATGATGTTTGGAAGTCAAGTCAGTGGACTTGCGAAATTGAGATTGGGAAAGTTATGCCATGAGAGTGACATGCATCATTATAATCATCGTATGGCACACAACACATAACATCTTCATATAGCACATAACATATAACACATAGTTTCTTTCATATTATTCATTCATATATCATGAGACCTTATTATCATAGACTTAACCTTGAGACTTTCCAAAATGAGGGCTCAACATATGGGACCTCAACTAGGAAGCCTTCTTTCAAACACAGAGTCTGCTTCATTCATTCATACGTACCTCGTTTCAGTTCATTCATAGGCCAGTGTGAACACCAGTTATACCTAGGATGTAGTTTAAGACTTTCATCGGGTTTGCTGTGCAATGATCAGGAATAACCTAATGTCATTACCTGAATCTAGCTCACCTCTTGATTATCCTATCCTAACACCTTCGGTATCATTC
>NC_028642.1:40693671-40701771 GCF_001406875.1 Solanum pennellii | reverse complement strand
GGCTTCATTTATAATTCGTTAAGTGATTCTTATTTTCCTAAGATTATGTATTACAAGACTTATGTATCTTGTATATATATATATACCAAGATCTTGATTTTTTGATCTAAGTAGATGGCATTATTCTTGAATATTTTACTCACGTATGACTTATGTATCAATACGGAGGTTTGGGCACGGGAACCCAAATCTTGAATTATTTGGATATCATTTATATTTTTCATTGATTTTATTTCTAATATTCATAACTTTAGAACTCTAAATTAAATTTCAACATTTTCATGACATAATAAATTTTCTATTTTCATTAGAATTCTAAATTAAATTTCAATCATTTATATGAAAGAATTAATTTTCTATTTTAATTAGATATCTAATTTAAATCTCAATATTTACATAAAAGAATTAATTTTCTATTTTAATTAGAATTCTAAATTAAATTTCAATCATTTATATGAAAGAATTAATTTTCTATTTTAATTAGAATTCTAATCTAATTTTTTTTTTAAATTCGCTTAAATAGGGAGGTTGTGGGTTCGAACCCCCACATCCCCCCTTATTTTTCAGCTAAATTCGCTGAGGAGGAGGCTGTGAGGTGGTGGGTTTGAACCCCCACAGCCCCTCCTTCTTTAATTTATTTAAATGGCCTGCAGTGAGGTTGTGGGATCGAATCCCCACAGCCTCATTTTTTTTTTAAATTTTTCGCCTACTGAGGTCGTGGGATCGATTCCCACGCCTCGCATTTTTATTTTATTTATTTTTTCGCGCGTAGCTGGGGGTCGCGAGTTCGATTCCCCCCAGCCCCCTCTTCTTTTCCTTTTCTTTTGTTTTTTCGCGGAAGGCAGGGGCGAGGGTTCGATCCCCCCTGCCCTATTTTTTTTTTTAATTAAAGCCTGCTGCAGGGAGGTCCTGGGTTCGATCCCTGCAGCCTCCAAAACCTTTTTTTTTTATTCCTTTGACGTCCAAAAATTTCCAGATTCTTTTAAAGCCTATTTCTAAGTTCTGGAAATTTATTCCACGATTTTTCTGCACTTTTCATCAATTTTCACATTAGTTCTTAGGGAGATTTCATGGTTCATTCAATTCACTATAATTCATCATAGTAAATATCACATTGTACACCCATTACACACATAAAATACACGATAAATGCACAACTTATACACCCCAAAACAGTGCCTAAAACACTGCCCTATACACGCATATACATTAACTTTTCCGATCATATTTTGATGTTCATTATCGTAATTTCCCGCACATAAACACATTCGTATTTAATTTAAACACATAATCATGCACAAATCTAGCAGCACAACATACACATCCTACAAATTCGTTAGGGATCTAAGGGCAAGGAAATACGAAGGGGGAACAACCTTAGTTTCAAGAGTATAAGAAACGCCGAAAGAAAGTACTCTTGGAGAAAGAATTCCATGAGAGAAACCCATACCTTTATTGATGTTCAAACGAAGAATTCGCTACCCAAAATTCTCTCCAAAAGTCAGTCCAAGTTACTTCAACGTCCACACCACTCAACGAACAACTCCTCCTCGCCTTAATATTTTTTTGATTGCTTGTTTTTCTTAAAATTTTATGTGAGTTCTTCAAGCATGAAGAACTGTCGATATTTGGCAGAAATAATGTGAGGAAGATGGAGAACGTGAGAGAGAGAGTTAAGAAGCATGAGAGAGAGAGAACTATTAGGATTAGGAGACTAATTCATGAATTAGTCAAATAAAATTTAAAATAAATAAATACAAATCTGTTTTTATTTATTTATTTATTTATTATTCATTTAAAACGTGAAAGGACCATTATGCCCTTAAATACCTATTTATTCTTATTTATATAATTTTTTTTTTGGATCGTTACATTAAGTCTAATAATTTAATTACTTGGAGGGTTAAAGGAGATAACGTTGAAATAAATAATGGGTTACTTTTATCATAATGAATTATATGATAATTAGGGTAAAAGAAAAGAATCTAAGAAGAAAAAGAAAAAGACAGAGAGGGAGAACGAACGAGCGAGAGAGAGAACGAAGAGGAAAGCAAAAGGGCATTGGGGAGATAGCTTGCTTGATCACGATTCTTCGGTGGAGGTAGGTTATGGTTTATGTCTATGTGTTAGATAAACTCTAAATAGCGATTGATATGTATTGGGTGGTATTGTAAAGTCTTCTATATACTTGATTGTGTGTTTGTATGTTGTGACCGTATAATTGTGGTGGTTAGAATGATGAGAATGTCAAATCTTTAATCTTAAATCCTCTCTATTAAGATGATGCTTGACATAAATAAAGCTTGATGAACTGAAATAATGAGATAGATGGATCGGAGTGTCACGTTCCGACACGTAGGGATAGATGGATCGAGTGTCACGTTCCGACACGTAGGAATAATGGATCGGAGTGTCACGTTCCGACACGTGGGAATAATGGATCGGAGTGTCACGTTCCGACACGTAGCATTAGGGGATCGGAGTGTCACGTTCCGACACAATAAGAATAAAGAGAAGTAATATTGAATTATGTTAATACACTAAATTTTGAAGAACCTAGTTTCTGAATGATATGGTGTGGAGGCTTGAGTCCTCATAGATGCGCTTGATGTTGTTGCCAATGGTTCTTGTACTTGTTGATTGTCACCTGTTGAGTATTGTGGTTGATTTTACATTATTATTCCATATATATTGCTTTCTATTTTGAGTTGGCCGATGATACCTACTCAGTACTTGTTCCTTGTACTGACCCCTACTTTTATGTTCTTCTTGTTGTTTTGTGGAGTGCAGCAAGTGCACCAGTGACTTCGACTCGTCCGCAACTCTAGCCAGTCTTCAGCACGTCAGATTTCAGGGTGAGCTATTATTCCTAGCTCGGGCTGGAGTCTCTTCTTCACGTCTTGATGTCTTTGAAGTTCGGACATGGACCATCTTTCTACTTGTTTTAGTTTTTGAATACTCTTAGACTTAGTAATTTGAGGATAGATGTTCTTGATGTGATGACTTCCAGATTTTGGGGATAATGAGTATTATACTTTAGAAGTTATTTAATTTATTTCGTTAATGAGTTTTGGTCTTCCGCATTTTATTTACTATTCAAAATTTATATAATGGTAAACGTCGGGATTTAGATTGTTGGTTCGCTCACCTAGTAAGATAAGTGTGGGTGCCACTCGCGGCTCGTTTTGGGTCGTGACAAACATAGTACAACTAATCTCATTTTATATATTATACAAATAATCTAATACTAAAATATATTATTTATAATGTAGTGTTAATAAATGATATTGTGCTATCATTTTATTAACAGTAAAGATTTTCTTAATTTTAAAAGTTACCTTTATTAGTTCATAAAAAATGAAGTTAAATAGACATATATCAGATGCAAATTTGGATAGAATAATTAACTACTTAATAACAATTTAAATACTAAAATCTAAATTGAATAATAGTAATTCTAAATTGTAGATGAAGATATATATGTGCAATTGTTTTGGAAAGAAAATACCCATCCTAATTTGAAATACTTGTATATAACTCATCACCTCAAACCATTCATTTAGAAAAGGAACTATTATAAAAGAAATCATGTTAAGAGATTGAATAGAGATAAAATAATGAAAAAATTAATAGATGGTGTTAATGGTTAAAGATAGTTTTTATTTAGGAGTTGAGTATAATTTAGGGATAAGAATAGTTATCCAATGTTTAAAATTTAAATTTTGAATTAATTTTTTGACATTTAAAGAAAATATATTTTCATATAAAAAAAGAGAACAATTACTTTTTTATGAAAATATAGGAAGTTATACTTTTAAAATACTTAGCATTAAAAAATAGAACTACTTTTCAAAAAAAAATTGTTATAAACAATATGGTTAGAAATTCTAGTTGAGGACCAAGTAAGATTTTTCCTACAAATAAAGGGTTTTTCTTCATTGTAAATAAGATTTGTGAAAGATCAATGAATCATGAATATACTTCAAGATGAATAAAAAATATTCTCTTTTCTCTAATTTATTCATTTTCTAATTCATATAGTTTTATAACATTTTATCAGCACGATTGTTCTATTCTTAAAGAATAATGAAGAAGACAGGAAAAGTGTAAAAGAGAGCTTGCATAAGTTATGCAATAAGGTTCTTATATCTTCAAGATATGATTTATCTTTATGTTATAATTATTTATGTAACAGATCTGGATGTACCATCTAAAGTAAGTATTTAAATAGACTTGTCTACTTTCTATACGTTTAATTTTAATCGACTCGAAAGAGAATTCCTTAATTTATTTTAATAATTAAATTAGCACAATTTACTGAAAGGTATGTTTTCAACCTTTATATGAGGTATGTGATCTATTAAGCTATATTTATTAACTACAAATGTTGATTATAATAAATCAATAATCTCAATTTTGTGTGTAATTATAATGTACGATCATATTAATTATTATTAAAAGTGATAAAATTATAATTATTTTGAACAGCTTGAGGTTGAGCTTCATTATGGGTAAGACGATAGATTTGAGTTTTATCGCACCAAAAAAATAAGGCAATGAATTTATGTCCAATCGCAAAAAAAAGGTAAGACATTGGGTTAAAGTCCTAATACACCATGATGATAAGATATTGGGTTCAAAATTCATCGATTAATGACATAAGACACTTTTATATGGATAAGACATTGAATGTGAGTCTCAATGTACCATATTGATAATATAATAATGACTAAAGAAAAACTAATGTGTTTTTAATGAGAAGTCATGAAATTTATTGAATTTGCTCCATTACGTAAAGTAAATGTGGTTGTAGTGCTAATATGTCTGAAAGAAGACAAGTGACTGAATAATGCACATAATATGGAATGAGCTACTAAAGCTATCATTATTTGATATGCTCACATATTTGTGTTACATTCATGAATAATGACAACTTTTGATAAATGCTAAAAATATAGATCCATTCTCTAAAGGGAATGAGGTGTAAGCCACCATGCTAGGCATGAGAAAGATTGCAACCTTTGGTTAACGATGTGGTATCATCAAGAATGTCTCTAAGAAGACATGTATTATAGAAACATTTCATGCTTTATCTTCAGGCTTGTATTGGACAAGAATTAGTTCAATTGAGGCACATTTTATGATAAATAAGAAGTTTTCTAATTTCAGTACTTTCTTAATTTGACATGATTGTCTGAGATATCATTAGTCTATAATGTTTAGACGAATTATGAAAAATTAAAGTGGACATCCGTTGAAGAACCTAAAAATTCTTTTAAATGGTGAGTTTTCTTGTAATGATTGTTAGCAAGGCAAGCTAATTGTAAGACCATCATAAACGAAAACTGAGATTGAATTCTCTGCAAACTAGGAACGTATTCAAATATTTGTGGACCTAGTCATCCACCTAGTGGATTGTTTAGACATTTAATGGTCCTAATAAATGTTTCTTCTATATAGTATCATGTGTGCCTATTATTATCTCGCAACTTGATATTTGCAAAAATATTGGCACAAATAATATGTTACATGCACAATTTTCTTCAGATTAGGTCATTCAATGATGGGATCACGACTCACCTAAAGGGTGAAATAATTGAGAAGAAATAAATCTGAAAATTACTCTTGGATTAATAAAATTGAAATTTACTCATATAATAGTAAATCAGAAATTTACTAAAGGAAAAGGCACATGACGTAGTAAACTTGGAGTTTACGAGTACTAATAATTTTATTAGTTGGCATGAATAATTTGGTCATCCCAAAGATGTGCACACTGAGTAATGGACATACATTGAAAAACTAGAGGATTCTTCAAGAATTCTTTACGTTGCTTGTTCTCGTGATAAAGTTGATTGGATCAACTAAAGTTGGGACTAAATTCCTAAATTCTGAAAAGTATAAAAGGTGAATATGGTCCCGTTCACCTATTATGTGATATGATAAAAAGATGCATCTATAAGATAATCACATTTGCGTTTGTTGTCAACATGTTGTTTGACATTCACAAAATTATTTGTGCAAAAATAATTGAGTTAAGAGCACAATTTCAGAATATGTAATTAAGACAATTTATCTTATAATATTGATAAATACTCAAGATGATGTGACACTAAATGTCTCAAATAGTAAAATCGTTGTTTATGAAAATAAAGCTTTATATGTTGATATGAAATACGATATTGCATACAAAAGTAATTGTACGCATCAGACCGATAAATTATGATCAAATTTTCTTTCAATTAATTTATGGTCGGGGACCAAATATTTTTCTTCTGATTATTTTGATATGTGGTATATAATCAATGAATATACAGTGATGCAAAAGGATAGATTCTCCAAAGATTGAGTTATATGTTAGTTTGTCTATAATAAAGGGGAGATTAGAAGCAACACAAGAGTTGTAAATACTCTTATTGAATGTCACTTAAGAATAGAGTCTACGACATGCATGAAGCATGATAAACTAATCAATTCTAAATAAAATAATCCTTGAAAAAGGGGTGGGATCAAAGAATCAAAATGATCATAATAAGAAGATAATGTGCTCTTGATAAGCCTAGGACATAACACTTTATGAAATCTCATGAGAGGGGTAAATACCTAAAAATAATGAAGTGATGAGATCTCAATAAGTTATGTCGTATTGTGAATCAATGCAAAATGATATATCATTGACGGTATGTTTGATACAGTAGCACCCAATATTGTAAAATATTATTATGATATAAATTCTACGACTATTGAAGCATGCTGGTGTAGAAATAATTATCAAGTGAAAAATGGAATGATGCATCTTGGTAAGCATAAAGCTTATTTGACTTGCAATCTAGGCACTAGAAGATGTCATACATCTAATATTGAATGTTGTCACTTGACAAAACTAATATGAAAATATCCAATGGATTCGAAATCTAGCATATACAAGGTTTTGAAAAACTTGTTTATGATCCTGATAAGGATTAAATAGATTCAAAATGCATAGAGCATGTACAAGTATTGTTATGCAAGTTGATAACTATAATTGAAACTCTTGAAGAGTTTTCAAAAGGCAATAGATTATTTGCTTAAAGAAGTTAAAGTAAGGAATTTGGAGAAATCTTTGACCCTGAAAGGAAGAATCATAAAAGGAGATAGAAGAAAACATATTTCGTCAAAGTTTTTCTACACTCATGGGCTCCCAAGAATGATAATATCAACATGCAAGAGGTCTGTTCAAGTAACATTATTGTTGATTTATTCACCAAGTATCTACCAACTACAACTTTCAAGAAGATGGTGCACAAACATGGAAAACGAAGATTCTAGTCTCTGAATTGATGTTGTCATTAGGGAAGTTAATACGAGATGTACTCTTTTTTCCTCACAAGGTTTTGTCCCAGTGGGTTTTCCTTGTAAGGTTTTTAATGAGGCATCCATAATGCGTATTATTAAATATGTGTACTTTTTTTCTTTCACTAGATTTTTTTCCTACTGGGTTTTATCTAGTAAGATTTTAACGAGACACATAATCTATCGACATTCAAGGGGGTCTGTTATAAACGTATTTGTGTTATAGTGAATGTCTAATTATGTGGAGTACTTTTAAAATATGGTTAGGAATCCTATTTGGGGACAAAGTTAAGTTTTCCCTATAAATAAAAGATTTTGCTTCATTGTAAAGAAGATCTATGAATCTTGAATATACTTCAAGAGAAATAAGAAGTCTTTTTTGTTTTCCCTACTTTCTTCTTCTTCTAAATTTGTATAGTTTCATAACAATAACTTTATATTTTCATTTTTCATTTTTCATTTATTTAAAATGCTATTGTTCCGCATTTCTCGGAAAGCATCATAATCTAATAAATAGTAGAGAGAAAAAAGCAGTCACTTGAGTTAATTGTTTTCAAAAAATGATTCTTATAAATTTTCAAGAATTGATTTAATAAGCAATTTCAGTGATACAAATTAACTGGAATATAATATAACGTTAAATTAAAGAGTAATGTAAGAGGGAAATAATTATTTTTATAGAAAAAACTCATAATAAAATCAACTTCTATCAATGTAAAGTTGCACAATTTAATATATCATTACCTAAATTATATATATATATATATA
>NC_028642.1:40643219-40693474 GCF_001406875.1 Solanum pennellii | reverse complement strand
TATATATATATATATAAAATCAAATGAATAATCAATATGAAATGCTCAATAATAATTTAGATCAATCTTATGAAATTTTTTAAATTTTATTCATGTTATATTTTCGAGTCAAAGAACTCAATAAAGAGGTGTAGTTTAACTTTAATAATTATTGTGAATGTAATTTAAAATGAACGAATATTTGAAACACAATATCATTAATTGTCTTGCTATCTAACAAAAAAAGATATGTTATTACGTAACTTTAAAGTTAGAATAATGTATAATTATTTTGATAATAATCTACACATGTTTAGTACCTTTATCATCACCACCATCCTTGTAACTTTATTTTCCAATTTAATTTGATCTAATCAAAGTTTTAGATGAAAGAAATACTTAAACATCAAAGTAAACTTTTCTCTGGATGGATTGGTATTTCATGTGAACTTTTTCATTGGACTCCAACAGCTTTAGTACCGAGAAAATGAGAGAGTAAAGAGAAGCGGTGATTCACATAGAAACAACACTACATGATTTTGTTGTCTTTTTCCATTTTGTCTCAATCAGATTTGGGACATTTTTTGGCCTTAAGCTTTTCTTTCATTGTTTGCTTCTATTTAGATGAATTTTGTTTTAATTAAAATTTAGAAAAATGTTTTTTCATGAACAATATTATTCAAAAGTATAGCATATACCAATTCTTTCTATCCAACAAAAGTTATCTATAGGGGTGTATATGATCGGATTATTTTGAGTTTTTTCATCATATAAAATAAATATTGTAAAGTCATAATGAAAATAATTATAATTTAAAAGTATCAATTTTATCATGCTAAAATAAGTTTAATAAGTATTAGTTACATTACTAAATATTTAAGGAGAATTAAAATTAGATTATCTATTTTAATTATCTAAAGCAATGTAAAACTAAAGAACAAATATTTAATATTATTGTCATTCTTAATGTTGAATTGATTTTCTTTTTTGCACTAGTATTAATTTGATTTTGCTTAAAGCTTTATTATAATTATCAACATATATGAACTATAATTTTTATTGGACCATTTCGAATTCTAAGTTGTAAACTTGAAATAATATATTAAAAGATAAACTATGAAATAGTATCAAAGATACTTAAAAATTATATCAAAGTAAATATTTTTATGTATAAAATAAATTTTAAAATAACATATATAATATCGGGTTGGTTTGATTTGGGGTTAGTTTCTTTAGTTAAAACCAAACCAAACCAAACCAACCCAAATATAGTAGGATCTTTTTTCCGAATACCAAATCAAGTCAAACCAAACCACTAATCAGGTCTTTTTCGAATTGACTCGATTTGCGGGTTGATTCGATTTTCGATTCAGTTTTGTACACCCCTAGTTATCTATTATCAACTTGACATTGAATTTAAGAAACAACAAATAATAAAAATAATTTTACCAGATCACCCTTATTAAAGGAGTATATAATAAGGATTTTCTTTTTAAATTTGTTAAGCAAAATGTTTCCTACATTTCAATGGGCGATTACACTTCGATAATTGATTTAAAAAGGGGCTAGCCAACCATTTTTTTTGGAGCAACTTAACAAAATTACTATATTTATAGGGTTATTAAAATTTAATAAATATAAGCATGTTATTTTAAAAAATCACTACAATTTATATCTTTTTCTAGTTATATTTTTTTATTTTTATATGTTTTTATTTTTCTATTTATATACTAATATAATTTTAATTATAATGAACTATAATAAGAAAAATATATTAATTGTGTACTGTTAGCATATAAATACCTTGAATTCAAATTGATATCTTTATTAATAAAATTTTAAGTATTAATAAATCAAGAATACAAATATTTATAACAATTTCATGTATTAATATATCAAACACGGTAAAGTATGATAATTAAAATATGAACACAACAATTTGAAAAATGATTACATTGTTTTTTTAAATAAAAGTTGGAAACAAGAAAAATAAAAAATAATAGAATGTATAGGTATCAAAGTGTGTAAGTATTTGACTATAAAAATTGATAAATCAACAAATGCCAATCTTTTTGGGCAGATTTCTTAATACTTGAGGCTTGGTGTTAAAGTATTTATTAATAAAAATATATAGTTTTATTGAATCCAATTATAATTATATTGCCTAATCAATCTTTAAATTGGATAAACTACTTATTTATCCAGATATACTTGCATTGACAAATCAACATTTCAACTTGTGTTGATATTATGATAAAATATCTGTGTATATAAGTATTCTACTATATGCATATTGACAATCAAACCTCAATCTTCTTCTCAAGATCTTCATGTACTAGTTTTTTTTACATAACTATAGCCATTATAATGGAGAAAATAAAATAACTCTTTAATCGAAACCCTATAAAAATAGATGAAAATATAGATTCGTACAAATATAATCTTTGTAAAAACGAGAAAACAAAATCAAGTACAAGATACTTAATAAATTCAAATAAAAAAAATTGCTCCTAAATATATTAAAAGGATATTTAATCGGAAGAAACTTGAGGGTAAATATTGAAAATATGTGATATAGAAATATTGATGAAAGAGAAAGTATCAAGGAAGGTAAACATGAGAAGCTGATCACAT
Source organism: Solanum pennellii (assembly GCF_001406875.1). Classification (NCBI taxonomy): domain Eukaryota; kingdom Viridiplantae; phylum Streptophyta; class Magnoliopsida; order Solanales; family Solanaceae; genus Solanum; species Solanum pennellii. The sequence goes on along the minus strand of NC_028642.1, from coordinate 40,690,861 downwards.
AAAATGTGCTTAGACATAATGAATTATGTTTATAATAATAACTTTCTTATTTAATATTTAACAATTATTTATATAAAATCAAATCTGCTATTTATCGTGTAGTTATATCCATATAACATAAAAATAATAAATTATAGTAATTATAGTTTTTCCTTTTAGGTTGAAAATAAAAATAATTAAAATGTTAATGGATAAGTGAAAGGAGTAGGCCCAACGTTGAACCACGGAGCAACAACCATCTTCGTTATAATCAGGAAGAGCTTCTCTCAAATTAATTAAAAGTAAAAATGGAGGCCACTCGCAGTTGCTCTCAGCCTCACCTCCCTTTACAACCCATCTCTTTTCCTCCTCAATTCTACAAAAAGTTCCAATTCATGGTTTGTTCTTTCAATTTAAAATTCATTCATAGTTTTCGTTTTTATGTCGTTATTTATTTCAATATTCTTACCAGAAATCGAAGCCTTCCAACTCTTATCCACGCTTGGTGATTGCAAAGGCCTTGGGGACCGGCGATAATGGTGACTTTGAACATTTTACAGCTACACCTAACAAGATTTTTATGGAAGAGGTAAGTATTTTAGTTAACTTTTCAGCACCTATATTTTCTATCTACATATTTCTGGTATTTCCATCCATTTCTCTATGCACACAAGAAGCAGAACTTCAGCTAAAATGATCAATTTTAAACTAAATTTTACATATTTTTTTTGGAACCACCATAAAGTTTGTTCCCAAAGGGATTGTTGAATGGTTGAGACATATGAGTAACAACTGGGAGGTCTCAAATTGAGTCCTATTTATATGACTTATTGTTAACCGTGTGCTTTAGCCTCGCTACTTGGTACCTAACCTCATTGGATGTGACATGTTGCCCACTGAATACTTGATATTGGCCCAGGCGCTATCATAAGTTTAATAAATATCAATTTTTTTTTTTTTTGAGACATGGGTAACTTTGTATTCAATAAACTCATCATACAAGAAATAATGAGCAAGAATCTTCACCTACCAAAAGTATGGGAATTCCTCCAAGAGGACCGCAAAAATAGAAGAACTTTACAAGTTACCTATGAAGTCAATTAGTGCTACTATATCCCAACTCTTGTTTACACCAAAAATATAGTAGAGTTATCTTCTTAATGTTGATACCTTTCCTTCCGTAGTGTCCATCAGATGCATGCATGAATCATCATCTACCGATTTTCCTTTGACCATCTATTACCAATTCCTTTCCAACTGTTAAGCAACTACATAGTGGACTTCGGCATCACCCAACTGACCCCAAGAATATTGAAGAACATGTCCCACAGCTTTGTGGCTGTTTTGCAGTGCAGGAACACATGAATGACAGGATAGTTGCTCTCTGCATCTTGATCACACATAAAACATCTTGAACAGATCTGTATTCCTTTTTCTTGAAGCACTTCATGGGTTAGACATGATGTCCTAATTGGCAACCATACAAAACAAGGGACTTTGGGGGGTTTGTGACCTTCCAGATTTCTTCCAAGCCAGAAGCCTGTAGTGGACTGACTATTCTTCTTCTTTCAGTAGCAAGATTTAACTGTAAAAATTCCTTTTTTGTGGAGCATCTAGACAGGTTTTTCAGCTCCTAGGAGACAGAGTCAACAATTGAAGGATTCTTGCAATCTATGATACTTCCCAGTCATTTCTAGCTCTCTTGAAAACCAAATTTATCCTAGGGGAGTCCAAACTTGTGACACTGAAGCATTTCTTTGTGAAGTTAGGACATATAACTGAGGAAACCAAGTTCTCAGATTGTTTTCCTCTATCCAGAGTTCATTCCAGAAATCTATTCTTAGCCCAAACAGGACAACCAAAAGTACCCCAAACCTCCTTAGTAGACCATTGGCTTAGCAAACCATATTTCTCAGGAATAAATCTTCTCCATAGAGCTATGTCATCTGTGCGAAATCTCCAGAGCCACTTGACCACTTTTGTAGTAGGAACTCATTTTGGATGCTAAGGTTTTTTTATCCCTAACCGCCTTGATTCCTTCTGAGTGTGAGGGTATCCCATTTAATTAGTTGTACCCTCTTTTCTCCTTACTTCCTTGCCACAAGAAGGATTTCCTTAACTTGTTCATCTTCTTCTTTATACTCTTGGGATTTGTGAACAAGCTCATCATATAAATAGGGATGGCGTCCATTACTGATTCGATGGGTGTCAACCTGCCTCCTAACGATTAATATTGTTTCTTCCACCTAGATAGTTTTATGCCACTTCTCTCCAAGACTTCATTTCATACCACATGCTCTTTGTTTTGGCTCCCAAAGGTAAACCAAGATATTTCATTGGAAGAGGATCAATTTGGCATCCAAGAGTATCCGCTAGTAATTGCAAGTTGTCTACCTGATTGAGTGGGTGGATAAAAATCTTATGCCAATTAACATGCATTCTGGAAATGCCTTCAAAAATAGTTAGGGTGGCTCTAAGGTGTCTGATCTGAGATACATTTGCATCACAAAAAACTAGTGAGTCATTAACATATGATAGGTGAGTAACTTTCATAGCAGTAGACCTGTTAGGTGAAGCATAAAAACCCTCAATCCACCCATTCCTCTTTGCCATTCTGATCATGTGGGTTAAACCCTCCATGGCTAAAATGAAAAGGAAATGAGACATGGGATCTTCCTGTCTGGAGCTCCTTTGTGACTGGAAAAAACCTTCATTACTACCATTTATGATGAGGGAGAACTTCACAGGGGATGTATAATAATTGATCCAGTTAATCCATTTGGTACCAAAATCTATATCCTTCGCCCTTCGGGACTTTGAGGAGGTAGGACTAGGACTAGTTAACATGATCATAAGTGCACAAATTTCTGGAGTCTTCTGTCCCACCATAGAATCCACCAACTCATTGGCTAGCAGAATTGCATCCATAATTTGTCTACCCTTCAGAAAAGCCATTTGATGTTCATCTACTTGCTTTCCCATGATAGTTTTTAACCTTTCAGTGATAAGTTTGGAGATGATCTTGTAGACTCATCCTATCCGACTAATTTGCCTGAGATTCCTAAGCTCTCCTGCTACTACCTTCTTTGCTATAAGTGCTATGAAAGTGGCATTTAATGACTTCTCAAAAACTCCCTTTTGATGATTGTTCTGAATGGTATGCATTAAGACTCCTTGAGAATGCCCCAACATTCTTTGACGAATCTTACCATCAACAGTGAAGCCATTAGGTCCTGATGCTTTGTCACCATAACATTGCTTTACAACTTGGAGCACTTCTAATTCCGAGAATGGTGAGAAAAAGTTCTGAGTGATTTTAGGGGGATGGAGTAGTGCCCTGTTTCAACCAAAGTTCCGCTCTAGGCCCTGCTATTCCATCGTACCATAAAAACACTAACTTATTGTATTTATAGTTTAAAAATTTTAGAAAAATGTTTGAAGAACACTTCTGAGTTCCAGATAGTGATTTTTGTTGCTAAAAAAGGGACTGACAGCATATTTGTTTGTGTTTATTGGATTTTTTAGGCAATTGGTGCTGAATACGGAGAAGGTTTCGAGACATTTAGACCCAATGGACTGCTCAAAGTTGATGTGGTAAGACCAGTAGTTTAGATTTTGTAACAGGGTTTATGAATCTTTGCACCTTTCGTTTCTACAGGGCAACATATCTGTACTCAAGGAGTTTTTTTTTTTTTTTTTTTTTTTTCATTTAGGATTTTTTAAATGATAGACTGCAAGAGGGTTTCCTGCGAAGAATCCGTTATGCGATGAAGCCTGATGAAGCTTATGGCCTGATTTTCTCTTGGGATAATGTGGTGGTAAGACCTCAATCTTTGATGATCTGGTCTAATTTTAAGAGAGGTTTACCTGATTTGTGAACTGTTACTTGATCTGTGTTCAACTGTATAAACGAACATGGTCTCTGAAGCTTGGCTGGCAGTTTGTTATGTCCATATAAAAGGAAGTAATCTTTTTTAGTTGGTTTGCCCTGTGTTTGTGCTTCTTGTTCCCGTATATAATTGCATGCTAATGAGGAATTATTGAAGGGTGCTGGTTTTGTTACATTCAGGTCCAATGTCTGAATCTTTGATGACCTTGCCTTACAAACTCAAAGCCTTCATTTGTGCATCTTTTTTCTTGCTCTCCAATTTGGTTCTTATATGGGATAGCTTTCTTAAATAAATAAGGTGTCAAAGACAGATTAAGGAACTTCACTCTATGTCTCTCTTCCTAAGTGTGTGTGTGTCTCTGTGTGTGTGCGCGTGTGCGCGCATATATATGTCAAGGAACTTTCGTCAAAATACAACATGAATTGGAATAAACCGTAATAGAAGTACAAGATCCCCAAATTATGGCGTTTCATCACTCACCCTAGGAATTGATGCTTTAAGATAGCAACAACAAAAACGTCCAGTTTCAAACAAGTTGAAGCTTCATTATATGACTACTAAAGAGGAGAGGTGGCTTGTTTCGTATTAGGTGCATGGATTGGAACTTAGACAAAAGGCAACAAAAACTTGGGGTTCATGTTAAGAAAGAAGATCTTCATAGAAGAGAAAAGAGAATTATATGGATACGTGCAATGTATATCTTAAATCACATATCTGGATATTGATATGTTTTTTTTTTCTTGGGTTGGTGGGGTGGGGGGAGATAAGATTAATGATTGATTTCCTTTAAACATGTTGCTGAAGATAATTGTAGACCAAAGATGTGGTAGATATTAATGTTTCCATAATGAAGCTGGCAGCAATTGTGTTGCTGAGTTCTTTCTTCTACTTGAGTGGAAGTCAAACACTCAATTCTTTGTTGATAATGCACTTCCACATCATACATCTCAGGCAGATTCTCGAGCTCTGATGTTGGATGCCTGGAATCAACTTGCCTCTGAAGAAGGTGAGTGACTTGCCGATTTTTGTGGCTCTGAGTAATAGAACTTCTTCACTTGAGCTGCATGCAAATATCAATATTATTTCAGCTGTACAGCATTAGCCAATCCGAGGGATTGAATTACCTATGTTGCTCGGACTCTTCTAAAATGTCGATGGGTGCATGTTGGATCCTCCAAAAGTAGTACATTTTGGAGGATCCCACAGGGATGCGGCAGCATTTTCAGAGTCATTCATTTGTTTCTTATTGGTCATACAGTAAAATTATTTGCTCTTCATTTATAAATTGAAACAACTGGAGTGCCAGGGACATGTCATCTGTACATAATCTTGGATCTTATTGGTATTTTTTAGTATCTCCATATATATTTGAGACAGTGAGAGTGGTAACTGTTATATTTTTCAACTTTTAGTGAGAATCATTAATCTGGCTCTATCAATCCAAATATACATATATCAGAGATCAGGGTGATAATTGGCTTTAACTGAATGGAAATCTCGATCATAGGGGAAGGGACTCTGGGATCTAGAAATAAAGAGTGATTAATCTACCTCATTATCCCCCAAAAGATAATTTATGAATATTCGATGATGAGCTGTCTCGATGTTCATCCCGTGGAAAATGAACCCTTGTTAGAAACTTATGGTCTGCAATCATACAAGCAGCACAATCTCAAAGACCCGTAGGTTTGCAATTTTAAATAATTGGGAAGTTATGATGTAAAACTAATCTTTGCAGTTTATGAGAGATAAGAACTAGCTAAAGACTGATCTTCTGACCTATAAAACAATGACTACTTTCCAGTCTGTAGATGCTCAATACTGATGCTTTTAGTTTTGATGACTACTTTCCTCAGTTTGTAAATGTTCATTACTGATGCTTTTATTTTGTTAAGTAGGGTTCTTTTGGTTGGGAACAAGTTACCAAGGATAAACTATCCCAGGATTAGCTATCCTGGGATAACTTATCCCACCATGTATATGGGATAACTTATCTCATCAGTCATCACAATGGTATAAATGGTGGGATAAGTTATCCCAAACATGGCAACCAAACAAGACACCAAAATCTTATCCCTGGACTATCTTCTTATCGCTGGACTATTTATTTTTATCCCTCACACCAAACGACCCCTTAAGTTATTTATAGTTTGGGTTTGTGCAGGATTAGAGCTTCCTGAAGATGATAGTGTGCAGCGGCTGTTACTTTATGCAACTGCTGACCATGTTCTGCATAAGGTTGGGATTAAATGATCATACAAGTCACGACTACCTATTTTATTTGAACAATGAGTGTGGATAAGTGTCATTCCTTAATTTTTGTCCAAGTCTGTGGCCTATCAATCTTTTTCTCTTTTGTTAGATAAATAATTGTTAAATCCCCTCTGAGATATTTGCCTCTATATGCGTATGAGTCAGTGTACATGTCCTTTTGATTGGAGAAATAGTGGACTATCAGGTTTGAGTTTGCTTTTAGGAATCGTTGGGAGGTAAAATACAACAAGTCTCTATAGAAAATCACCGAGATAAAATAGCATTGATTAAGCTCTCCAGGAGAATAAAAATAAAAAGGTCTCGCTTACTTGGGAGATCATTTTCTAGTTTTGTAGATCCTTTCTTATGCAATCAATGTCTTAATAAAATGTCTATATCTGAGAAATCTTATTCAATTACAGGCGCTGGCAGGGGAGAAGAATGAAGCTGATCAAGATAGATTGAAGACGAGACTTTCCCATCTCTATCAGGACAAGCTTCTCAAAGTAAAGCATTTTTGCAAAATGAGATTTTTTGTTATTCATGAACTCAAAAACATCACTACAGTTCTCCTTTTAGATTTCAGAGCCAATTGAAGGGTTAAAAGAATGGCTGGATGCTGTATCAACTGCTCGTATCCCTTGCGCTGTTGTGTCAAGTTTTGATCGCAGAAATATGGTTGAAGCCTTAGAGCGCATGGGACTCATGAAGTACTTCCAGGTAGTTAATTACATTCTCTTAGAGTTAATATCTACAATGTGGTCGGCTATTATCAGGTGCATGACCGTCATGCTGTTGATGCAGGCAATTGTGACGGAGGAGGACGGAATGGAGTCTATAGCACATAGATTTCTTTCTGCAGCTGTGAAGGTAAGGCTGAAGTGTATTTTGACTGTTGGACTAGTGCATTTTTAACACGTCAAGAATACTAAATCATAGTAAACAACTGTCTCATTTGGATTCTTCGGGGATGGGGGCTGCTTTTAGCACATTTTATTTCTTACTTGCATATGAGGGAGAATAATATCTAGAAATGTGGTGCGTGTACCAAAATGCTTAATTTTCTCTTTTAAAAAGGTGTGTCAGTTCCAATTTTTTGTTTATACTTACATCTGCGTGGAATACTAAATCCTAGCAATATTGACCTGCTACACCACTTAAATGATAGATTAACTATATACATTATCTACACTTTCCTCTATGCTTTTTAAGCGTGGACAAAAACATAAACCTTCCTTTGAACTCTATTGGTTTTGTTGGATCTTACCTATTGCAAAAACTAAATTCTGCAGCTGGACAGGAAGCCATCAAAGTGTGTGGTATTTGAAGACGATCCTAGGGGCATAACTGCTGCTCACAATTGTACAATGATGGCTGTGGCACTTATTGGTGCTCACCCAGCGTATGTATTACTGTTTTTCTGGTTTTACCCCTTATTGTTGAAGCTCTTGATTTGAACTGTCTTATTGTATCATGTTTGGACACGAAATGTCTTTGCTGCCAAAAAGGAGTCCCAGACCCTTCCTCCCTCTAGGGGGTTGGTGGGTGGGTTTAGGACTAGGTGCTTACTTCAATATCTGTGTGAAGTGTTGATATATTGATACAAGTTCTGGATTTTCTTGCTATTTTAATTTTCTTCAAATGCAGAAAGTATGTCACTGCTTCTGCTTGCAAATTTTTATTTAGGAGTTTGAAACTTGCAGGTATGATTTAGGGCAAGCTGACCTAGCTGTAGGTAGCTTCAGTGAGCTTTCTGTGATAAATCTCAGGAGATTATATGCACATAAAGGCTCCAACTTTATGGACCTAGAGAAGCAAATAGCGGAAAAAGCACCGCGCAGAAGGAAGCTCACAATTGACACCATTTTCTGAATCAGTTTGGTACAACAGTCTACCACCTCCTTTTCCTACTTGTAAATGCCCTTTTAGTGTTAGAATCTGTAGGTCTTGCTGTCCCTTGCCTTCATTCATTCTTGAGATAAATAGAGCTGGCAGAAGATGATTTCCCTTGGGGTAATCTGAAACTCAGGTATCCTTTTCTTGTTTTCTTTTCTCTCTTTCTCTTTTGGGGTTTCTGCTTGTTCGTGTTATCAAGCCGTTATTCAAACTGATATCTACTAGCACTGGTGGTGGAGTTATGATCCATGTCACAACTAATAGTTGCTTTTAGGTGCATGCAATATTGTAACTTTTGTCAATTATATATAATATATGAAAAGATTGAACTTATGTTCTTTTACATTTCAGTTTTGAATGACATTATTGATTTTTCGACTTGTGCTTCGGGGTTATGTTCCTATTTGTGATTTTCTGATGACAAAAACTCTAGCGTCTCGGCATTGCCAGTTTGATACTTGTAAACTTTTAGTTTTCAGTATTAGTTTGAATTTCTTTTTCAATGCAAAGAGACTAAAGTTTGAAGTTTTTCCTTGGAGAAACATTTGTGAGGCAGAAAGTTTTTATTTTTTACACTTGCCCTTTTAATTTATTACTCTTTTAGAAGTTCCCTTTGTTCAATTTTTCTTTTGTGAATAGTCTCAAGGTTGATTTTTTCTTATATATACGTTTTTATACTCTCTTTTATCTCATTTTATATAATGTAGTTTGACTTGACAAGAAATTTAAGAAAGAAAGAACGATTCTTGAAATTTATGGTCTAAAATAAGTGATAGATGTTTGTCTGGTTATAGATCATTTTATTAACGGTAAAATAAATATTTTTAAGTTAAATTAATATTAGAATGATAAACTTGTAAGAAAAATAGAGTATTTAGTAGAGCTACTATGAAAAGGTAGACTAAGACCTCATTTGTTTGCACTTGATGGAGGTTTGAATCTTAATCATTCAGATTAGTCCATTAAGTGCGCTTGATTTTTATTTAGATTCAGCTTATTAAGTTATTTTTTTTCGCCAAAAAGTCTCTTAATGGACTTGAAAGGTCTGAACGGATCAAATTTGCAGGAGAGTCTTAACGCCATTCAACCTAATTTAATAAGTTATAAAATAATATTGTATTGGCTCTCTTGATCTTTGCCTGACTTTTGCTCTCTTGACTACAAACTTTCTTCCTCTCTTTTCTCAATCAAACACCAATTTTTTCCTTTGAACTGGTAAGTTTTCATATATTAATAATTTTCGTGGGGTGTATTGATGTTTGCCAAAAACACTTGTTGTAATAATATATTTAGTGTATTGATGTTCATCTACGTTTTTGAGTGAAAAAATACTATTCACTAATTTTCTTGGGGTGTATCGATGTTTGTGATGAACACTTGTTGCAATAATATTTTTAGTGTATTGATGTTCATCAAGATTTTTGAGTGAAAAAAAAATTATTCCTAATTAAAAATAATAACTATGTATACATATTTGAGGTCTCTTATTAAAATTGTCTCAAGCCAATAATTTTATTGAGACTCTTTGATCACCAAATTTTTTTGTGAGATAACAGTAATGTATTATTGTTGTTGAACTAGTTGGTGACCAAAATAATAGAGTTTACTAATTCTCCATCCCAATCTTCACTTTCAGTTGGGAAAAAAAATGGGGATGATAGAAACTTATGCGTCTAAATTGAAAATTGATGAGAAGATGGTTACTGCTATGGAATTATTGATTAAAAATTAGTCATCTACATTTGAAGAAAATATGAAAAAATTAGAGGACTTGGATGGGAAGAGTCATTATTAGTGGCAGATCCAGGATTTTCGTTCAGGAGGTTCGAAAAAGGAAAATATAAGCGTGTAAATAAGTCTTTCGAAATAAAGCCCTTTAAATTTTTTTGGGTTTAAACCACATTTTTGGCACGTTTTAAAAATAAAAAATGCTTGAAAAAACAGAACTGATTCTTTAAAACTTGAAACTATAAAAGAAAATAAATAAATGTTCTTGTGCAGCTTAATATTCAAGGGTCTTCTTACCATTGAGCCATCTATTTTTACTTATTATTGAGGGGGTTCAAAATATATGCATCTACAGATATATATAAAATTTACCTTATATAAATCGTGTATTTTTTTTGTTGAGGGTGTTCAACGTGGGTCTACCCCTGGTCATTGTACAGTACATGTGTTAGTATATTTTGTGAAAGTGTCCATTACAAAAAAGAAAGATAAGAATTCTTTAGTTTTCCTAATTAGCCAAAATATATGTTAGGTGTTGATTATGTGATATTTTATTTATTATTTTCAACTCGTATTTATCATACTTATTGAACTTTTTGATATTATATTGTGCCTATAAAATATTTTTTATTTGTGATTTTTTGTGTTATGCTTGATAATTTTAATTTTTTTAATCAAAACGTAATATTTTTTGTTGAAATGAATTCTTATAACATTTTATTAATAAAATGTTTGATTTAATATGCACATTCAAATATAGAAAACAAACAATAATCATTCAGTGTTCAGATTTGGAGATAAATCTTAATATTCAGATGTCTATTCAAATCTAGACATCTATCTCTTAATGCAAATTTTAATACTCAAACATGTATTCATATTCAGAGGTCTTAATCTTAATGAAAACAAATGAGGTCTAAAGGATAAATATGATTATTAAATAATAAGTAAAGACAAAATGAGAAGGAAATATTAATGATACAATTACACCAAATTGATTGTTACACCAAATGAGACTTTTTTTCGTTACCTAATAATGAATTTAAACGATATAATGCAATAAACTTTAGGAAGAAAGATAAAAAATTATCCCTCAACTTTCATTTAATAGTTAGGTTTACCCTCCATTGTACTATGCGACTATTTATACTCTACTGTTTGCAAACTTGTCACCCATACCTCTATGTGGATAGAAACCCCCAAATTAATTCGAATTTCTTAAAGTTGATCCCTTTTCGAGTTGAAATCCATATTCGTTCCTCTATCTATCTTAAACCAAATAAATTTAAATATTTTCCATAACCATTTCCAAAAGATTAAGCTTATAAAGCTTTGTTGTATTGAGACTCTTATATTTATTAGATTAAGACTCTTAGGATTGTCTAGTGTATTGATGTATAACTAGGACTTGTAGTATATCTAGGATTCTAGTATCCTTGTTATAAATATATGTAACACAGACTACTTATCTCGTCAAGCGTTATCTGCATCTCGTGGTAGTACTAGTGGCTTACCTTTTGCGTCTCCATGCTCTACTAATTTTGATCCCATCTTTTCTCCCACGTTTTCTTCTTCAGCATCTCTTGATGCACCAAATATTATGAATCTCGTTACAATTAAACTTCAATCTGTCGAAGACTATTTGGCGTGGAGAACTCAATTTACCTCTCTTTTGATTTCTCATGATTTACTTGGATTTGTTGATGACTCTTTTATACCTCCAAGTCCATTAATTTGTGATTCTTTCGGGAATCAGTAGCCTAATCCCAACTACCGCTCATGGCTGCGAGTAGATCAAAGTGTCAGATCATGGATTTTTGCTACCTTATCATGAGAGGTTCTTGTTGATGTCCATCTTTTGTCCGCCTCTCATGATATTTGGTTGTCTTTAAATCGTCGTTACATGGATGCTAGTCAAGCAAAATCACTTGACTTGAAATGATAACTCACCACCCTACGTAAAGCATACTCTATATCTATTGATCAATATCTGAGGTATGCAAAACAAATGCAGATTCCTTAGCAGCTATTAATTCACCGATTTCAAATCAAGACTTAATTGATCATGTATTGCTTGGCCTATGAAAAGAATATGACACGTTAGTTGGCATTATCACTCATTTTCCTAGACCATTGACACTTGAGGACCTTCGTTCTAAGTTGTTACTACATGAACAACGTTTGCAACGCTTTAAAGATCCTAATCCACCATCTCTTCCGCAAGCTTTCGCTGCTCTGAGTACACATTCAAACTCTTCAAGTACAACTCATTCATATCAAGGAGGGTGCGACAGGGGTCATACTTATTCTTCTAGAGGTCGAGGTCGTGGATCATCTGGCAGATTTCAACAACATCAAGGATCTACGACAAATAACTTTCCTCGCAACAACTCTGGATAAATCACATCAGGTATTGATAGTTCTTCTCATGTATCTTATGGCTCACAGTCCGCCAATAGATGTTCTCCATCCTCAAGAGTTTTAGGTTCCCATCCTTCGACTCTTATTTGTCAAATTTGTGGTTCTATGGCCACCAATCATTGCAATGTTCATATCGTTTCAATCATGCTTTTGTTGCTAATGATCTCCCTTAGTCTTTTGCGACTATGTCGGTTGGTGAAACAAATGATGCTACCTGGTACCTTGACTCGGGTGCGTTTGCTCATATGACCCCATTTGAAGGTAATTTCTTAGATACATCCTCTTACAATGGTTGTGATCGTGTTTTAGTTGGAAATGGCGCTTTGCTTGATATTAATAAAATTGGATATTGTCAAATACCGCAACATCTCGTGATCCGTAATTGTCAAGTGTTGACGTGTGTGTGTCCGAATGTTAACTTGTTGTTTTGTAACGTTATGAAGATGGTAAAGTCATCAAATGTTAATATGATGTTGTCCAATATGTCTTAAAAACGTTACCTTAAAGTCATGAAGTAAGATTGGTTAAAAGAATGATATTATGTTAAGATGTGTCCGAAAATATTATGTATGAAGATGATTACGGTCTGTTGTGCATACTTACTGTTAATGTGACTTGTTGATGATGTTGTGTTCGTTAAATGATCATATTATGCTGTCCAAGATGTTTTAAAATGTTATTCCTAAAGTTATGTTATAAGGTTGGCTTAGAAGATGTCCATCAAATCACATCTTGAATGAAATACCTATCTTATGTCAATGAAATGGCTAAAGGTACTTTGTCAAAAGGGATGCATGCAAATGGCTATACATTTATGATTAAATGAGTAAAAGATTGGCTAAGGTTCATACATATTAAGTTTAAATAAGAACACACCTAAAATTGGCATATGCCAATAAATATGATTATGCAATCCTTTCCAAAAGCGTATAGGCCAATACTAATCATATGCCAATCTTGTGTAGTTAGAATATCAAATGATAATATAAGCGCTTCTAAACTAATTCAATGAACCCATAACCAAGGGCATGCCACTCATTGGGACAATTCCTAACATACTCTAAAGGAATGACATATGAACTCATGAAACTCATTGAATGAAGTGTTCCTCGTCCATAAACGATTATATGAATCTACTATACTAAAGTAAGTAAGTAACGTGAGTTATAACATAATTAAAGAGGTCTAGATTAAGTAAGTGACCAGAATAGGGTGTTAAAGGAAGTGAGACAAGTCTCACTTACACCTAAGCTACTATGTTAAAAAAAAATACTCACGTATGAAGGTGTTAGAAGTGTGAGACTAGTCTCATTAGCACCGAAGGATGATATGTAAGGACAATTCACATTTCATCAATGTAAAATGGATGACAAGTCATCAATAGAGTAAGTAAATCTCAATCTAGAAGTAAGCCTCCATAATGCTTGAGTCAACTGTAAAAGATAAAGAAGATAATAAAAGTAATACAACACTGATAGACTAATTATGAGCATGTGCTTGCACATGTAAGTCTCATGAGACGAGGCTACCACCGATGTGGATAAATAGTCTCATTAAGTCCCTAGTCTTCGATCTATGTCTATCCAATATAGGAACTAGCCAGTGCTTTCCAACTAAGTGAGCTAGGTATGTTTCGATTTCACCTTGGCCAGTGGGATCACCTCTATTCGGTGTTCGGTAGACACTAGATTTCATGTCTAGATCAAATGATCTATATGTCGGTTAATGCTCAAAACAGGATCTTGGTTCACTATAGTCGTGAGCCGCTCATTTCGGTGTGGAGTGAACACTTGAGATGAATTCGTCTTAGCCACGAATCACCCCTTTTCGGTGTGGGGCAGACACTGGATTTCATGAGTAGCTCACATGAGCGAGATTCATTTTGATCGGTGAAAAACCTCTTTTCGGTGTGGGGAAGACACTATATTTCATATTAGCTCGCATGATTTTATTCCTTAATATGTCTCTATGAAAGTAAAAAAGGATGATGATGGAACGTATGTTCAAAGTGAGCTATGAAGAAGATCTTAAGAATGTCAATTGTCAATACCACACTCATGAAGTTTCAGCAAATAATGGGCAAGGCCAAATAAAATTGGGTTATAATGACTTCTTTTATGATGCCAACAAAGGGGAATAGAAACATAATAGTAACTCCAAACTTCATAACTTCCTTAACATGAGAATGACGAAATAGGTGGCATAGCCAATAGAGACTGGCTTGTGAAGAATTAAGGAATACTTGATGTAATGAATGAATTGCTATAAGAATAGTCAAATCATGTCCAATGAAGTTTACAATAAGTAGAGGCCTAGCTAATAATGAATCTTCATGTCATGAAAATGATCAAAGCCAAATAAAATTGGCTTATAATGACTTCTTTTATTAAGAAAATGATCATAGCCAATAATGAATTCAAATATGCTTATCTAAAATGATCAACTAATGTATTTAGACAATAAAGATTAGCTTATAAAGACTCCATGCCCAAAGTAAGCAAGATCATAAGTTTTAATGATAAGCCCAAGAAATCCAAAATGATCAACTTATGTGTTTAGCCAATAAAGTTTTGGTTATAAAGACTTCATGCCTAAAGTAAGCAAGATCATAAGTTCTAATGATATGCCCCAAATAGCTATGCACATTATGCAATCAACTAAAGAATGAGTATAGTCAATAAGTATTGACTTATAAATATATTCATGCCCCAAATTATAGTTAACTCATTTCCTTAATCTCTTGAACTACTTACTTGATTCATTGTGGGTATGGGACTACAGTGAATCATTGCACTTGTAAGTAAAACATATGACCAAAGGAATTATTGAACTACACTACAAGAAGAATAAAAAGACTGAAAAATGACCTAAGTGTACAAAGAGAAGCTCTCGTCCTAAGAGGATCACAATCTCAAATCCTCGCCCGAGTGGTTCTAAAATTATGTTGATGACACTAATGACTGGTAATCATATAGAAAATGAGTTGTGTGTTTTGAATGCATTAAAATACATCATATTAATACCACAATTCACAACTAAAGATTTAAGAAAGTCTAGTGACTGCACTTTTCAGAAATGGCATGTTGTTTAGGAAGAGCTTTCATTCATCATGCATAGCCTTATGTGTATATGTGCATACACCCATAATTAGTGCAAGTGGTGTACTAACCGTATACAAATTTACTATTTTTAGGTGCAGGTCAGAGAGCAGATTGAAGACTCTTGCAGCGGTTTCGATATCAGCATTCTCCGGATCATTTGGTAGGTCCTCTTGATTTCGAGGATGCTACAGTTTTAATCTAGCGTAGTTTTAGACATAGCTAGTGGATCTTGTCCCTAGTGTTTCTTTCATACTTTCTTTTCGAAGCTTTTGTAATAAGGCCATGTTTGGCAAACTTATTTATGATATATTGATTCTCCTGTTGAAGTGATTCTTTATAATAGATGGTTGTTCCTTTACCTTGAGCTTAGTATATGATGTATCTACGTAAGAAGTATATGAAGTTTATGCATACTTCATTAGTTTAAAAAGTTTTAAATTTTCCACAAATTTAACTAGATGAATATGATGAATGCAAGAAGAGGCTTGTCTGCGACCTCTGAGAGGTCAACGACGCTGGTTGCGGTTCGGATTCCAGAATCTGGGTCGTGAAAAACTTGGTATCCGAGCATGAGGTTAAATTACCTAGTAACTAAAGCTCAAAACAACCACGTTACGTAATTTCTAACTTAAGGTTGTGAAGCGCGCCACAATCATGAGTTAGAGACTATATAATGTTAGGAAATTTCCCTTCTTCTACTCTTTATCGTGCTATCTAGAGCTTTGACACTTTGTGTCATTCTAAATATCTAACTTCCTTCTTCTGTGAATGCGTAGAAGAATACACACAAGAATTAGTATGGTCGAATGATCTAAGGCGCCAGACTCAAAATCTGGTCTTCTCAAGAAGGGGCCATAATGGAAATTCCCAGCATGAACAAAAGACGTGTGGTGAGTGTGGCTGTTCGCATGGAGGTGAATGCATGGTAAGTTCTAAAAGCCTGTTATGAGTACTAATAAAGAGGAGAAGGCTAAGTTGGCCACATACCAACTCAGGGATATGGATAAGGTATGAATTTGCTTCATAAGTGTTATGATACAATAGACTATAGAAACAGGGTAGTAAGGTTTCAGTTTCCAAATGTGTTAGAGTTGAAATGGAAAGGGCGTGATTCAAATCCAACAAGCCAAATAGTTTCAAATCTTAAGGTAAACAAGATGTTATCTAAGGGGTTAGAAGTCGATGAGAACCTTTCTTACGAAGAGGTTCCCTTGAAATTTTAGATCGCCAAATGCAATGGTTGAGGAACAAGGAGGTTGCCTCCGTAAGAGTATTATGGGGGAACCACCTTGTTGAGGGAGAAACATGGGAGGCCGAGGCTAATATGAGATCCCGTTACCCTCACTTGTTAAGTTCTTAAGGTTATATATACTCATCCTAATTCTGGTTTTGTTTAAGAAACTCTAATGTTTAGTGCAATAGTTGACTTGGTGTTGTAAGTCCATAATTGTATGTGTAATAATTGCACTATGTAAGTTAAAATGAATTCATGTTGCATTTCATGTTGATGTTTTTGTATAGCTTATAACGTGATTGTGTTTTGCATGAGTGTGATGTGCATTAAGTTAAAGTAGAATTGAGATGTAAGTTCCTCGATTTTCGATAAGAAGCTTCATATAATCTTAGAGTATGTGCATCATTCAGAGTAAGTCTTGAATTACATATTCATGAAGATAAAGTTCAAGCATGCTAAAGAGATTTTCGGAAATTTCCCTCTTCAATTTAAAATGATAAGTAGTGTCATTCGGGGATAATGTAACATTCCGGAAAATTACATGCCTAGTGAACAGTCAATAGGTCTTTAAGAATGTGTATTGGGGGTGGGTTACATAGGCGTCCCAATGCCCAATATTGAAAAATATTGGGTATTGTATATAAAATTGGCTAAGGGGTGTTAGCCAATTTCTATATTTACCCAAGTACGCATAACATGATCAAAGCTTGTTTAGAATTGTACCTGCAATGAAGACCCTAGGCCAAAATTATAAATTGTTTTGATTCACAACCTAATTCATTATGTACTAGGCATCCAAGTGTCAAGCCTAGCAACATAGCACATAACCATTTAAAATGATCATGTAGATTAAGCAGTGCCAAGGACATAGTGAGGATCCTTGGGGCAATAAGTAAACATTCCCAAATGAACCATAAATAATAGTTAGTTAGGAAATTACAGCCAACCCATGTGCAAGCAAATGTGCCAGACATGTGAAGAAGCGACCAAAGGAGGGGACCACCCTAACCGAATTCGGTTAGGGTAGTTAGGGGGAAAAACGTGCACAAGGGACCACTCCATGTGGAGCGTAACATCCTAACCAATTATAGACTCTAACCTACTACCTTAACTATCAAACTAACCTAGTACCAAACGAAATAAACTAATTAGTGCAACCGACAACCTAAGACTTCACCGGGTGACACTAACCTAGTAACTAGTTAAAGAGACAACCTAGTACCTAACCTAGGATGGTCCAAAAGGTTGGTTATGGTCCTAAGAACTTAGGTATACTTTAGTAATTACCCTAGGTTACTTAACTAGTTAATTTAGAAACTTAATTAATTAAATTTAAATGGACAAAACCAAAATCACAAAGCAATTTCCAGATTTCGGTTAAGACAAGCGAAAGACAACCAGTACCTAACCTAGGATAGTCCAAAAGGTTGGTTATGGTACTAACGACTTAAGGGTACTTTAGTAATTACCCTAGGTCACCTAATTAATTAATTAATTAAATGGTCAAAACGAAATCCTTACACTAACCTACTAGCTAGTTCAAGAAACATCCTAGTACCTAACCTAGGATGGTCCAAAGGGTTAGTTATGGTTATAAGGACTTAAGGGTACTTTTATAATTATCCTAGATCACTTAATTAATTAAATTATCCATTTAATTAATTAAATTAAATGGGTCAAACCGAAATTCTTACACTAACCTAGTACAACTCAAGAAACATCTTAGTACTTAACCTAGGATGGCCTAAAAGAGTTAGTTATGGTTCTAATGACTTAGGAGTACTTTAGTAATTACCCTAGGTTCATTAATTAATTAAATTAGACATTTAATTAATTAATTTAAAGGGCCAAAACGAAATTATTAGGAAAACTTTCAAATTTAACTGAGTATTGTGTTTTCCTAGTTCTAGTCAATCTTGGAGGGGCTTTTTAGTAATTAATTAATTTATTTATTTAATTAACTTATTAAACCCTAAGTTGAATGAGTCAAGATCAGTTTCTAAGACTTAGACTCACGTTCAAACTCAAACAAATACATGACGCAAAACAGTAAGCAAGCGAAAGAAAGAAAAATAGAAAATTCCATTGATTCTCCTAGGCGATTTCAAGGTTTCTCCAAGTTTCGTTCAAGGTGGTCTTCGTAGATTAAGTTCTACTTAAGGTATGAATTTCTCTCCTATAATTATTCCTCCAAGATAATTTTCTTTCGAACAATTCATAAGATCTTGAAAACTAGGGTTGTTCCCGTCGTTCTTGTCGAACTTCCCTTCCCTAGTATCCTTTTACGATTTAAGGTTGAATAGGTTAGAGATTATGTTGTTGGTACGTGTTGCTGGCTGATCTTAGCGTATATTATCCTTGAATGATGAATGTCGAATGAACCTATGAACTTATAAACATATGAAGCTAATGTTTCCAACGTGAATTAAGAACCGATGATATGTTAGTTTTGTCCGTAAATGTCAAGTGTTGATGTGTGTGTGTCCGAATGTTAACTTGATGTTTTTTAACGTTATGAAGATGCTAAAGCCATCAAATGTTAATATGATGCTTTTTAATATGTCTTAAAAACGTTGCCTTAAAGTCATGAAGTAAGATTGGTTAAAAGAATGATATTATGTTAAGATGTGTCCGAAAATATTATGTATGAAGATGATAACGGTCTGTTGTGCATACTTAATGTTAATGTGACTTGTTGATGATGTTTTGTTCGTTAAATGATCATATTATGCTGTCCAAGATGTTTAAAAACGTTATGCCTAAAGTTACGTAATAAGGTTGGCTTAAAAGATCTCCATGAAATCACATCTTGAATGAACCTATCTTATGTCAATGAAATGGCTAAAAGTACTTTGTCAAAAGGGATGCATGCAAATGGATATAATTTTTTGATTAAATGAGTAAAAGATTGGCTAATGGTTCATACATATTAAGTTTAAATATGAACACACGTAAAATTGGCATATGCCAATAAATATGATCATGCAATACTTTCCAAAAGTGTATAGGCCAAAACTAATCATATGTCAATCTTGTATAGTTAGAGTATCAAATGATAATATAAGCGCTTCTAAACTAATTCAATGAACCCATAATCAAGGCATGCCACTTATTGGGAAAATTCCCAACATGCTCTAAAGGAATGACATATGAACTCATGAAACTCATTGAATGAAGTGTTCAATGTCCATAAACGATGATATGAATCAACTACACTAAAGCAAGTAAGTAACGTGAATTATAACATAATTAAATGAGTCTAAATTAAGTATGTGAACATAATGAGGTGTTAAAGGAAGTGAGACAAGTCTCACTTACACCTAAGCTACTATGATAAAATAATACTCACGTATGAAGGTGTTAGAATGTGTGAGACTAGTCTCATTAACACCAAAGGATGATATGTAATGACAATTCACATTTCATCAATGTAAAGTAAGGATGACCAGTCACCAATAGATTAATTAAATCTCAATCTGGAAGCAAGCTTCCACAATGCTTGAGTCAACTCTAAAAGATAAAGAAGATAATAAAAGTAAACACAACACCGATAGACTAGTTATGAGTATGTGCTTGCACGTGTAAGTCTCATGAGACGAGGCTACCACCGAGATGGATAAGTAGTCGCATTATGTCCCTAGTCTTCGAACTATGTCTAGCGAACATAGGAACTAGCCAGTGATTTCCTCCTAAGTGAGCTAGGTATGTTTCGACTTCACCTTTGCCAGTGGGATCAACTCTTTTTGGTGTGGGGTAGACACTGGATTTCATGTCTAGCTCACATGATCTATGTCGGTTAATACTCAAAACATGATCTTGGTTTACTATAGCTGTGAGCCGCTCCTTTCGGTGTGGAGTGAACACTTGAGGTTGATTCGTCTTAGCCAAGAATCACCCCGTTTCGGTGTTGGGCAGACACTGGATTTCATGAGTAGCTCACATGATATAGATTCATTTTGATCGGTGAATCACCTCTTTTCGGTTTGGGGAAGACTCTATATTTCATGTTAGCTCGCATGATCTTATTTAAAGATGTCTCTATGAAAGTAAGAAAGGATGATGATGGAACGTATGTTCAAAGTGAGCTATGAAGAAGAGCTTAAGAATGTCAATTGTCAATACCACACTCATGAAGTTTCATCAATTAATGGGCAAGGCCAAATAAGATTGGCTTATAATGACTTCTGTTATGATGCCAACAAAGGGGAATAGAAACATAATAGTAACTCCAAACTTCATAACTTTTTGAACATGAGAATGATGAAATAGGTGGCATAGCCAATAAAGACTGGCTTATGAAGCATTAAGGAATACTTGATGTAATGAATGACTTGCTATAAGAATAGTCAAATCATGTCCAATGAAGTTTACAATAAGTAAAGTGCATAGCTAATAATGAATCTTCATGTCATTAAATGATCAAAGCCAAATAAAATTGGCTTATAATGACTTCTTTTATTATGAAAATGATCATAGCCAATAATGAATTCAGATATGCTTATCCAAAATGATCAACTAATGTATTTAGCCAATAAAGATTGGCTTATAAATACTTCATGCCCAAAGTAAGCATGATCACAAGTTTTAATGATAAGCCCAAGAAATCCAAAATGATCAACTTATGTATTTAGCTGATAAAGATTGGCTTATAAAGACTTCATGCCCAAAGTAAGCAAGATCATAAGTTCTAATGATATGCCCCAAATAACTATGCACATTATGCAATCAACTAAAAAATGAG
The DNA here is from genome assembly GCF_001406875.1 of Solanum pennellii. Classification (NCBI taxonomy): domain Eukaryota; kingdom Viridiplantae; phylum Streptophyta; class Magnoliopsida; order Solanales; family Solanaceae; genus Solanum; species Solanum pennellii. Next base: position 40,669,618 of record NC_028642.1, on the reverse strand, counting down.
TATAGTCAATAAGTATTGACTTATAAATATATTCATGCCCCAAATTATAGTTAACTAATTTCCTTAATCTCTTGAACTACTTGCTTGATTCATTGTGGGTATGGGACTACAATGAATCATTTCACTTGTAAGTAAAACATAGGACCAAAGGAATTATTGAACTACACAACAACAAGAAGAAAAGGACTGACAAATGATCTAAGTGTACAAAGAGGAGCTCTCGGCCTAAGAGGATCAAAATCTCAAATCCCCGCCCGGGTGGTTCTAAAATTATGTTGATGACACTAATGGCTGGTAATCATATAGAAAATGAGTTGTGTGTTTTGAATGCACTAAAATACATCATATTCATACCACAATTCACAACTAACGATTTAAGAAAGTCTAGTGACTGCATTTTCTTGAAATGGCATGTTTTTTAGGAAGTGCTTTCCTTCATCATGCATAGCCTTATATGTATGTGTGCATACACCCATACTTAGTCCAAGTGGTGTACTAACCCTATACAAATTTACTATTTTTAGGTGTAGTTTAGAGAGCAGATTGAAGACTCTTGCAGCGGTTTCGATATCAAAGTTCTCCAGATCATTTGGTAGGTCCTCTTGATTTCGAGGATGCTACAGTTTTAGTCTAGCGTTAGTTTTAGACATAGCTAGGGGATGTTGTCCCTAGTGTTGCTTTCATACTTTTTTTCTGAAGCTTTTGTAATAAGGCCATGTTTGGCAAACTTATTTATGATATATTGATTCTCCTTTTGAATTAATTCTCTATAATAGATGGTTGTTCCTTTACCTTGAGCTTAGTATATGATGTATCTACGTAAGAAGTATATGAAGTCTATGCATATTTCATTAGTTAAAAAAGTTTTAAATTTTTCGCAAATCTAACTAGATGAATGTGATGAATGCAAGAAGAGGCTTGTCTGCGACCTCTGAGAGGTTAACGACGCCGGTTGCGATTCGGATTCCAGAATCCGGGCCGTGACAAAGAATGATTGACATAGAGAGTTTACTATTTTACCTATATTAATTATGAAGTGGATATTTTACGAACTTAAGAGTTTCATTCAAGAAGTTTTATATTTTTTAAAGTAATTAATTTAGGATATAATAGGTAAAAAAATTATTCTTTTTTTAGATGTCAAAATGAACAAGTAACTAAGGATAACTATAAAATAAAAAGTGAACAAGTAAGTAAGGGACAAAGAAAGTATTTAGGTAAGATATTTAATGAAACAAGGAATAAGGTTCAGAGTACTTAAAGACATTCCTCTTTGAGATCTTGAATTTGAAAGGTATTATAAGAAATAAGATGGAGAGTTAAAAGATGGAAACAACATTAAAGTTTGGACTTATCCATGAAGTCTTAATTCAAATGGCTCTAAACTCCTTCAAACACAAATAACAATCAATTTACGATTGAGGGTGATGTTAATATTCTTATTAATCAACAAAATTATATAGGTAAGTGTTAAAAGGTTAGAAAATGTGATCAAAATTTATCAAGAAAATTTTAAAAATTATAAAATTTTATATTTTAAAATAAATTAGTGTTTTTTCATTTTTAGTTAAAAGGAATTAAAGTTTAAAGGGTAAAAATGTTTTAAAAAGTAAAATAACATAGATAAAATATCATTCTAGCCAAAAATATTTTTCCAATTATATATTCACGACTCGTATACTTATTTTTGTCTTAATGATATTCATTCTATTTTATTTATTTCATTATCTATTACACATGCTTCGGATAAAATTATGTAATATTATAAAAAAATTAGGTGAGTAAAAGATCACATTTAGTTACTATTTAACCAAAAAAAAAGTTCTCATTATACTATTAAACCTCAAGCTAGTACTTACTCTTGTTTAAAAAAAAATCTAAGACTTTTTATGGTCACTGAAAATAAAATATAAATATAGTATAGATATTTTCTTAGGAATCGTATTCTTAATATCTTACTAGTTAATGCAAACACTTCTAATAGATTGATATATATTTATGATGATGCTTGCAAGTTGCAACATGTTTTGGTTTTAAAATAGTAAAAATTGATCACATATTCTTTTGAGTGTTCGAAATTTTAGTTAATTGTGACATATCAACTTGCATGATTTAGAGAACATTTTTATTTTTTCAAGATGACGACATGATTTATTTCACAATGCATGCCGGTATCCATAATGTAGAATTCTCACAAATATGTGAAGAATCAAGGATTGTATTGATAATTGAATGATTGAGTTACATACTCCTTATATAGGAGAAGAGTCCTATACTAGCTAAACTAGGAATCCTAATACAACAAAAATATATTAGTACAACTTATCTTGGTCAACTACATCAGTTTAAGTCGAACAAATTATAAACTTGTACATAAATTAGGATTAAGTAGTCTAGTCCTAGTGTAACTCAAACTATAACTCGTCAGACAGCTCCACCGAATTGAGTAGTCTAGTCCTAGTGTAACTCAAACTCTAACTCGTCAGACAGCTTCACTGAACCTGTTCTTCGACCTGTTCCTTCAACACTTTCCCTCAAGCTAGTGAACGGAGGAACTGTAACTCCTAGCTTGCGACGGAACTCAGCAAAAACCTGTTTGGTTAATGCTTTTGTATGATATCTGCTAGCTGATCCTTAGACCTCACAAATTGAGTAACAAGTTGTCCTTTAGCCCCCTTCTCACGAACAAAATGATAGTCCATTTCAACATGTTTAGTTCTAGCATCCATAACTGGATAAACTGTCATGTACAAAGCACTCACGTTGTCACAATACAATGTAGGTACAAATCGAAGAAACACATCAAGATCATGAAGTAGATACATGATCCATGTCACCTCTGATGCAGTGGAGGCAAGTGCTCTATACTCAGCTTCAGCACTTGAACGAGCAACTGTGCATTGTTTATTGGAGGTCAAAGAAATATAGTTTGAACCTAGGTAGATGTTATAGCATGTAGTTGATCTCCTAGTAGTGGTACAACCTCCCCCGTTAGCATCAGAGTACCCATACAACCTACATGGTGATTGTGAAATAAGTCTAAATCCAAGGTGCAGAGTGTCTTTTATGTACCTGAGAATTCTTTTCACCTCTTGAAGATGTGCACTGTTTAGATTTTGCATAAATTTTCTTGCTAAAATTCACAGCATGAGTAATATCTAATCTTGTGAGAGTCAAGTATTGAAGACTCCCTAATATCATTTTGTAAAAGGATGCTTAAACCAGACTTCCCACGACTTCATGTTATCAATGCTTTTGAGCCAAAGAAGTGGCTATATCCTTTGCAAAAGTCATTTCAGACTTGTCTGGCAGCTCAACAGCATACTTACTTTGGCTTAAATGGATGCCCTCATCAAAATACTTAACCTCAACTCCAAGAAAGATGTATAAATTGCCAAGATCTTTCATGGCGAACTCCTTCCCAAGTTATAGAACCAACTCTGAGACATGAAATGGATTACTTCTTGTAACAATAATATCATCCACATATAACAACAGAAATATTTTGCCTTTTGTGAGTTTTCAAAATAAATAAGAAAGTGTCAGCCTTACTACAAATGAAACCAAGGTGTAAGAGATGCATGTCAAACCTATCAAACCAGGCTCTTGGTGCTTGTTTAAGACCATACAATGCCTTTTTAAGTAGACATACATGATGAGGATACTGGGGATCAATAAAACCAGGAAGTTGACTCATGTACACCTCCTCTTGTAAGAAGTCATCGAGAAAGGCATTTTTGACATCGAGTTGTCTAACTTCGCACTTTAAACACACAGCAGTGGATAAAATCACCCTAATAGTTTTTGCTTTAACAACAGGACTGAATGTTTCTTCAAAATCTATCCCTTCAAGCTGCGAGAATTCCCTTGCCACAAGTCTGGCCTTGTATCTATCTACTGTTCCATCAGCTTTTAATTTTGTCTTGAACACCCGTTTTGATCCATCCAAGTTCATACCAAGAGATTTTGGCACCAAAATCCATGTCTTGTTAGTATGTAAAGCATCAATCTCTTCCTGCATTGCTGCAAGCCAATGAGGTGATATTAGTGCTTCTTTAGAATTATTTGGTTATCTCACAATTTTTGTGTTGCTCCGAGTAACAAGTGACAAGTGTTGTTCCTTCGCCTTGTTCCTGGTGATCATATGTTGCCCTTATGGTGCAGGAAGTACCTCAATTGGTGGAGTGTAGCATTGCAAGTTGATGGACAACTGATACATCAACTAAAGTGGTTGTTTGATGATGATCATTGGTTGGACCTGTAAGAGCAACTTGTTCCTCACTGCTGCAGGAAGATTCAAAATCTGCAGCTGGACTTTCAATACTACTATATGGATCATCAACCACAACATGTTCCTCAGTATCTGATCCTGTGCCTGAGATGTCAATAATACTCTCATCATCAATGAGTATATGAGGTCTATCAGCATTATCACTAGTAATGTGTGGGCTAGTAACCTATACTTTCCCTGAATCATAATTATTATGTGGCTGCAGTTTAGAGAAAGATTCAACAAAAGTAGCAAGGTGAGATGAGACATCAATATTAGTCTGAAATTTCTTTGGACACACATAGGGTTATGTGTTTTCATCAAACACAACATGTCTAGATATGGAAACCCTCCTTGTAGATGGATGATAGCATTTATATACTTTGTGTAAGTTGTTATACCCAATGAACACATAAGGATAAGTCTTTGGACTGAACTTATTGTTACCCTTGATATATGGAAAACATCTACACCCCAACACTTTTAGACTATTGTAATCAGGTTGTTCCCCATACAACTTAACAAATGGAGTCACCATTTTTAGGACTGATGAAGGCAATCTATTGATGAGAAATACTGCAGTGAGGAAAGTTTCAACCCATAAAAACAAAGGTAGATTAACATGAAGTAGTAAAGTTAAGTCAGTCTCCACAATATGCCTATATTTTTTCTCCGCAACTCCATTTTGTTCAGGTGTGTTAGGACATGAAATATATCTCACAATGTCATGATCTTCCAAATGCTTAATGAAGTCTGTTTGGATAAACTCACCACCTCCATCACACTAAAAAATCTTAATCTCTTTAGAAAATTGTTTTTCCACCATTTTCTGAAATTTTAGAAAGGTCTCAAAGAATTCAGATTTCTTTTTCAATGGACAAATTCATGTATATCTTGTGTGATCATCAACAAAAATGACATAATATTTCATATGTTGGGAAGATTCGACTGGAGCAGTTCCACATAACTCACAATGGATTTTCAATAAAGGTTCTCTCTCAATTTTATTTCTCAAACCAAAAGAAAGTTTACAACTCTTTTCCAATTGACAACTAGAACAAACAGCTGGCATTTTATTATAACTACTAATATTGATGCAACTATTACTATTCATCAACTTTAAAGACTTCAAACAAGTATGTTCTAATCTAGTATGTCACATGTTGTCTGACGTGTTCCAATCATGTGCAGCAGTTAAAGCATAGAGATTGTTATCTTCCAAAGTATAGAGTCCATTCCTTTTAGTTCCCTTGACCAACAGTGTCTTTGTCTTCTTGCCCTTCACAACAAAGTTAGTTTCATCAAATTCAAGAGTGCAACAATTATCTTTTGCAAGCTTACTAACTGAGAGTAAATTCTTATTAATCTTAGGGACTACAAGAACTTCCTTTAATTTTAGACCTGATCTGGATATGCTCCCAACATGTGTTATGCCTAACTTTGATCTATTCCCATTCATAATTTTATCTGGTCCATTATAGTGTTTAAGATCAGTTAGGATACCTGAGTTATGTGTCATATGACTACTTGCTCCTGAGTCCACATACAAGGTGTTATCAGTGTTTTGAAGATTAGTACCAGCCAATGCTTGTGGTAGCTCATCTGCGGCTTGGTAAGAGTAATCCCACCTGTAAAAACACTTAAGAGCAGTATGGTTATTCCTATCACAAATTTGACATACATCAGAATTATTTCTCTCATTACTTTCACTTGAAGGACTTTCTGAGGACCAGGTCTGTTTTTGCTGTTATAAGAACTTGTTCCCTGTCCAGCAGGCTTAAATCCTCTTCCTCTAGAATTAAAGTTATTGTTTCCTCTTCTTTGAGAGTAATTTCTTCTTTCCCTGCCTCTTTCGGCAAAGAATGTCATGTTATGATTTTGTTGAGGCACTTTCATCCTCCCTCATATCAAAACCCCTAAGAGCATTAATAAATTGATTAAAAGTAGGATACAGTGCCTTACCTAACATGACAATTCTGAAGGTCTTGTACTTAAGACCTAGACCTCTAGCAAAATTAATCACTCTGTTATCCTCATCTACAGGCTTGTGAATGGCTGCAAGGCCATCACATATGCCTTTCAATTCCTTAATGTATTCATCAATTGGTTTGGTTCCTAACTTCACACTTTGTAGTTGTTGCTTGAGCTGGACTCCTTATCTTTTGTTGCTTCAAGATATGCTTCTTCCAAGCATTCCCACATCTCCTTGGCAGTTGAGCAACTTACGATCAGGTACATTCTTTCTTCTGTCAAGGTTCCTGATATCCAACTCCTTAGTAACACATCCTTCTCTTACCAGTCGTCAACAATGGTGTTGTCTTCTGCACCATTCTCGCATAATATAGTTTTCTCAGTAGTCTGTCCAGTGGAATAGATCTCTTTACGTGGTTCTGTGATGAGATAGGTTAATCTCATCACTTGAATCAACTGAGTCATTTGTTTCCTCCATAGAAGATAGTTCGTCGGCTTAAGTTTAATGGAGTAGGACGAAATTAGGTGATGAAGTGAAGAGGTCGAAAGAGTGTTGGTAAAAGGGGCCATTGTGGTTTGATAATTTGGTTGTTTTTGGTTAAATCTAATACATTAAAGAGCGGAAAGTTTTATTGCTCTGATACCATGTAGAATTCTCACAAATATGTAAAGAATCAAGGATAATATTGATAATTGAATGATTGAGTTACATACTCCTTATATAGGAGAAGAGTCATATACTAGCTACACTAGGAATCCTAATACAAAACAAATATATTATGTACACCTTATCCTAGCCATCTACATCAACTTAAGTCGAACAAAGTATAGACTTGTACATAAATTAGGATTGAGTAGTCTAGTCCTAGTGTAACTCAAACTCTAACTCGTCATACAGCTTCACCGAATTGAGTAGTCTAGTCCTAGTGTAACTCAAACTCTAACTCGTAAGACAGCTTCACCGAGCCTGTTCCTTCGACCTATTCCATCAGCTTTTTTCAACACTTAAGTCTATTAAGCTATTAAAGATTAAGTGTTTCTTATTATGCTAAAAGTGAAAAATATATTCTTTGCTTTACCAGTTTTACAATACTGTTAATTAGACTTTACTTGATTTTCATAAATATATTATGATGTGTTGCTAGCTTCGTTAGTTTCGTCTTGCATGTCTATTTGGACTCGTACGAAGAAAATAGTCATAATTTCTCAAGCACTAGTAATTTGATACGCACTAAGCACTACAGAATTGTTGGTCAAATTATCAAAGAATCATATACTATCACGTACAAAAAATGTGGTTAAAATATGAATAAATTTTAGGTTTAGCAAACATAAAAATCATATTTGTATGTTATACCAATAATTTCCATAATTACACTCCATATCAAATTTTATGTTTGCTATGGAGCATCAGATTCGTATAAATCACATACAACATTCGTTTGTATAAAAGCACAACGATTGTATATGTATATCGGTTAGATAATTGTGTATATGTAACTACTATGTATATGTATCAATAATTTGTACAATTTGTGTTTATATAAAGCGAGAAATAGAGAAAGGCAAAAAAGAACTGGTAGAAGAAGATTTGTATTTGTATAATTATTAGTGTCTATGGCGAATATATATGTATTTATTTTTGTATATACACTCGCTTTATACAAATAGATATGCAATTTATACATTTGTGTTTGTATAAAGTGAGAGAGGCAAGGGAGAGTGGTGAGCAAGATTCTCTAGAGAGAGACGAATGTCAAGTGTTTGCCACCAATTACAATTAAATGAAACCGTAGTTATAACATTTAATTTGAATTAATAGTTTACGATTTTATGCAATTTTCGCTATAAATATTCATGACAAAAATAACAATGCGATAACGTACAAAGATTGGTGAGTTCCTTTGAAAATATCAACTTTATTAAGAGTTTAGACTCCTCATTAGTGGAATGTGTTGACTGATAATGTAACTAAGTTATTTTATTTTATTTTTACTCCTGAACTATTGTGTAATAGTTCTGTGTGGCTACTAATACCAGTCGCGGTCTACAAACTTTTCACTCGTACTTCTACTTGAACAGAAACCTTCAAATTAGTCCAAATTTCTTAAAAATGATCCATTTTCAAATTGAAATCCGTACGCGACCCATTATCTATCTTTACTCAAACAAATTTGACATTTCTCATACCTATTTCAAAAAGAACTTCCAAAGAATCTGGTCTACATTGATGGACATTTGAGCCCTTTTCTTCCCTCTGAATGTCTTCTAGACATTGTAAAAGTATCAAATTTAACTAAGCATCCGAATGCTTTTTTCTTCAAACACTTGATCTCGACAATAACTCATTCTCTGGTACAATTTCAACTACTCTTGTTAATCAACATGAGAGAGTTTTGATAATAGCTCATTGAATATCAAGAGCCTGTGTTACATAATAACAAGGATACTAGAATCCTAGATATACTACAAGTCCTAGTTATACATCTTATACACTATACAATCCTAAGAGTCCTAATCTATTAAATATAAGAGTCTCAATACGCCCCCTCAATCTGGACGAGATGTCACTACGGACAGATTGTCACGTAAAAAACAAAATTGAGAGGAAGACAAGTCGTTCGTAAAAATGTCAGCAACTTGTAATCTCCATTCATTTGGATTTTTAGTCAATTAAATGGTGAACAGAAAATGATCCCTTTTACCGAATCTCCATTAACAAATGCTCACACCAATAAGAAAATACAATGGATTAAAGCACGCTATTTGTATTAAGTGTATCTATATGCCATGTAAAATCAGGATCAGTAGATAAATTTGGGTAATGACACATTACAATGGGGACTACTAAATTAATTTATGCTTAAAATAAATACATGAAGACTCACTAGTTTAAATGTACATAAATCGTTTCTGAAAAATTAAAATTAAAAAAAACTAACTCCTTCAGGTACTTGTAAAGATATTACCTCAATGGTGATTGAAAATATTATAGGGGTAACTAATTTGAAGTGTTTTAAGTTCAAATAACTTTTAAATATTTTTGTAGTGTTTAGATAGAACTAAAAAGTGTTTTAAAACATCTATTTTTAAGTTAAAAAGACAAAATAAGTCAATAGTTACAAGTTAAATGTAACACTTCGAAAATCCAAGACGTGTCCTAAAGCCTAACGTAAGTGTCATAAGGTCTAGACACTGTTTTAAGGCCTATTTTAATGTTTACAAGTCATTTATGAAGTCTATAAACCAAAACGTCTAATAATGTCTATGACGTCCGAAAACTAGTTCTAGGAGGTACTAGCGTGCCTAAGCATATTTGACTAGCTTTTAGAAGTCAGAAAAAGGTGAAAATTGGTGGAAGGGTGTCTAACATGTGTTAAGTTAATTTATGGTCGAAATTTCCAGGTACAACTCCCCAAGGACCAACCAAGGGCCCTTAAGGAGGACCCTTGTACGTTGGAGTCAACACTGTCTGGGCAGTGTGCAATGACGAGAGGCCATCGATGATTCTTGTGTTGATCAACGGGGCGTCGTTGACAACCATCGACCAACACTTAGAAAAATGGTTAGATCCCTCGCCTGCACAAGTCTCTGACAAGAACCACGGATGTGCAGCACGGAGGAAGCCTGGTCCGTCGACTAACCCACGATCCGTCGATCGTGGTGTCGTCAGTGGTACTGCAATTTCCTGCACATTTTTAATAAGTTTCAATTAGTTAATTAAGGGGTTAGGTCGTTAGTTAGGGGATTAGAGAAGCCTAATTAACTTAATTAAACTCCCATATAAAGACCCCAACCCCATTAGTCGAATTACAACTCTCAAACAAAACTTTCTTCCTTCTCTATTCTTTCTCTCTCTATTGGAAGACACTACTGAAGACTAGCTAGGGGAGGGATTTAGGGGCTGTAAAGGGACGATTACACCATCAAATCTTCATCGAACGTTGAGGTATGTGATCTAATTCACCTTTGAGACCTCTTTCCTCAAAGGGTTTCTTCAAAATTGATTTCCAAAGTTGAGTTTTCAAGAGGGTTTTCATCCAATACGAAATTGATGTTAATGATGTTAATTCAATTATGATATATCTTGATGGTTTGGTCCTGGTTTGTAGATGACCTTCAACCCTTAACCCTAGGTTTGATTTTGATGTAAATTAAGTTGTATTTAGTCCAATTAACTTGGTTATTGATTGAATTACTATATAATGATGTTGTTGTATCAATCATTAATAAATTAGAGCGAATTGTAGTATTTCATGCTAGTTCTTGAGAAGATTATCTAGGTTAGGAAGTGAATTGACCTAAGTATCTTGTCTTAAGTTATAATCTAGTATTGAATTGTGATATAGTGTTTCTTCTAGTCTTGTTAACATGTTGATTATTGATTTATGATGATGTATACCCAAAAATTCAGTTGAATGAGGGTTTATGGTAAGACCTTGATGATGAACCATGAAGGAGACTTGGCAAGTCTTATGATCTCTATCCTTTACTTCAAATTGTGGTTAATTGTGATTAAATCATGATGTTGTGTTGGAGTATGCCTTATATTAGGATTCATAGGGTGGTATGATGTTGAATTGAAATGTCTTGATTGTGATTGTGCGATTGATTAAGATGTAAAAGTTATAAGGATGGTGATTATTACCAATGTGCCTTGTTATGAATGAAAATGAATATGTGCTAACTTCACTTACATGAATTGTGATGAAAGGATTATACTCATACAATTGTTATTGAGATACGATGATGATGATTATACAAGGGTTAGACCCTATGACCTACAGTAAGCTATGATGATTAATTAAGACATTAAAGACATCTCAATAAAGGGACTTAGCTTAGCACCGAGTGAACTTGACAATAGGAAGTGATGACTTCCCATAGAGGAAGATTCACCCTATAATTCTACATGTGGTGTTGACTCCCCAAAGAGGGATACTCATCCAATGGATTCTCATGAGAGGAGACCCCAATTGCCAAGTGTATGTAGAGGGAGTACACCTATCTCCTAGTTTTTGAACTGTGCTGCCCCATAGGAAGACTAGCTAGTGGATTCACCTGGAAAGCTATGTTTATGTTTGGTTGTAATTTGACCGGTAGACTACCTTCCATCGGTATAAGGTTTTACAACACCGGATTCCATACTTAGCTCATGGTCTATGTCGGTTAAGGTAAGTGTTCCCTAAATTAAAATGAACAAAGGAAGATGATCTGACTAAGGTGACTTGAGAGGTTTGACTTAGCCTAGGTAGGGGTATGGGACTCTACCTATGCCTTGCACTAGTTTGCCTTGATGGAAGCTTTAGAAGGTTGATATTATATATGTATATGATAATGAATGCAAAAGATGATAGCATGATGACTTTACATGCAAATAATACTATATGGAGATTGATACTCTTATGAACATGTAATTGGTCTATGTTGTTAAAAGTATGATGTTGTATATCCTTAAAAGGTTATGTTATGTGAAGTTGAGTATTAGCCATGATTCTTGTTGGGTCACTTGATTGAGTAAGATTATGGGGCTTTGCTTTGTTATTGCACTTGTTGGCTTTATGAGGATTCATGGGTAGTAGTCTTGCTTTATTATGATATGATGAACTCTTATCCATACTTGTGATGTAATTACTTGAGGGTAGGATTATTTTAGATTATGGTTTAAAGTATGTTGACAAGTATGCTATTTGCTTTGACTTGATGAATATGCCTACTTGAGTTGTATGTTTTCGTTGATGACGCATAAGGTTTTTTTTTCCAAAGAATAAAGTAGCATGTTTTAATAAAATGTCCATTTTAGCATGATTTGACCTTATATGTGCATATGGTCTCATATGTAGTACAAGTGGCATACTAACCCCATTTCTTCCTATTTCCTCAACATTTTAGGTTCCAGTCGTTGAAGTTTTTTGGAAGGCGACTTGGATACTTCGATCATCCAAGTAGGGTAGGTCCTTATTTTCCGAGGGCAAAGCCAATATCGAGCTTATGATGTAGTTTTAGTTCTAGGACTCTTATATTCTATATCCTTTCATTTGAGTACGGATTGTGTAAAGCCTATATGTGGCTCTCTTTACGTTGATGTAAGGGCTATGCTCAAATTGCTAATCGTGTTAGATGGTTATGAGATGAGACAATTTTTGAAGACTATGTTCTATCTTATATATATGCCTATATGCAATAAAAGTAGAAGACTATGTAACATTCCTATATGAAGGGTCTATGTATACTCGATATATATATATATATATATTATGAGTATGTAGAGGTCTATGTAAACCTCCAAATAGAAGTAATTAAAAGTTTTAAATTTTCCGCTAAATTTGACCTATGAATGTAATGATGTATGTTTTAATCGAAAAAGGAAAAATTATTTTTAGAGAAAATTTCAACTTTTTTGAGTCGCCACTTATTTTTTTAAGGAAAATTAAGAAAACTATTGTTTTCAAAAGACTTAACAGAAAAATCGATTGAAAATATTTAAAAGGGTTCGGGGATTTCTATTAATGTCTTAGGAAGGTTTTGAAAGCACCTAAGACGTCCGCTAACTTGCGGTTATCCGACAACTAACTTATTTGGCTAAAAACTTAATTTATTTTAAGATAAGATGTTGTTTAGAGTTGTTTGAAACAAAGTAATTAATTTTAAAATTGATTTGTGAATTTATTCACTCTTTTAGAATCGATTTGAAACTAATTTTAAGTCGATAAAACTTTTATGGCATTTGCGGGGATATGGATTCCTTAACCTTACAACTAACAGCAATTAAGCAATCAACTAACTAAAAGCATATAAAGAGGGGAGAGAGAGAGAGAGAGTGTTTGGGTCCAAACCCGGGTTCTGTCCGCCTGGACCGGAATTTGGACCCACCTGCTTTGAATTTTTTGACCCATTTCAATTTTTGTACCTGTCCTAAGTTCTAGGCAAATAATAAAGAATAAGCAAAAGGCGACAAGGGCTTAAGCCTAAAGATAACAAAATACAAATATGCGAAAGATAAAAAATGGCCTTTGGACCCAACGCTCCAACTCTGGGTCACTTCGAATTCTTCAACCTCTAAACATGTATACCAATTCCAGGACTTATTTTTTTGTTCTCAGAAGCAGATTGACTCGAATTAAGCAGAATCGTGCCTCCATGGCCCAATAGGAAGATGCCAAAAGGCGGAGATATAATTCACATAAGGCAAAAAAAGAAAAAAAAAAAGGGTTAGTAAAAGAAAAACTAATTCAACCTACGATTTTCAGGCAATTAGAACAGATGAGATCAAAACGATTCTTATACAAGTCACGCAACAAATAATATTTGCATCTTGGGAGAGATCAGCATGGCATGTGTTCACTCAAATCAAAGTCAATATCTCCAAATATCATTCTACTCTAAGAATTTATCTAGTTAAGTCATCAAACTATGTTTTATATAAATAAAGTCATTCAATTTATCCCTTTATATCCATCAAATCACTCAACTAATTTTATTTTAAAATAAAGGACATGAAAAAAATGAATAATAAATATTTAAGAATAAATTTAATTGGTGAAATAAATATTAGAATAATATTGTTATGCACTTAAAATTGGTAACAGGTTGAACGTCACCTTATAAATGAATAACATAGGCTTAAAAATTGAAAAAGAAAAGATTATAAGACGTCAACATTTTTATAATTCCATGGATTCAACAGAGTAATATTTGCAGAATTGCACTTGTTAGGCCACATATATATATATATATATATATATATATATATATATTAAAAAAAGAAAAATCAAGTAACCCCAATTATTTGTCATGACAAATTTTTTACAGGGCTTTTTTTTTTCTCTCATCTCTTTTCTTGATAAAGCTCATCATAATATATTTTAATTATATAATAACATCCTTAAAAAGTTATTAAGTTTGTTCACGAAAAATTCCTAAAGATTTTTTTTCAATTTTTTTTATGGAGTTCATATTTACATGGCGTGAAAATAATTTACTTATCTATGTAATTTTTTTTTTATAAATTGAATTGAGTGATTTATTGACACAATTGTCTAGTTTGAGTGATTTTGTTGATATTGAACAAAGTTTAGCGACTTTACTAGATAATTTCTTAAAATTGAGTGACCTTTTAAGATATTGAAACATAGAGTTGTTGAGAATTAACATCCCGTCAAATGGGCAATGAAAGCGATTTACTAAGAAAAGAAAAGAAAGTACTACACTAACAAGGTAAACAGGGTAAAAAAAAAAAAGTAAGTTAGGCAAGTAGAAGCATTAAATACCAACAACTGATACCTACCAACATTTTGCATAATTATATTCTAGAACCCTAAACCTATGGAACAAGTGAAAGTATGATAAGGAACTTCAAGCATTTTTAGGAACAAGTTTTATTTTTATAACACTAAGTGACAATAAGTTAATACCAGAAGCTGTTAGTTATGGCATTAAGCAGAAGCTCAGACAATGACCAAAACAAAATGCTAGGCTACGAGTAGACTGTTAACGAATATGACACATTGAAGAGAAACAAAGGGTAACTACAGACTGGTAACATTATAGGACTCCTGAATTTATTAGCTCTTTGAGATTCTTTTACGAAAAAAAAACATTGCTGATAAATCAAGATTGTGTCAAGTGATCAACTAACAAATATGAAGGATTCAATATTCAGAAATTGTAAAAGAACCACAAACAAATAAACCACAACCCAAATAAAGAAAACAACACATTGTATACAAAGAACAACTGACTGGTAAGAGAAAATCGACCAAGAGAGATTTAACCAAACCAAGATCGAGTCCGTTCATAAATAAATCGCCAAAACATCATTAAAAATCGCAAAGAAAATAGAAAAGCAAGACAACAAAAGATCAAACGGAATGAAACTTGAGAAATATTTTTACCTCTTTCCGGGCAGCGAATAGGGACGGGAACGAGTTGGATGAGACAACCTTCGCCACACTAAGCTCAACTAGAAATGATTGATTAAAGATACGGACGGAAACTTGAAAAATGAAACACCGAAATTATTATCTACGCCCTTTCAGGATGTGTTTTGACGCCGTAAACATGTCGTTTTCTTCTGTGATGATGATAACGTAGAGATGGGTCTTTAGGGGGGAGAAAACGTGGGTTGGATCGGATCAATAGGGAAATGGGCCTGGGAAGTTATGGAAAAAAGAAAAGATTGGGCCTGAACTTATGTATATTTTTTAGAGTGGGCTGGCTGAAAATAATATAGGTTGGGATTGGTTTGGGTTGGGTATTTTATAAGAATTTGTAGGCTGGTTGTATTGTTATTTTTTGGGCCGCTGGTGGGTAACGTTTTGGATTGGGCTTCTTTGGAGATTTGAGGTTGGGCTGCTGAGATTCAACAGGGAAAAGGGCTCAATGTTTGGCCCTTTTAGTGGGCTTAAAGACAATGGAAGCCAAAACGAATTAACGTAAATTAATTTAGCGAGCTTCTTAAATTTAACAAAGTAAAATAACTAACTTTGATATAAACGAATAGCTCAAAATATAAGTACAACTTAGACTAAACTAATTAAATTTAGATAAAGCACCTACTAAAATTAAAATCCTTTCGAGAAGATTTCAAACATTTATAAAATAAACTAATTACGTACAAAATTATGAAACATATAGGTTACCTAAAATTATAAGAAAAAGTGACAAGAATTTTCAAAATAACGTGCAAACTTTGTATCATATTTTCCTATTTGTTTTACTTTTCTTAAAAATTTATAAAACTAATTATTTTAGATCGTTTGAAATCAAAGGAGCTCGAAAATTAATTCATATGGTGGAGGTCCAAAATTTGGTGTCAACAATGTAAACTAAGAGGCTAGTCTTAGTCGTCAAAGAGGAAGACGACGTCGGTTACGTTTAGGGGGTCAACCCAGATGTGACATTAAAATTTTAACTTACGACTGATTCTACATTATAATTACAATCATGGTTATCGCTTAAATTTTAATTTTGATTCAAATTTCAGTTGGACTTGCCTTTAAATTGTATAATGTTCTTCATATTTTCAGAAAATTCTTGGCAAACAACGATAGTTTGGTGCATAAGTACCAAATATATAGCGGTTTTCTGGTAAATACCAAACATAGCTACTTTTTCATTAGAAATGATGTGTGATACACTGAATGATTAAGGAGAAAATTGCACAATAATCTTTTAAAACAACAAAATCCAATAAATATAGGAGAAAATTTGTATCACCGTACATTTGTATCTTTTTACAAAAATGAAAAACACCTGAATTCTTTCTTCTTATTCGAATACGATATTTTCAAACTCTAATAAAAATAAAAGAAGTTTAAAATAATCAAAAATTTTATTCGAAGATACTATATCAATGTCTAAATAAAGAATACATGTATCAAAAGTATGTAGTATATCACACTATATCTTAAATAATGTGTATATATGTTTATCGCTTTTTATTTTTTGTAAAAGTTAAGTATTTTTCTAGGTTAACATAAGTTCAAAACATTGTGATATTGGATATATAATAATTTAAAACTTATCAATAAAAAGGGTAATGATGGGGCCTAAGTTTGCTTCTTCGATGCAAAATGAAGTTTAGAAGAAAAAAAAAGCGGAGGAAATTTCTTTGAAGGGTTTTCAAAAATTAAAGTTTAGAGAAAAGTGGGGATAATTTTTGAAGCGTTTTTAAAATTGCTAATAATTTTAAAATAAAATTAATAATATATATCTAAAGTAGAGTAGGAGCGTTTTTAATATTTATTTCCAAATAATTATGCGTGTTCCGTACAGATGTGCCATACGTGTCTACATACAATTGTTATATTTTGTCAGCTTACCAACTTTTCACTTTACAGACAATCACTTGCTATTTTTTATGAAGGCAACAAAATCTGAACATTACAAATTATTTAGTCACAACTTCAATGTATATATATAAATATAAAGGGAGCTTCACCAAATTAAACATTTTTCTCCTTGGATCGTCTCTACTTGTATTCAGGTTTTTTCTTAAACCCATTTAAGTTCAATTTCGATTCGTTTGTCAATTTTGATTATTTCATGGTAGAGAATTTGATGATTTTTTTTTGGTAAATGTTGTGTGAAGAAATGTTTCGTCTGTGATTTCATTTTTGTTTAAATTCTAGTTGTCGATTTGATCGGAGAAGCTTTTGTTATACCTATGTTTAGATTGAAAAAAAAATCCTTTTCTTGTAAAGAAGGGGAAATTCAATTGGTTTTGTTTTTTTTTTTTTGGCCCGATTTGATGATGAAATGGTGGACCAAAATCAAGATACAAAGAATCTAATTTTAGATTCAGAAACAGATTCTGTTTGAATTTTGTAGTTATTTGAATGGAAGTAACATTTATCTGTTTAACCTGCATTTGTGATATATATACCTTTTTTGAACATTTCCAAATGAATTCTTTTCATTTCCTCTTTTACTATCACTTGTTATTTGGGAATGGTTTTCTTGTCTGCCTCCCAAAGTAGGGGTAAGATCTATGTACACTCTTCCCTCCTTACACTTGTCGGATATATTGTTTTTGTTTACTATCTCTAGTTTTGCTTTTGCATTTAAGTTAATAAATAGTAAGCTGTAGTTTTGAGTCTCTCTTTTCTTATCTTGTGATTTTTCAGAGCTCTGTGACATGATAGATGGGGTGAAACAACAGCTCTTGGCTCTTAGAAGCCTCTGAGTTTCCATCTGCATTGGGGTTATTCTGTTTTCTACATCATGATTTCAAATTTGCAGCTCATAGAGCATTTAAGTTCTCGTGCCAGATGCACAATGAAGTAACAGTAATTAAGAATGTTGTTCTACTGAAGCACGGCCTTGTTGCAGACGGTTGAACTCTGAAGCAAGGTTTCGTGCCTGTAAATAGAGAATTATCATATCAGCAGGAGTGTTATTTATAGTATAAATTAGTAGGATTGTTTGTTGAAAATGGTGAAAAATGGAAATGTAGTGATGCAAAAATATGAATTGGGGAGATTATTAGGTCAAGGCAACTTTGGTAAGGTTTATTATGGAAGGGATCTGGAAAGCGGACAAACTGTAGCCATTAAAGTAATTGATAAAGAGAAGGTTCAGAAAGCTGAATTGACTGAACAGACGAAACGAGAGATATCCGTTATGGCAATGGTCAAACATCGACATGTTGTGCAGCTATACGAGGTCATGGCAACTAAGAGTAAGATTTACTTTGTGATCGAACATGCCAAAGGTGGCGAGCTTTTCAACAAACTGACAAAGGGGAGGCTCACAGAAGATGTTGCTAGAAAGTTGTTTCAGCAACTGATCAACGCAGTTGAATTTTGCCACAGCCGAGGTGTTTATCACCGTGATCTCAAACCGGAAAATCTCCTACTGGATGAGAATGGAAACCTAAAGGTCTCAGACTTTGGTTTGAGTGCATTAGCTGAGTCTAAGCGACAAGATGGGTTACTCCACACAACCTGTGGTACACCAGCATATGTTGCTCCCGAGGTGATTGGTAGAAAAGGATATGAGGGTGCCAAAGCTGACATCTGGTCTTGTGGGGTGATTTTATTTGTCTTGTTGGCTGGTTATCTTCCATTCTATGACTTAAATCTTATGAATCTGTATAGGAAGATATGCAGGGCAGAGTACAAATGCCCTAATTGGTTCCCTCTAGAAGTGCGCAAACTTCTCTCTAGGATCTTAGACCCAAACCCTCGTAAAAGGATTTCAATCGCCAAAATTAAGGAAAGCTCCTGGTTTAAGAAAGGATTGGAATCTAGACGTGTGGGAACTAAACAAGTAGTGAACCAACATGTTACTGCAGATGGTAATGCTGGTTCCAGTTCAAATTCAGAGAATAGTACCTCTTTCTCCGACACCAAATTAGAGTTGATAAAACCTGCAATCTTTAGTGTATTTAATATCCTCTGCCAGTTTAATTTGTCTGGTTTATTCATAAACAATGATCAAAAGGAGGAGCTGCGATTCACATCAGCGAAACCTGTCCCAGTCATCATATCCAAACTTGTGGAAGTTGGCAGGAGTGTGAACCTTGAAGTAAAGAAGAAAGAAGGTGGATTTCTTATATTAGAGGGATTAAATGAGAGCAGATATGAAACCCTGTGCATTGGCGTGCAAATCTTTGAAATTTCCGTATCCAATTACTTCATTGAGCTGAGTAGGTCAAGTGGTGATGTGATTGATTACCAAAACATGTTGACGCAAACTATCAGACCAGCTCTTGAGGAAATTGTTCTGGCTTGGCTAGGTGTGCAATCTTATCAATAGTAATTGTAGAATCACTAAAATGAAGCTTCTGATTTCTAGATGCTAGCTGATCATACTTTGTATTAGTAGTTTAAACTGATTCTGTTTGTTTGAAGCGCTAGTTCTATTTGCTGCACCTGTCTATGGAAGCATGTTACTGCAAACTTTGATTATTTTCTCAGAGTTGTGTCCCCTCTCTTATTTTATTGCTTCAGTTATAGTTTCTGCCTTATGCGATAAATGCTGCAATAGTACTAGTTTTCATGCTTGCATGGCGGAAGTTGTGTTGCATTTCTATTTGGAAATTTGTTCTCAAGAACAGACAGAATCAGTGGAGCAGCAACAGGTATGCCGATTCTACTATCATAGTTTATGATATCGTGTTGGTTATGTTGTTTGAGGAAAACATACAAAACCTAAATAATGGTGTATGTTTGTGTGTGAATCCGTTTTTACTGTGCATTTATTTGCTTACCTCTATTGAATAAGTTGTCAATCCACCTTGTTTTGGACCTGACTATTTAGGTGAAAAATTCAATAAAAGAATAGAGTGTGCATGCCCGCTCTTAGTCTCTTTTACTCTACATATATATACATAAATACAACTTACAAGTGCTAAGTTCATAAATGATACTATTGCTGTATCTCTTCAATCAAATAAAGAGAGATTTCAAATGGAGTTAGATATTACACTTATTTCAAGTTCAATATAGGGTTTGTTTTATCATATAATCATGTGATCGATTATCATATTGTAAAAGCCTGTTGTATTAATGAGCGCCCTAAGAAATTTAAGTGAACAAATTCGATGCTTCTATTGTATTTTTGTTAAATGATGACGAACCCATTCTTATGGATGCCCCATGTCGGCCATATTATACTTTCTCTGTAATCATTTTCATTTTCTTTTTCTTTTTGGTGTAGCCATGAATATTTAAATCAAAAAAAATTTCAGAAATAGCGATACTCTAGGTCTAATTATTTGATGTTTCTATTCTCCAATAACTTTCCATTTTAATGTCCGTTTCTACGATATATAGTGAGATTTTGTTTTTTCAAAACATGACAATTAGGGGTCTACAAAATCAAATCGAAAATCGAACAAAATTGCAAGTCGAGTCAAATAAAAAAAATTTCGATAAGCGGTTTGGTTTGACTTTGTCTGGTATTGAAAAAAAACCCGATTATATTTGGGTTGGTTTGGTTTAACTAAAAAAAATCAACCCAACATTGTATATGTAATTTTAAAATTTTATATTACACAAAAAAATATTTACTTTGATGTCATTTTAAAATATTTTTTTTACTATTTCATAGTTTTTATCTTTTAATATATAATTTCAAGTTTAAAACTAAAAATTCGAAATGGTCCAATAAAAATTATAGTTCATAGATATTGATATATAATAAAACTTAAATCAAAATCAACCTAATACTAATGCGAAAAAAAAAATTAATTTAATAATAAGAATGACAATAATATTTAATATTTGTTCTTTAGTTTTACATTGGTTTAGACATTAAAATACATAATCTAATTTTAATTTTTCTTAAATAGTAAGTAATGACTCCCTCGTCCGGTATTGTTTGTCATGATTTCTATTTAGAGAGTCAAACTTTAAAAACTTTGACTAACATTTTAAGATGTATTTTTTCATCATATTGATATTCAAAAATTTGTAATTTATAGTACTTTTCATATAGTTTTAGAATATCTAAATTTTTTGTTTAAAATATCAAATTAGTGTAATCTAATTTAACTTTGAAAATTAGTCAAACTAACTTTCGAAAAGCGCAACATGACAAATAAAAGTGGACGGAGGGAGCGCTAATACTTATTAGACTTCTTTTAGCATGATTTAGTACTTTTAAATTATGATTATTTTCATTATGACTTTACAATATTCATTTTATATGATGATTTCACTATTATTTTTATTGAATATTTTTGTGTCATCAATAATTGTCTCATATTTTGTGTTATTTTTTTAAGAAACACTTTGATAATTATATTTTGGATGAACTAAAGAAATATTTGGAGCACAAGTTAAGTATATGCTGTATGGAAGTTTTACCAAAAAAATCTAAAAATCTGGAAAAACTTAAAATTTATTAGTTTGGTTTGATTTATAAATTAAAAAATTTGACACAATGGTTTGGTTTGGTATTTGAGAAACTCAAACCAATCTGAGGTTCAAAAATCCAAAAAATCTGAATTTTATTAGTTTGGTTTGGTTTATAAATTTAAAAAGTTTACACGAATGATTTGATTCGATATTTGAAATAGGTTGAACCCATCGACAGCCCCTTAAATTTGGCACCAATTTTCACTTACACACTTCAAATAGACTTTATTCATTTTAAACACCTTAAGTAGGGGTCCGCTATGTCATTGTGACACCTTTTTGCCAATCAGCTATAATTACAACGTGTGTGTAACACACATGCGGATGACATGGCATGATGACTAATTAAAAACTAACATGTGACATTTTAATGTAAGAATAATAGTTTTAAAATAAATTATTAACAAACTAACTAATTTTTCAGCAAAAATAAATAAATAAAATTACCTATTTTCTACCGTTCCACCCCACCTTATATCATCCCACCCCGCCCCTACCCCATCTGCATTACGTCCCTTTCCCTCCCCAACTCTACAACCATTTTTTTTATTCTTCTTCCAATTTTTTTTAAAAAATCATTAGATTTTAGATTATTTTTAATTGATTTTGAAAATTATATATGACATTCTTCTACTACTATTTTGAAAACAAATGTGTGTCTTGTTCTAAAAGATCTTTTCAAAATTAGTGGGATCACTTTTAAAATTTTTGTTCTTATAAACTTATTTTATTTTATTTTTTCATATTTTGTAAGGTTTTTTGTCATCAATTTTCATGGGGGAAGTCAAGTAAGTGCTACGGCTAAAAAGTGAAGAAGAAGAAAAAGGAAAGAAATTGAAAAAAAAAAAAACCTCAGGCGGTTAAAATGGGTGCAACACATAGAATATGTCAAGTCAGCAAAAAGTGTCAAAATGACACAGCGGGACTCAACATGAGGTGTCTAAAATGAACAAAATTTAGTTAAGGTGTCTAAGTGAAAATTGACACTACACCATTTTAGGCCTACGACCACACTTATTCTGGACTACACTTGTAAAGTGTTGCCTAAAGTAGTTTTGGGAACGCTTTTAAAGCGTAGCCAAAATTTTTAACTTTTAGCTACAATAATTTTGGCAACACTTCAAAAGAGTACTCTTTAATAATATAAGATACACTTTATAAGTGTTGTTAAAATATGATATAATTGGCAACACCTATTTACATATATGACCACACTTCTAAAATGTCCTATTTTTATAATTGAAAAAACAACACTTTATAAGTGTTGTCTTAAAATTTTTCACTAAAATATTATATTCCCTCCAATATTTTTAACACTCCCTCCCATTTTTATTGGCCAAAAAAATTAAACATTAACAAAACATTTTGACTTCACTTTCCTTTTTCAGACTTTCCTTTTCACGTTTCTCTTTTCAGCAGAAGAATTGGCTGACTAAAGGTTCCGATACAAGCTGAAGAACTAAAGGTTTGAAGTGAAGAGAGGTGAAGATAGCTGAAGAAGTAGTTCTCTTTTCTGATACAAGCTAAAGATTCGATGAACTGAGCTGACGAGTTGAACGATTCCTTGAAGAGTAAGAACGATTTCTTTAAGAGTAAGAACGATTCTGTTTTCCGAAACTTATTTGATTTTTAGCTGAAGTGTTTGATTTTTAGCTGAAGTGGTACTTTTAAAACAGTCTTCTTGTTAGCTGAAGTGTTTGATTTTTTGTTTTGTGTATAGAAGAAATGAATATTGTTGGGTTGTTGACATGATGATGAACTGAAGCTAATTAGTCTCTCCGTCACACTTTTCTCTCAAGCGTCTCACTGAAGAACACGATTTCAAAGAGATTTTGTTGGATTTGGGTTTATCAGGTAAGAAATTTCATTTTGAAATTCTAAATTTTAACTTTAGGGTTTTTATATTCTTGTGTTTTTATGCAATTTTTGGGAGTGTGACTTGTATTTTAGTTTCATCAGTTGATTTTTGGAGTGTAGCTCGTAAACATTTAGATTTTCCTTTACTTTTCATGTTAATTTCTGCAGATGCTTAAGATTTTCCTTGTTCTTATTCTGATTGCTGAACTGTTGCTTGTCCATGTTTAAGATCTTTCTTGCTATAATGTTTGTTTTAATCTGTGGTCACTGCTTTTTTTACTGTGCTCGCCTTAATCTTTGTTTGTTCATTTGTTAATCACAATGATTTTGTCTTGTCTCTGTTTGCTGGAACAATTTTTTTGTTTTCGACTGTATGTCTTGAAGAGTGAAGAAGTCATTTTGTTGTTTGTCTAGTGCATTTTCAAGTATAGATAGTAACTTTAGCTAATTCAGTCGTTTTGGCCATAAGTATAGATAGTAACTCTATTTGCTGGAAATCTGTCAAAACGCGGCTGGGTCGACGGACCTCGCGACGGGACGTCGTGGTCATGACGGGCCGTCGTGGACCTCGCGACGGGCCGTCGTGGTCATGACGGGCCGTCGTGGTCATGACGGGCCGTCGTGGTCATGACGGGCCGTCGTGGACTCCGTCGTCCCATACATGCAAGTTTCTTCTGCTGCTCTCTTCATTACCCTCGACGGCAGGTATGACGGATCGTTACGAGCACAACGGTTCATCGAAGGTCTCCGTTCCAAAACACTTGAACTCTTGGAATATAGGTACTGGGGCTACTTCTCTGATCTTCATGACGAACCTGCAGGACGGACCATCATGGCTACGACGGGCCGTCACGCTTTCCGTAACCCCACACTTGGTCAGACTTCCCCATCTTCCTTCAGCAGCTGCACTACGCTGCCACCTACGGACCGTCACAGGCATGACGGACCGTCACAAGCTCCGTAGGTGGTCTCTTCTGCTAATCATTCGTAATACTCATCGATAAGTACATTAAGTAGCCAATTTGTTTATACTTCTAGGATTTATTCTTTTGATGAACTTGTTTGGATCAGTAGCTTGTGTTTAGAAATAATTTTTGTTTTGTGTTTGGAAGAAATTGATTACTTTTGGGGCTCTTACAGCTGAAATTTCAAATTGATTAATTGTTAAATTTCTTAATTTTGTGTTCTTTCTTGATGGAACAGATTTGTTTACTAGAGGAATTGATATTCAAGCAGTTAACGTTGTTATCAATTCTGATTTTCCTAAGAACTCAGAAACGTATTTGCACAGGGTATGTATAACAGATCTTTGATCTTGCTTATTGACTTATATATTTTTTTGCTATTTCATCATTGGTAATTTATTTTGCAGGTTGGACGATCAGGGAGATTTGTGAAGCTTGGTTTAGCTGTTAGCCTGGTTACTTTTGAGGATCACTTCACTTTGTATGTATTAATTATGTTCATTTCTTTTATACTAGATCATTAAGCTCTATGTGTTGATTTCTGCTACTACTAATAGTATCTATTTGACTGTGAGATATAGAATTGAACAAGAACTAGGAATAGAAATCAAGAAAATCCCTTCACAGATAGATTAAGCTATATATAAAGTCTTCTATGTTAGCTCCCCTTATTTTTCTGAATAATTTTTTGATGAAGTAAATTGAGTTGTTTTGTAGTCCTGGTAGGTTCTGATTATAGGGTGACTCATGGCAGTTAACTACAGTAGATAAGAAAAATGAACACTTTAAGATTCTTGAAAGATTTCCTTATTCTTGATTAGTTCATTAAATTTTGTCTATCCTATTAATTCACCGTCTTTCTTAATTCTTTCTATCCTATTAATTTTACTTATTTTTCCTTAGAACCAAAATCAACATTCAAAAACATTTGTGGAGGATTCAAAGTTTGATTTGACATAACACAAGTGTCATGACTATGTAAGAAACTATTATCATCTCATGACACCTGATTTTTGTAACTTAATCATGAATTTAATGATTCTTATTGAAATATCAAATATTTATATCTTCTTATAGGAATTCAAATATCCCATCCAAGGATTGCATGAATTTAGCAAGGTATAGCAAACCCTATATTGATTGTGTGGAATCATTCCTAGATTTTGCTTACTCTTATGGAAATCCTCACGGAGAGGAAATTCAGTGTCCTTGTGCAAAATGTTGTAATATTCGTTGGACTCGAAGGAATGTAGTGTATGATCATCTAATATGCTATGGATTTGTTAAAGGTTATACTAGATGGATCAATCATGGAGAATGGGATATCAAGTTGAATGTTGAAGATGATATGGATTGCTCGCGTGATGATATTGATGGATTGTTGAATGATCAATTTAGAGATGTTGCACAGGCAAAAGGAGCTTATAATGGTCCAAATGAAGATGCCAAGAAATACTATAACTTAGTTGAAGAGGCAAGCCAAGAATTATATCCTGGTTGTACAGGATTCTCTAAATTATCATTCACACTTCGTTTATATATGTTGAAGTGTCTACACGGATGGAGCAATGAATCATTCACTTCTCTTTTAGAGTTATTAAAGGAGGCGATGCCCGAGTTGAACATTCCTCCCTCTTACAATAAAACCAAGTCTATGGTCAAGAATCTCGGCCTTGATTATGAGAAAATTGATGCATGTCCAAATGATTGCATGTTGTTTAGGGATGATCATAAGGATGATAAATTTTGTCATACTTGCGGAGCTTCACGATATATTGAAAATCCTGAAGTTGATGGTGAGGTTGAGTCTTCTAAAAAATCACATCGAGTTTCAGCAAAGACTTTGAGACACTTTCCATTAATTCCTAGACTCAAAAGGTTATTTATGTGCTCAAAGACGGCAGATTCTTTGAGGTGGCATGATGAGGAGCGTTCAAAAGATGGAAAGTTAAGGCATCCCGCTGATGGTCA
>NC_028642.1:40631603-40642410 GCF_001406875.1 Solanum pennellii | reverse complement strand
TTGAGCAAGGACAACACTTCAAAGTGTTGTCATACATTAGATAGAAAAGGCAACACTTGATAAGTGTGGGCAATATGGTAGCAAAGGCCACGCATCAAAGTGTAGCTGATAAGGCAACACTTATAAACGTAGCAGCAAAAGCGTGACTTTTTTTTCTTTTAGGCTACGCTTGAAAGTGTAGCTGATAAGGCAACAGTTTTAAGCGTAGCTACAAAGTGTGGCCTTTTTGAATTTGAGGCTACGCTTAAAAGTGTTGCTCATATGGCAACACTTCTAAGCGTAGGTAAAAAGCGTGGCCTTTTTTTCCTTTTGGCTACACTTTTAAGCGTAGCTGATAAGGCTACGCTTGTAAAGCGTCGCCTAAACTCTAAGGTTTCGCTGCTTTCGGCCACACCTGGAAAAGTGTGGCTTAAAGTCAAAAAGTGTGGCTTTTTACCAAAGGCCACACTTTTTCATAGTTTAGGCCACACTTCTCTAGGGTGGTTGGAGACATAAAATGTTGTAGTGTGATGTCAACTTTAGGGGGCTACCGATGGGTTAAACCTTTGAAATACCCAAACCAACCCGGTCATGTACACCTCTGATGACAACATTTCCTTTTTGATGTCCATGCCTTACAAACTTAAGTCTTTGTTTGTGCATCTTTTTTGGTGCTCTCCAATTTGGTTCTTGTATGGGAGACCCTTTTTAAAAAATTAGGTGTGAAGGACAGATATCTCTCTCTCATGATGTGTATGTGCGCATATATATGTAAGTCAAAAAGGTGCATAAAATTACAAAAAAAAAAAATGGGTTTAGGAGAATAATTGGACCTTAGTTTAGTTAAGGTATATCTCTGAGATTTCGGTCATAGTCTAGGGGGTACTTCTACCGTTTCCCTAAAATTTATTTAAAATGCTTTCAAATAGAGATGGTTTTTTCAAAATTCTAATAATTTTTTACGAAATAATAAGAGAGAATGAGGAAAGTATCTCTACACACCAAATTAAAGAAAAAGAACAATTTCATAGCTAGTCTACATAAACTTTCAATCTGAAATTGAACCCAAAAACAAAAAAACCACAAATAAGCATAAATAAATGCGAGAGCGAAAAATAAATTTGGTAAAAATGAAATTAAAAAGCGAAATTTCAAATTTACCATTGTTGGTTCATTGTGGTTTACCTCTTTTATTTTTAATTTTATTTTGTTTGCTGAAATTACGAGGGGTTTGAGAAAAAACTTGAATTCCATGTTTGAGCTTCATATATTAAAGCTTCTTATGAGTTAGGTGATTGTTGTTGCTAAATATGATTAGTGTATGATTAACTAAGCATAAATCAATAGCTTTGGAGCTCCTAAAGACGAAATTTTGAAGACCACCATTGAAGGACTTTGAGAAAAACTTGAAGAAATCATGAAATGGGTATAATAACGTTGTGATATAAGAAAATGGAAAGAATTAAATAAAATGAATTAATTATATAATCTCCAATGAGAGACCGCCGGCCATATGAACTATTTAATTCAATTTTAGTCACTTTATGTGTTTTTTGTTGAACCCTTACGTGCCTACAAAGGTCTATTCACCTTCTTGGACAGGTCATCGTTTATGGGTCATAAAATATCGAATATAAAAAATTCATAGGGGTAACAGGACCCCCGTGAAGTATAAGGTGTTGTTTGGTTGGCAACAAGTTATTCCATGATTAGTTATCTTGAGCTTAGCTATCATGGGATAACTTATCCTATCATCATGATATAAATGGTGGGATAAGTTATAACAAGCATGACAACAAAAAAAGATACAAAATCTTTATCTCATCACTATTTTTTTTATCCATCATACCAAACGACCCTAGGCGTGTAGTCAATAATTGACTAATAGGTTAAGGGAACATTTGACTATTTTCTCTAATTTTTATTTGTATATGAAATAAATAGTAAGTAGATATAAATATGAGATTTTTTTTTACAAAATATATTTGTGAATCAATTTTTACATTTGAAAATTTTCAAATCATGATTTTTGGAAAATTTAAGACATGAGATGAAATGAACTTGAAATTGCATGTCCAAACGCTGATTTTATGTCAAAGGCTTCTTAAAAATGAATTTTTCCATCTTTTTGTTTTAGTTTTTTAACTCTTTCTTTTATATTCCTTCAAAATAACTTAAGTAGACTATATAAACAAAAGAGTATGTAAATATATTTTAAAAAATTAGACTACATTACAAAAATTCAACCTGTTTACCACATTAAACTTTCTTCTCTGTTATTCACTCATTTGCTTTCCAGCTGACTCACTGTCACGATCCAAAACGAGTCGTGAGTGGCACCCACACTTAATCTCCTAAGTGGGTGAACTAAGGATTTCAAACCCCAACATATGCCTCAACTACGAATAACAACAAAAATGCGAAAGCTCCAAACTTGTTAAAGCAACCAATCAAATCAAAATCTAAAGTCTATTACACATTATCCCCAAAACCTGAAAGTCGTCACATCAAGAACATCTATTCTTAAAATACCAAGTTGAAAGTATTAGTGACACCAAAATAAGTAAATAAAAGGGTTCATGTCCAGAATTAAGGACAACATGCCCTGACTAAGAGAATCCAGCATGAGCTAGAAGGAATAGCTCATACTGAAATCTGAGGTACTGGAGACTGTCTAGAGCTGAGGGCGAGTCTAAGTAGATGGTACACTTGCTGCACTCCACAAATGAAAAACGAAGAAAACACAAGTACGGGTCAGTACAAGGAACATGTACTGAGTAGGTATCATCGGTCAACCCAAAATAGAAACTAATATATATTGAATAATAGTATAAAATCAACTATAACACTAAGCAGGTGACAAAAAGCAAACAACATGAGCCAGTGACCATAACACCAAAGTAGATACACAATTAATCACAATATTAAGCAGACATATGGGGACTCATGCCTCCATATCATATTCATGTGGAAAATGCATTCTT
This sequence comes from Solanum pennellii, assembly GCF_001406875.1. Lineage (NCBI taxonomy): Eukaryota > Viridiplantae > Streptophyta > Magnoliopsida > Solanales > Solanaceae > Solanum > Solanum pennellii. Next base: position 40,639,447 of record NC_028642.1, on the reverse strand, counting down.
TGAGATTGAGTACATTATGTTAATTCAAGATTCCTTTCATTTAATGTTATCGTGTCAGAACGTGACACTCTGATCTAATTATACCGTACCGGAATGTGAAACTCCGATCCCATAATATTGTGTCAGACGTGACACTCCGATCTAATTATACCGTGTCGGAACGTGACACTACGATCCCATAATATCGTGTCAGAACGTGACACTCCGATCCAATTATTTAGTGTCGAAACGTGACACTTTGATTCAATAATCTCATTAATTTATTTCATCACGCTTTCTTTATTGAAGGCATTACTTCGATAGAGAGGGATCAAGATTATAAATTTCACGGTCTCAGAATTTTAGATCAATTACAAACCACACAACCAAGCTATACAACCACACAATCAAGTACATAGGAAACTTCACAATATCACTGAATATATATCAATCACTATTGAGAGTCTATGTATCAAATAAAATAAACCATAACCTACCTCCACAAAAGAACCGAAGTCAAGCAAACTACTTCTCCAATGCCTTTTCTTTTCTCAATGCCTCCGAACCTTTCATGTCTATCAAGAATAAATGCATAACTTGTAAGTTAACGAGTCAATAAACACTCAATTTATTTTATGTTTATCCTAGACCTAAACTTATCTAATTATATAATCTATTTTCTAAAGTTTGAACCTAAAGGTGAGTCTTAATTCCCCTAATTAACATAACTTTAATAGAAATTAAATAATTCGATACACCTAATACTTAATTACCTATCTCAATATATCAAACTTGAATAAAAAAAAGATAATTACAGAATATTGAATAATTATTTGAGTCGTACCAGCAGTAACCTCAACTATACAAACAGAAGACAAAAGATGATAAAATCATCACGCCCTCACGACCCCAATCTCAATTCTAACGTATATACATATACACTAACATTTATAAATCTATAATAATGACTCTCATTGTTCAGCAATGTTTTCCCTCAATTTTCTATCATCATTCACGTGGAATCATTTCTTATATAATGTATACATATGACCATTGAAGATTCCCTCTTATAATATAATAATAAATAATTTAACCCCAAAATCAGCCATTAAGACTTCAATGTCCAGGACATATATGAAGGAGCCGCCGAATACTGACAACAATCATTACTAAATTCAATTTCCACATTCTAATATATGATCACCACACCAACATGTTATAATTTTCCTACCTTATCATTTATTCGTCTTTATTGAAAAGTAAAGCAAATTCATGGAATACCTGAAACCGTCGCTTCAACCCTTTTGCTACGTCTGTGCAATTCTTCAGTTTTTTCTTTCTTATGCAGATTATTTACTACCCCAAATATTGTATAATTAATTTTAAAAATGGTAAAAGTGATGCACTATATATTTTACTATTATTTTCTTTCACCATCAACTAAATAATTATTAAAACTACTCCATTAGTTTCAAATATATACTTACAAATAGTCTAAAATATCCCCTTAAAATCTATTGAAAAATATTTTATGACCTGAAAAGCTCTAATACTCAAAACAATCAAAAGGATCGTTACACTAACATCCCTTTAGGGTGGGGATGAAGTACTTAAATATCATAAAATAAAGTATTGTCTTCTATAAAAACAAGTATATCAAGTATTGGCCTAATGACCATTAGAAGATGACATTTTCTTGTTCAAAACGTCAATATTTTGATATTTAATAGGATCCATTGTCAATACTTTCAATATCTAGTAAACAATGTCAAAGTTCTAGTTTATTGTGTATTTTATTAAGTCTTTAATATTTGTTTTAATTGAAAGAACATTAAAAAGAAACAATTGCTTAAAAGTCTTATCAGTTACAAAAATTCAAAAATAAAAAACTAATTGACAATCGATCAAAATACACCAACTTTCATCTCTTTCTTCTTCTTTGATCATGTTCTAAAAAACACGTCTTTAACCATTGTTCTAAAAAAATTCAATATCCAGTTTTCTTGATTTTTTTTGTTTCTAAACACTTTTATTTATTATACATTATCATATTTATAGCAGTTTATTCTGCTAAGACATCATTTTAACTTTATGAAGTTATATTATATCTTTAAAAATGTCTGAAATTTTATGAAGCTATTTAGTTATCATGTTAAGGTTGTGAAGTTTATGCGTGATAGGATCTCCTTTTAGGAAATTTTCCAGTAGTCATCCATCTTACATATTGGTTATTTTGTATTTTAAGTATTACTTTGTATACTAAATAGTTTGTATTTAGATTTGATTTCGTATTGTCCTAATGGTATACCATAAAATTTTGTATTTATATTTGATTGTGTATTCACTCTGAACTATAAATAGCCAAATACGATTTAGTTATGCATTTAATATATAGGTATTCATCCTAATTACATCATTCAAATAGTTTTGTATTTTATTTTGCTCATTATGTGTTTATACCAATTAGTTTATCTTTGATTTCGTACTCATTCACAATTTTAAATAATCAAAATACAGGTTTGTATTTAGATTATCACTTTATATTTCATCTCAATTTGAATACCAAATGGTATACCAGCAGGTTTATACTGTTTGGTCTATTTTTCAATTGAAACTGATATTTATCGTACTCAATTTGTATTTCATTATCACCTTGTATTCCATTGAATGCCAATAAATCTGAATTACTTTATTATTACGTACGCTTCATAATTGTATGTCACTCGCAATTTATATTTCAATTACATGTTAAAGTAATTACACATAAAATCATATTTAAAGAAGTTCATCTGTGTACATTTCCAATACAATTATATTTAAAGAGTTCAAAAAAGTAAGGATCAAAAAACTAAGGGAATTCAATATTGACCAACAATATTAGATTAATGTTTAAAATAAATCTGAGTAAAGCTCAGGTACATAGGCCATCGATTCTTTCACCTTGAAGCTTGAACTTTACTCTACTCTTCTAGTCCATTGATTTTTCATTATTTTCTGAATGCTCTACAAATTTGAATACTGTGACATTGAAAAAAAGTCAGAATGAAATATTTGCACAAGTTAATTATTCAATTGCAACATGACAATTATATCTTGCATAATTGATGAAAAAAAACAAAAGAAATTCAAAATTTAGAATATATAAACATGACACATTGATACGCTCAAATTTACTTGTCGAAAAGAAGTAAATCGGTCGCATCAAGTAAAGAACCCAACTAGTGAGGTTGGGATCGTTCCCCCGAGGAAAATGATTCAGACTTAACATTATTCTATTTATTACTTCTATCTTGTCAATTATTTTCCGAAAATAAATAGCTAAAGGGGGTTTTGATTAATAAAAACAATTAGCTAAATTAAAGTAAACAAGTGACAGGTTCAAGTATTGGAGTTTAATCAAGTAATGAGAGTAACTAGGGCGTAAGTGTTCCCAACAGGCTCCTAACTCGGTAATTCTAGCTATAACAATCATTTCCTAGTATCTTGCATGCAAAGTTATAACCTAGTGATATACCGTGCTTTCACGGTATTTCTAATGCTTTTTCCTTATGTTTAGTGTGTGTCCAAAAGCCTTTTTGTATTGATTTTTATGTAAGTTTCTATTTATTTGCAGGAAGCTATCTAAAGATGAACGCGGAAGTTTTTAAGCAAGAAATACAGAAAAGTTAACACCTACGGGGCTTGTGATGGTCCGTCGAGCTTGTGACGGCCCGTAGGTGGCATCGTATTGAAGTTGCTGAAGGAAGATGGGGAAGTCTAATCTAAGTGTGGGATTATGAAGTTCATGACGGACCGTCATAGCCACGACGGTCCGTCCTGCTGGTTCGTCGTGATGATCAGAGAGTAGTCCCAGTATCCAAATTTTAAGAAGTTTAAGTGTTACGGAACGGAGACCCTCGACGGACCGTCGTGCTCGGAACGGTCCGTCATAGCTGTTCGTCGAGGGTAATGAAGAAAGAAGCCGAAGGATTTGTAAAGTATAGGATGACGGAGGCCATGAAGGCCCGTCGTGACTACGATGGCCCGTCACGAGGTCCGTCGACTCGAACGCGTTTTGACAGATTTTCAGCAACTAGAGTCTTTCTTTTATTAGGTTTTTGTTTTTTATAAATAGTTGTAAAAACCTCGTTTTTGGGGTTAGACTCTTTGTTAGTAGACTCTTGTATATTAGACTTTGTGATTGTTATAATTTTGGAGAATCTTTAGTCCTCGATTAATTTCAGTAATTGATACACTTTTTCTAGAATTGATTGTTGGTGGGTTTGTTGATTAATCAAGTGAACTTATGGATTTTATTATTTCTCATTGAAGTAAGTGCATGAATTCATATATTACATATATGAATATTGTGATTATGACTATGGGTTACTAAACTCCATAACTAGGGTTGTGGGAACCATGGGTGAATAATGAGGTAAAATCTAACTAAAATAACAATTTTAGAATAGTGTCTTGCATGTATTGATAATTCTTTCGCTTAGAAGTCTTTTTAACGGATGGTCAACGTTAGAACTCGCCTTAATGCTACTTGCCGGACCAAGGAGGTAGATAATAGGAAAAGAATTATCAACATAGATTTAGTGTATACTATCTAATAGGCTAGTATTGATTGGTACGAGGTAATAACTTAGTCAAATATCGAATACAATACTTAATGTGAGGTAAAGGTAAGGGTTTTTAGTATAGCAACACATGTAGCCGGACCAAGGTCCGGCATCTAGAGAATCTCACTTCGCACCTTAGTCCGCCTACGTGTGTTGCTTTACTAAACCTTATCTTTACCTAATATTAAGCATCATATTTTATATTTTACTAAGTTGTTACTTCGTACCAACCGACACTAGCCTATTAGATAGTATGCACTAAATCTATGTTGATAATTCTTTTTCTATTATCTACCTCCTTGGTCCGGCAAGTAGTAATAAGGCGAGTTTTAACGTTTTCCATCCATTAAAAAGACTTCTAAGCGAAAGAATTAGCAATACATGCAAGACACTATTCTAGAATTGTTATTTTAGCTAGATTTTACCTTGTTATTTACCCATGGTTCCCACAATCCTAGTTACGGAGTTTAGTTATCCATGCTAATAATCACACAATTCATATTGATGAGATAAGAATTCATGCACTTACTTTTATTAGAATGAAGAAAATCCAGAAATTGACTTGAATAATTCACAAAAGCACCAACAATTGATTTCGGAAAAGTATGATCAAATATAAAATCAAGAGTTCAATACTTAAACAAGAGAACTAAAAAATATCCAAAAGTCTAACCCCAAAAACGAGGTTTTTCGAACTATTTATAATAAAATAAAACCTAATAAAAGAAGGACTTTATTTAAGGCAAATTTGTCTCAAACGCGTATGAATTGACGATCAAAACGCGTCTGAATCGACGATCGCTGCAACGGACCGTCAAGGACACGACGGACCGTTGTGGGCTCCGTCATTTCATACTTGGCATAATTTTCTGCTGCTTTCTTCATCAACTTTCTGTTACCCTCGACGGACAGATATGACGGACCGTTACAAGCACGACGGTCCGTCGAGGGGTTCTGTTCCACAACACTTAGAAACTTCTTGAAATTGGGTACTGGAATTACTCTCTCACAACCACGATGAATATGCATGACAAACCGTCATGGCTATGACGGTCCGTCATGAGCTTCCGTAGTCCCACACTTGGTCAGACTTCCCCAACTTCCTTCAGCAACCATTTTCTTCTCACTACGGTGCCACTTGGACCGTGACAGTCACGACAGACCGTCATGGGCTCCGTAAGATGGTCACTTCTGCAATTTCTGCTCAAATCCTGCGTGTTCTCCTTTGGACATATTTCCTGCAAATACAGAGAAACCTACATCAAAAATCAATATAAAAAGGCTTTAGACACACACTAAACTTAAGGAAAAGACATTGAAAGTACCGTGAAACCACGGTACATCACACATAATGGAAATAATATATTTCATATGATATATACAAACTAATTTAGGATACATACTGAATACAATACATTTTGGATATTATTAAACTGAAAACATCAAAGAATATTTAAACTAAATACAATATTAAACAACTACATAATGAATGTAATATAATTCTTGGAGTGTACAACTAATTTGGGATACATAATGAAGGTAATAGAATACAATTTTTTTCATCACTAACTTATGATATGTAATGTAGCTAAAAGCATAACTACTTTCAATACAGTTTCTAAAAAAAATCAAATCTTAAAATAAATCTTGTTAAGTGAAAAAAAAACACATTATGCACGTCAGCTATGAATACTATTATTGGTTAGATGCAAAACATAATACAAAATATAAAAAATTTTTATGTTCGTTTAACTTATGCATTTAAAATAAACACATAAACACAAATTTAACTACAAACTACAGAACATTCAAAATATTTTCAAATACTTTTGTGTAACAACTATATAACTAATTGACAATGTAGATTCTACTAAATCTAAAATATAAAAATAAATCATAAAAAAAATCGAAAAAATTATTTAAAATACTAAAAATCTGAAATACATAAATATTTGATGAGTATATTAACAAACTCACATAAAAATTAAAAAAATGACGGATAAATGTTAATACATTTAATGCAAAATTCAACATTATGTGTGATTTGAAAACAAAATTTCATGAAATCTCGCAAAGAAAATGATGACTTTGAAAAAAATACCTTTATTAATTGAGAGATTTCTTGATTAATTGATAGATACGAACAAATTGGTATGAACTTGAATAATTAGTTCTTCTTCAATAATGAGGAGAGAATAATGGCGAGAAACTTGAATGATGTAATGGTGAAAATTTAAAAGTTGATGAAAGAGAAAAAAAATTGAAAGCGTGAAAAATAAATTTAATGTTATTAAAGCCCGGGAAGAAGTGTAAATGGGTAGTGGATGTATAATTTGGTCAAGTGTTACTATTTTGAGAATTCAAATTTGGATACAAATTATTTTCAAAATATTTACATTTTAATATTTTCAATAATTATTTTAAAGTTTTAAAATATTTTTACTAATTAAGTTAGGGATTGTGACTAGTTTGTTAGTTTTCCCTCAATGGAGACCTGGTGGTCTTATAAAACTAATGGTACGAGTTTGCAAAGAATATTAGGTGATTCTTCTATCTATCACAGCCCTAGTGGACAGAGAGACTGATTATTTGTTATTAATGGAAGCTGACAATTATTCCGTGAAATTAGTCAAGGTGCGCTAAAGCTGACCCAACATATATCATTAAAAAAAACTTGATATAAAATTATTTTGCTGACTTTCGTGACCATTATCAAATAATGGACATCCAAGAATATGCAGATGAACAATCAGTCAATGAGTCAAATGGTGAACTATTAAGGACCTCTCTTACCAAATCTCCACTAACCAATGCCCACATCAATAAGAAAATACAGTGGACTATAGTACATTACTTATATTCGACTGTAACAACCTGTTTTGTAGGTTTGAGCAGTAGAATTATTCTGATAAAAACTGACTGGGTCGACGGATCACGCGACGGACCGTCGAGCGTCTTCGTTCTAAAACACTTCAACTCTGATATCTGGGTACTGAGATCGACTCTCTGAACTTCGCGACGGAACTGCAGCACGGACCGTCGTAGACACGACGGATGACGGACCGTCAGAAACCCCTTTACTGAATTTAACTCTCTGAACTTTGTGACGGACCTGCAGGACGGACCGTCATAGACACGACGGACCGTCACAGGTTGCGTAACCCCAACTGGGTCGGATTTCTGCTAAAGGTTTTAAAAGGGTGTTTTGGACTATTCATGACAAACTTTATGAAATTAGTGGGGTAAGTTTAATAATTTATT
>NC_028642.1:40627748-40628450 GCF_001406875.1 Solanum pennellii | reverse complement strand
CAGGAGGTTACCAAAACCGCCCTATTCAGTCTGCCCTGCAGGCTTTAGCTGGGGGCCCATCGCAGCCCAGTCAGCCTTATTCTGAGTTTGGAGGTTATCCCCAGACTTCGTCACTTTCACAAAAACCTATGCTTGACTCCAGGAATGGTTATGGATGTGGGGAGACTGGACATATTAGGAAGTATTGTCCAGAACAGAGTTACAGACCCCCAATAGTTAGAGGTAGAGGTGGTCATGGGAGAGGCCGCCATTCTGGAGGACGCGGTGGCCAAGGTAATGGTGGTCACCCAATCAATCGGGGTGGCGGGCAAGCTGGAACTGCTGCGGCGCAACATGATAGGGGCAATGGACAGACAGGTGATAGGGCCCATTGTTATGCTTTCCCCGGGAGGTCTGAAGCAGAGACATCTGATGCTGTTATCACAGGTAATCTTTTGGTCTGTGATTGCATGGCTTCTGTATTATTTGATCCTGGATCCACATTTTCATATGTATCTTCCTCATTTGCTACTGGTCTTGATTTACATTGCGATTTGCTTGACATGCCTATTAGTGTCTCTACTCCTGTGGGTGAGTCTGTGATAGTTGAGAAGGTGTATAGGTCTTGCCTTGTGACTTTTGTAGGGAGCAATACCTACGTAGATTTGATTATTCTAGAAATGGTTGATTTTGATGTAATTCTGGGTATGACTTGGCTTTCCC
>NC_028642.1:40615828-40624215 GCF_001406875.1 Solanum pennellii | reverse complement strand
ATAAAGAGAAGTAATCTTGAATTATGTTAATATACTCAATTTCGAAGAACCTATTTCCTAAATGAGTATGGTGTGGAGGCTTGAGTCCTCCTAGGTGTGGTTGGTGTTGTTGCCCATGGTTCTTGTACTTGTTGATTGTCACCTATTAAGTATTGTGGTTGATTTTATATTATTATTCAGTATATATTGCTTTCTATTTTGAGTTGGCCGATGATACCTACTCAGTACGTGTTCCTTGTACAGACCCCTACTTTTATTTCCTTTTTGTTGTTTTGTGGAGTGCAGCAAGTGCACCATTGACTTCAACTCGTCCTCAACTCTAGCCAGTCCTCAGCACGTCAGATTTCAAGGTGAGCTATTATTCCTAGCTCGGGCTGGATTCTCTCCTTCACGTCTTGATGTCTTTGAAGTTCGGACATGGACCATCTTTTTACTTATTTTAGTTTCTTGCTTACTCTTAGACTTAGTAATTTGAGGATAGACGTTCTTGATGTGATGACTTCCAGATTTTGGGGATGATAAGTATTATACTTTAGAAGTTATTTAATTGATTTCGTTAATGAGTTTTGGATCTTCCGCTTTTTATTTACTATTCAAAATTTATATACTGGTAAACGTTGGGGTTTAGATTGTTGGTTCGCTCACCTAGTAAGATAAGTGTGGGTGCCACTCGCGGCTTGTTTTGGGTCGTGACATCGACTTAAATCATCGACCGCCCCTTAAGGTTGTCCGTATAATTCACTTAGACACTTCAACTAAGACTTGTACATATTAAACACCTAAATTATTCAAAACATGTACCTATTAACACACAAAACGCTGATATGACAAAAATGTATTTTGCACTTCCTTGAAGCACGTGAAAATATTCAAAATAGTCTCTTCTAATTTTTTTTTAAATGTTTTTCTTCTTTTATTGACACTTGACATTATAATTAACTTTAAAACATTTTTCTTCTTTCATTTACACTTTTTTCAAAAAAAGAAAAGAACCGCACCCCCTAACTATCATCTTCTTCAGAATTTAGTTTGCAAAACATTCTTCATTTTAACCCAACATTGTTTTTCTTTTGTTTTTAAATAGCAAAAAAAATTATTTCTTCCAAATATGAAGATAAATGAAAATCAACTATGAAGATTCAAATTTGAAAGAAAGTTTAAGACTTTATTTCGTACGATTTATTTCAAATCTCATAAAAATAAGAAATCAATATGAAGAAGAAGAAATAAGATAAATGATTTTTACGTATAAAAAAAGTTTGCCAATACTTATTTATCACAATTTCACCGAGCAAAGATTTTTACTCAAATTCATATATAAACCCATTAAATTTATTAAAACTGATATTCAAAAATTTGAAAGAATTAATTTTTGAGCTATCAATTTCATTTTGTCATCGATGTAGAAATGAATAACTACCGGCTATATATATATATATATATATATATATATATATATATATAAAACCTCTTAAGTGGGAGAACCAAGGAACATAATCCCCAACATATATCAATAATTCAAATTGGAATAACAATAAAAATGTGGAAGCTCAAAACTTGTTAAAGTAACTTATCAAATTAACCTCTAAAGTCTATTACACATTATCCTCAAAACTTGAAAATCATCACATCAAGGACATCATGAAACGAATGAGGGAATCGAGCACGAGCTAGAAATAATAGCTCACCCTGAAACTCTGATGTGTTGGAGATTGTCTAGAGCTGAGGCCTGAGGGCGAGTCGAAATCGATGGTACACTTGCTGCACTCCACAAAAGAAAAATGAAGAAAATACAAGTAAGNGAGAGAGAGAGAGAGAGAGAGAGACACACACACACTAGATATCAGGTGCCCGCGCCAGCGCAGGCCCAACGTATGTTAGCTTTTTTTCTTCCAATTATGTGACACAAATGAAAATTGAAAAAAGCAAACTAAATTTTTTATTATTTTTTTAAAAAATAATATTTTTAATTGTTAATTTATACACCTTTTATGTCATTTTCAAAAAATATATATTACTCTATTTGTTTCATTTTATTTGATACAAGTGATTTTAGGAAAATCAACAAAATCTCTTATATGGTTCTCACATATTTTTAGTTGTCATTTTACTGTGATTCATAATACTTTTTAGTTCTTGCGTTATTTTCAAATAATATATGCAACTTTTTTTTATTTCGATAAAACTAAGAGAAACAACCAAATTTCATTATGTTTTTCTAAAAATATCTTAAATTGTTAGATTGCGTTTTTAAGCTTCTTTTTTATGTAATTTTCAAATATGTAACAAATTAGAAATTAAAACGAAGAATTAAAGTTTTCAAATCATTATATTTCATTTTAATATAAAACTCCATCCTTTTCGATTTATATGAACTTAATTTTTTATTTTATTTCAGAAAGAAAATAACTTCGGAATTTAATCTTTTTATATAGATATTTAAGATCACAAAATTTAAATATACATATAAATTTTAGTTTTAATTTTAATTGATTCCACCTAATATTATACTTGATATATAATTATTAAGAGCTAAGAGTAATAATAATTATTTACTTTTATATATATATATAAATAAATAGATATCAGAATAACTCATAAGAAATGAAGAAATAACAAAAATAAGGTAATACTAATGAGAATAATTAAAGATGTTTCTAGAACTATTTAATTTTCTTGTTATCATTCTTTGTAGATTTTTGTTTGCATAAAGTTACATTTTTACCTTTGATAATCATTCACTTCATATATAGAAAGATGTTTCTAGAATTATTTATTCTTGATAGATTTTTGTCAGTATGAAACATTTTTATTCTTGGTCGTCTTTAATACAAATATATCATCCTATTTATTTTTATTTGTAAAGTTACTCTTTAACATTTTTTTCTTTAATTTCAATCTAATATATATTATTAATTTTATCACACTTATTCATTTGAAGTATATTAATTAGAACCAAAATAAAGATGGAAATAATTAATTCATGATAAATTTTTATATAAAAAGTAAACATTTTTTATAATTGAAACAAATATTAAGAATTAATTTAAAGTAACAGTAAAATAGAGTAATAATAAAATAGATTTCACAATAACTCACAAAAGAAAAGAAAGTGAAGTAATAACAAAATAAGTTAATGGAAATAACAATAACTTAAGATGTTTCTAGAACTATTTAATTTTCTTGTTATCATTCTTGGTAGATTCTTGTTATTATGAAATCACATTTATGCCCTTGATCATTATTCATTTCATATATAAAAAGATGTTTCTAGACTTATTTATTACTTTTCTAAATAGATTTTTGTTAGCATGAAATGACAAATTTGCCCTTGGTCGTCCCCCCACTTCACTATTCTATATAATAGAAATATAAAATAATAGTATAAAATCAACTATGATACTTGGCAGGTGACAGACAACAAACAACATGAACCAGTGACAGCAACACCATAGAAGGTACACAATCAATCGCAATATCAAGCACACCTATGCCTCCACACCATACTCATTTGGAAAATGGATTCTTTGAGATTGAGCATATTAAGTTAATTCAAGATTCCTTTCCTTTGATGTTATCGTGTCGAAACGTGACACTCCAATCCAATATACCTGTTGAAACGTGACAATCCGATCCAATTATCTCATTAAGTTATTTCATCAAGCCTTCTTTATTCAAGGCATCACTTCGATAGAGAGGGTTCAAGATTATAAATTTCACAGTCTCAAGATTTTAGACCAATCACAAACCACACAATCAAGTACATAGGAAACTTCACAATATCACTCAGTACATATCAATCACTATATATTGAGAGTCTATCAATCAAATAGAAATAACCATAACCTACCTCTACCGAAGACCCAAAGTCAAGCAAACTACTTCTCCAATGCTTTTTATTTCCTCAATGCATCCGAACTGTCACGACCCGAAAGTACCCCCTAGAAGATAGGAGGAATCCTCGTTTCGTGACCGGGCGTACTTGACCCTTTGGGATCTTGTACAAGCCCTTCAACTAGCATTCATTACATAAGACATGAAAAGTAGTGCGGAATCAAAAATTTTCACGAATAATTTAATAAAAAGGAAATCTTTCATAAATACTTAAGATATCTTATCGTCACAAGCCAAACTTAAAGACACGACATATAATATCTTAGGGACACGACCCTTTACATTGAAATCAAATACATAATAAGTCTTAATAATAAAACTAGGAAACAATAGACTATGTCCTCAAATATATGAGGACATACCAATTCTTGAGAAAGTGAAATTTCTCAAGTTTCGCCTTTGAATCTTCCAAAAAGTCTTCAACCTATACTTATAAGGTATAGAAAAATATGGAGTTAGTACAAATAATGTACTAAGTATGACATATGTCAAAACATACGAAAAGGGACATTTTAGTAAAATAACATTTCATGCAATTCAAGTAAAACTTTCAAGAATATAGAAGCAAAACATCATAAAGAACATCATTTAATACATAGAGAAGAATTTCCATAATTTTACACAATGGAGGCAATTTACAGTAAACTCCCAAAATCTTACAGTGAACTCTACTAACATTAAAGTGAACAAATTAAGCCTTTACAGTGAAACCATTTGAGCACTTACAATAAATCATTTAAAGCATTCAATGTATTCAACTTGAACAATTACAATGAACTATCCTATTCTAAATGAGTGAACTTTCAAGGCCAAGCGAAAGAGAAAGTGAACTCATTTTCCGTAAGAGTTTCCCTAACTCGGGATTATCCTAAGACTCACTAAGGTAAGACATGAAGGATGTATATGCATCCTTAATACACACCAAAGCAATCCTCAAGACTACCCCTTTCGGCTTACTCAACTCGGGAGAAACAAGCCCCTCAATCAATGGCAAGATATTAAAAGACACCCAACAAACCACCAAAGTCTTCCCTTTCAGAATGCCTACTTAGTGCAATGAGTAGATGGCGTCCCATACCACCACCTACCCTAAGTAGCACATTTGTTTAGAAGGTTTGGCACAAAGTCTTCCTTTCGGAAGAACCTACTTAGTGCAATGGATAGATAGCGTCCCATACCATCACCTACCCTAAGTAGTACGTTCTTTTAAAAGTCTTAGTTCATTCAATTCAAATAAGTTTCACCAAGACTCCCCTTTCGGATTTCCTACCTAGTACAATGGATAAATAGCGTCTCATTCCACTACCTACCCTAAGTAGAACACTCCTTTACAAGACTTAGCATCTTCATTTCTTTTGTGGGAGTTAGCTTAATCGACATAGACCATGAGAGCTAGACATGGAATTTCGATATTCACCCCTATCGGATTAGGGATCCTCACTTGCCTAGAATGAGGTCATTATCTTAGCATTTACATGGATTTCCCAATAGATACACCTATGCGGACGCATAGTTAAGGGATAAGGAGATTGCTACTAAGTAACTCATTCTCTACTAACGAGGAGTACTCATCTCAAGAGGTATATTGGAATACAACATCTCAACTCACGAAGTGTAATCCACCTCTCCTTCATATCGTCTTGATGCTAGGCATAACTTCCCATGGATTCTCAACATTATAGACTATAGGTTAAGGATAAATAGTAAACACCACATCTCAACTCACGAAGGGCATTCATTCTCCAACCTATCTTCAAAAGCTCATGGGATGTAGTGGGGTTTCTACTAAACACTTCATGTCAACTCACGAAGAGTGTTCACCCGAAAACTCCTCTTTAGGACTTAACTTAGCTTCATTCATTCATTCAAGTGTGAGTGTGTGTGCACATGTGAGCACACCTTGCACATAAGCTTCACTTCATTTACATTTAACTTCTATACATGCTTAGACCTTCATTCATCACATCACACATCTTACATGCTTCACATAATCATATAAGTCCTTTATACATAATCTTTAACATACTTCTCATAACAAGTTTCATAAAACAATTAACAAGAATAACTTCATTCAAGCATACACCCTAGTCTACTTCACTTAATCACTTCATAAGATACATTTAACAATAATAACATATTTATCATCTTACTTCACAGAACAAGCCTTAATAGCCTCATTCACAATAAACTAGTAACTTTACATTCATACAATTCAAGTAAACACCGCCACTAAGAAGGTGGACCATACCACTCAAGAGCATTTCGAAATTGAAACTAAACAACATAACCAACTTAACCTTTAATCCAAACTTTCATCCCCTATAACCTTTTTCTCAATATTTCACCATAATAAAGCCCTTTGGGAAGTAGCTTAACAACAATAAGAAACCAAAGCTCAAGACTACTAATTCATTCTTATTTAACCCATTTCTTAAACCAACATTAGATGAAAAGCTTTAACATGATTTCATCGAAGTTTTAACCTTAAAATCACCAAATAACCTTAGAAATATCATTAATAAGTCATTCAAAATGTTTTCATGCAATACCCTTATTTAGAGTTGAAGATAGAAGAACCAGGGTTGAGAACCCATTTTGAAAATTCATTAGAAGGGACTCCTTGAATGGAAGAGAGTTCAAGGATGGATACCATACCTCACATTGAAGAAATACCAATGATTTTTGATGAAGAAACAAACATCAACAGCCCTCCTAGCATTTCTTGACTTCTAGCTTCCATGGAGACTTGAGAGAGAATTCTAAGAGAGAGGGGTTTTAGGTTTTAGGAAGAGAGGTCTAAAATGAGATCTTAGGGCTTATAACACTTTAATATACCTATAAACACTAAAACTAACGTCCCAGGGTCATAAAAGACTTAGGGTGAATTTACCAAATACCCCAAGCCAAGGTAGCAATTTACAACAATTTACAGCTTTTAGCTTTTACCAACGGACTGCCTGTGCATCAACGGACCATTGGTAGGGTCTCGTGGTTCGACACTTAGCTCCAAATGGAGCCTTCCCATCCTAACTTGCAGGACCAATCGACGCCCTAGGTCGACGGACCGTTGGTGGACCAATGGACCGTCCTTAGGGTCATCGTTTGGTCACTACTTTGGCAGTTTGGTCCAAGTCTTGGGCCCTTCATCTAGGGCCCTTGTGGGTCCTATGTGGGATCGTGCCCAAACATTAAACCCTAAACTAAGTCTTATACGTCTTAGGAACATCTCATGCAAGTTTCAAGCAAAACGAACACATAAAATTCACTCGAACACCTCAAGGCACACAAGCGCTACCTAAGGCACACCTTCCGAACGTCTTGGATGTTCTTGGGCGTTTGACCTCCAAACTTAACCAAACTTCACTCATTGCCAAAGAATACTAAATTAACTCATTTTAACTTCAAATTAACTCAAGAAACACTTATGAGGCTCTAGTTCACCTTAGTTCGTTTTGGGGCGTTACACAAACCTTTCCAATCTATGAGGTATATTTGCAGAATTTGTAAGTTAACGAGTCTACAAACACTCATATTATTCTATGTCTAGACTAGACCCAAAACTCACCTAATTATATAATCAATTTCTAAGAAGTCAAACCTAATATCTAATTTATAAAATAATAATAACAATCATAATATCAAAGTTAAAGTAGTATATTATAGTCATTTACTTTCATTTCTTGGCTAATACTATGCCATAATTATCCCTTTATTATTTGTAACAATTAACTAAGAGCAATGCTATTTGGTCCACAGTATACAACAAACTGCAACTTTCATTCTTCCTAATCAGTTAACATTATAATAATATTTTAACTTAAAGGAACTAAATATAAAGCGACAACCCAGGAATTCCCTTTTCAAAATGTGACCATAACAGTGATGATCAATCATATAAAATTTTTGCATGCCATCCTTTCTTTAAATTCAATTAATAATAATTTGTCAACTAGTTTTTTAGTATTCACAACAATTTAATCAATGGAGTTTGTCTCCACCAACCATCCAACAACTGACCATTAGCCCCAATCAACTTTAGTTCCTGATTTCTTTTTTCGTATTACTACACATGTACTGCATAATTTCCTCACAAACTTCTCAGAAACTAATTACAATTTCAACACTTACGCGTAATACATGTAATCAGAAAAATAGAAGTGAACTCTCACGTGACGGTCTTTCTTAGAATTGGTTTTTTCCAATTGTGCGACTCCGCTTCTTCTTATTTTATTGCTTTTCTAAAGATCAGTTATCACCCTAATTATCTTATAACCAATTATAAAGAAAGTGGTAAAAGTGACCCACTATTTATTTTACTATTATTTTCTTTAACCACCAACTAAATAATTATTAGAACTACTCCACTAATTTTGTAATTATACTTACGAATAGTCCAAAATATTCCTTTAAATCTACCGGAAAGTATTTTAAAAGACTAAAAGCTCCAATACTCAAAATGATCAAAAGGATCGTCATATATATATATATATATA
>NC_028642.1:40605139-40615557 GCF_001406875.1 Solanum pennellii | reverse complement strand
TATATATATATATATATATATAATCTTCAAGTTATTTGAAAAGAATTAGGTTTTGTGATTTGAGAAAGAATGTGTTTTGGGAGGAAGATGAAGATGAAAGGGAGTTGGGAAGGGGTGGTGTTGGGTACGTAGAATATGTTGACATTTTTATTTTTTTTAAAAAAATTAGATGTAAAATGTGTTTGAAATAATGTTAAACAAAAATATTTTTTAAATAATTTTCGGGGTCCAATGTCACATGTTATTTTTTAGTTAGCCGTTTTTCCACTTCACCATAAGTGTATCACATACTCTTCATATTTTTTATTGATTATCAAAAAACATCTAATAGGAACAATTATTGAATAGGTAAAAGTTTTATTAAGTAATAGTCTTAGTCGAGGTGTCTAAATGAATTATGTGGACAACTTTATGGGTAGCTGATGACTTAAGCCTTTTATCTTCAATGAGTCTATATGTCATGTAAAATCAGGATCAATAGACAAATTTGGATTCAGGTGGCCGCATATGTTCTTCATTTATGTCCGAATATGACGCTGCTTGATTGACGATTTTTTTGGTATTACCTCCGACCAGCTGAAAAAAAACATTAAAAAAAAATCTATATTGCCTTCGCAATTAATTTTTTTTTGAAAGAGTTTACATTTATTTGTAAAATTATCAAAAAGTTTTTTAAGGGATAGATTAGCAACATTATCTTTCTAATTATAAATTCTCAAGCATCGTGCAAAATGGAAAGTGATCAACTAATATGGAACAGAGGGAATATCAAAAATCTTCGAGCCATCTAACAAAGTTTGAGGTTATGAAAGAGCCGATGAGCCTGTATGAATTGACTTATTTGAAGTGTTTTAAAGTTAAAATATTTTCTAATATTTTTGTAGTGTTAAGATAAAATTAAAAAGTGTTTCTAAACATTTATTTTTAAGTAAAAAAGACAAAATAAGTCAAAAGTTACAAGTTAAAATTTCTAACTTATGACTATCGCTTAAATTTTAATTTCGACTCAAGTATCAGTTGGACTTAGGGTGTGACAAATTATTGGATTTGGATGAATTTAAAATGGTCTGAACAAAATGGGTAATTATCCAATCCGTCCATAAAATATATGGGTAAATATGATTTGGGTAATTGTAAAAGACTTGCTATATGAGAATAAGAACTCCATTTCTTTACTATAGAGTACAAGTATGTATAAAAAACTACAATTTCATATAATTCCTAAAATCAAGTGATCTGGTATATCAGACTCAATTACTATTACTAATCTGATTTGACTGTTGCTTTCATGGGATTTTGATTGAGCAAGATTTTCTGCTTGATTAGATTTTATCTTGCGAATATTTTGTATCATTAACACGCCCCTGCGAGACGGAGGATCCATCAGATACGCCGATCTTGGATCGAAGAAACTCATGCCTTTGTCTGACAGTGGTTTAGTCAGTGCATCCGCCAATCGGTCTTTGGTGGATACATGGGAAACGCATAGCTGCCCCTTGGCAATCCTATCACGGACAATATGGAAACCAATAGAAACATGCTTCATTCGACTGTGAAAGACAGGATTAGCACAAGTATAAGTTGTGCCAATATTTTCATATAGGATAGTGGGAGTTGATGATGGACACTAATGTAGTTCATGAATTAAGGCTTAAACCCAAAAATGTCCAAAAGCAGTAGAGGAAATAACTCTGTACTCCGCCTCTGAGGAAGAACGAGCTATAATTTTTTGTTTATTTTAGCTCCAAGAAATAGGGTTGTTGCCTAGGTAGACAATATAGGCAGATGTATAGCTACGATCATTCAAATTTACTGCTCAATCCACATCAGAAAAGTCTCAAAGAATCAAAGAAGAGTCACGTTTGAGATGAAGACCATGGTAAATGGTAGCTTTAAGATGGCGTAACACTCGCTTAAGAACCTGCCAGTGCGTTGTGGCAGGATTTTGCATGAGCTGGGACAACTTGTTAACACTGTAAGAAATATTAGGGCGGTGATATTGAGGTATTGTAAGGAGCCAACTAATTTTCGATAAGATTTGACATCGATCAAAGCAATTTCATCTTTCAATTTTAATTCAACTGAAGTGGACGTAGGGATGCAACAGGTTTAGCACGACTCAGTTCAAATCTGTCAATACGTCCCTGATATACTTGTGTTGTTGGGATGAGTTCACCCTTAAAAGATAATGTACGCTGCCCAGATCTTTTAAGGAGAACCATGTAGAGAGAGTGGAAACAAGGTGTTCCAAAAATTGATTGACATTTCCTGCAAACAAGAAGTCATCAACATACACCAGGAAATAGAAAAGGATAGAACCATGTGCATATATGAACAAGAATGCATCACTTTGAGACTGAACGAATCCAAGAGTAGAGAGAATAAATTTGCTCAGTTCATGATACCAAGCTCTAGGTACCTGTTTTAAATCATAAATTGCTTGCTTTAGCTTGCAAATTTGAGATGGTCTTGTAGAGTCAACAAACCCATGTGGTTGAGTTATATAGACTTCTTCCTGCAATGATCCTTGAAGGAAAACATTGTTCACATCAAGTTAACTTATCTTTCACCCAAGTTGCAAAGCGATGTATAGGACTAATCTAGTGGTAGTTGTTTTAATAACAGGACTGAATGTGTTATGATAGTCAAGCCCGAGTCTTTGACAAAAACCTTTATCTACTAGACGCGCTTTATAGCGGCTAATAGTTCCATCGATATTTCATTTATTTGAAAATCCACTTACAACCAATGATATTAAAGTGTATTTAAGAAGGGACAAGTTCCCATGTAACATTTTAACAAAGAGCATTAAACTTTTCTGACAATGTTGCTCTCCATTCAGGATCTTTAATGGCTTGTGTAAGACATGATGGCTCAATGGATGAAATAATAGGATGTTTTGTTGCAGTGAAGGCTTGTTTAGGTTTATAAATGTTATTTTGAGACATTGTGGTAATGGGATGGTTACGTGTAGGTCCTTGTTGTATATGAGTATTTGTTTGACAGGGTGGAGAAGATAGTGAATGATATGAAGTTCCTTGGGGAGATTGTCTACACTTAGGAGAAGAAATAACATGATCCACATTTGGAGACGGAAAAGGCACGGGTAAAGGTGAAGGATTTTTTATAGATGAGGAAACTAGTAGTGTGATTTGAGTGGCAGAATTTGATGCAGCATTCGGTGAAACATGGACAGAGGAATATGGTAACAGTTGTGAGGAACATGGGAAAGTGGACTCCACAAATTGAACATACCAAGAAAAGAAGATCTTTTTTGACACAGGTTCATAACATTTGTAGGCACTTTGATTTGAGGAGTAACCAATAAAGGTGCATGAATTAGAACGAGGCTCAAGTTTGTGATTTGCATAAGGTCGTAACCAAGGAAAGTAAAGACATCCAAAGACACACAGTTTGAAACTATTGGGAGCAGTACCAAACAACTTTTTAAATGGGAATTGATAGTCAAGTGTCTGGGTAAGTAGATGATAAGTCAGATAAGTGGCAGCTTGAAAAGCATGCTGCGACCAGAAAGATGGAGGTACATAAGCTTGGTGAAGAAGAGTGAGCCAAGTTTCAACTATTTGACGGTGTCTCCTTTCGACATAGCCATTGTGATGTGGAGTATATGGTGGGGGGATGTTAAATGACTTATTCCATGGGTGACAAAAAGCTCTTTGAGATTAAGATATTCAGTGCCACCATCCGTGAAGAGAGTTCTTATTATTTTTTTCGAAGTGTTTTTCAACCAACGATTTGAATTAGGTAAACAAGTTGGTGACATCTTATTTTCTCTTCAACTGGTAAAGCCATATATTCTTAGAGTAGTGATCAACAAAAACCAGATAATATTTGAAACCGTCAATAGATTCAATTGGTCAGGGCCCAAAATATCACTAAAAATCAACTCTAAGGGAGATGAACTCCAAAGAGTAGACTGACTAAATGAAAGTCGGTGAATTTTATCACAAGAACACGAGACACATGACTTTGACTTAAGAGATGATGATGACAGTGGTAGAGAGTCGGTGTAGATGATGTGATGAAGAATCCTATATGAAAGATGTCCAAGACGACGATATCAATCAACGATAGGTTCTCTAATGGTGTTGTGAACTGCAGGTAGGGATGACGTTGCAAGAACATAAATATCATATTTATTTTTCTGTTGTAGCACGACCTCCCCTTACGTTGAGATCCTTCACAGAAAAATATTGCGGAAAATATTCAACATACACTTTGTTAGTTTTTGATATAATAATGAGTCTTATTGATTAAGAGTTGTACATCCGATATATATAGAGAAAACATGAATAAAAAATTACACATGAGTCACATATTTATTGCTAATTATAGTTACTCCTATTATACCCCCTCAAGCTGATCCAGGGGTACGAGGGGAAGCTTGGTAGCGAGGTAATGAAACGCAGCCGGTGGAAGAGGTTTGGTAAGTATGTCGGCAAGTTGTTCGGAGGAAGGAACATGATGTGTGCTCATAGTACCAGCCATGACCTGTTCACGAACAAAGTGGCAGTCAGACCCAACATGCTTCATACGATCGTTAAGGACTGGATTTTTTGTAACGCAAATGGTGGACTCGTTGTCACAGTAAATCTTTGGCCTAAAGGGAGGAAGACCAAGTGCATCCGTAATGTGATGAAGCCACATAGCTTCGGCAACTCCAGCGGCCATAGCTCGGTATTTAGCTTCGGTGGAAGAGCGAGATACCCGTGTTTGCTTTTTGGTGCACCAAGAGATTAAATTTGGTCCAAGAAACAGTAGGTACCCGGTGGTGGAGCGACGATCATCCTTGTCGTTCGCCCAGTCCGAGTCGGAGTAGACAGAGAGCTCCAGATTCCCTTTTTGGAAAAGAAGTCCACGACGTGAGCTACCCTTTAGATAACGAAGAATCCGTTTTAATGCCTGAAAATTTTGTTCAGTCGGAGCGTGCATGGATTGAGAGACACGGTTGACAGCATATTGAATGTCTGGACGAGTAACAGCTAGATAGTGAAGGCCACCCACGATGCTTCGATAGAGGGTCGGACTGTCGATTAGACGGTTGTCGGAGGTGCATGGTGGACGGACAGCCATTGGAGTGAGTGCAGTTTTAGATTCAGCCATTCCTGCCCGAGTGAGAAGCTCCTCAGTGTATTTTGACTGATGAAGTAGGAGACAGGATGAGGTACGAAGTACTTCAATGCCAAGGAAGTAATGTAGAGGGCCAAGATCTTTCAGCTGAAAATTTTGATGCATGGATTTAGTGATGGTGGAGATAAGAGCAGATGAGCTGCCGGTAATCACAATATCATCAACGTAGAGAAGAATTATGACTAGGCCATGAGGATGCCGGAGAGTGAATAAACTTGTGTCATGAGTGCACGTTCGGAAGCCAATATCCTGCAGAAAAGAAGAGAAGCGATTATACCAAGCACGGGGGGCCTGCTTGAGGCCATAGAGGGACTTTTTGAGCTTGCAGACAAGATGTGGATGGCGAGAATCAACATAGCCAGGCGGCTGATCCATATAAATGTCCTCGTCGAGAGTGCCATGGAGAAAAGCATTGCTCACATCGAGCTGGTGTAAGGGCCAGTCATTATGAAGAGCGAGAGACAAGACTAGACGGATAGTCTGCTGCTTGACGACTGGGCTGAAAGTTTCTTTATAGTCAATGCCATACTCTTGATGATAACCCTTCGCAACTAGTCGAGCTTTGTAACGAGAGATGGATCCATCGGCATTACGTTTGATGCGGTACACCCACTTGCAACCAATTGGTTTTCGATGTCTGGGTGCTGGCACCAATTCCCAAGTATGCTGATTAATAAGAGACCTGTATTCATCATCCATAGCCTGACACCAAAGGGGGTTGGTAGATGCTTGTTTGTAGGTAATAGGTTCAGAGGGAGAGGAAGCAGGTAAGGTGGTGGTGTAGGCTTTTGGCTTGAAAATGCCGGATTTGGAGCGGGTTTGCATGTGATGTAGAGGGGGTGGAGGTGGGGGTGGAGGAGGTGCTGTTTCGGCTGGTGGAGGTTGTTGGTGAGGAGGGTTGAAAATTGGTGGGATGGGTGGATTGTGGGTGCTGGGTGATCCAGATGGGATGAGAGTGTTGGGATTGGGTGGTGTGTGTATGATGGATGGGTTAATGGGTGCCGGTACAAGGCCATGTGAGCTCGGTGGAAAGATTGGAATAAGACCGAGAGGATTGGACGTGGCAGTGACGGAGCTTAACCGGGGATAGGGAAAGTCCTCCTCGATAAAACGAACATGACGAGAGACATATGTTTTTTGAGAGATGGGGTCAAAACATTTGTATCCTTTTATGGTGGGATGGTAGCCTAGAAAGATGCATGGTGTAGACCGAGGCCGAAGTTTGTGTTGAGTGTGAGGGCGTAGCCAAGGATAGGCAAGACAACCAAAGGGGCGAAGGTGAGTGTAATCCAGACGGTGTGTGTAGAGACATTCATAAGGGGATGTGTTAGAGAGGGAGGGTGTGGGCATGCGGTTGATGAGATAGTTGGCAGTGGCCAACGCCTCGACCCAGAAAGGTGCAGGGAGATGAGACTCATAAAGGAGAGTGACGACGGTTTCAATGAGGTGACGGTGTTTGCGTTCGGCAACACCATTTTGTTCAGGAGTATAGGGGCAAGATGTGTGATGAACAATACCAAGAGATTGGAGAAAAGAGCCAAAGGCATTGTTTAAAAATTCTTTTCCATTGTCACTACGAAAGATTTTGATGTTGGAGTTGAATTGGGTTTTGACCATGCATTAAAAATTTACAAAAACCGAATATGCTTCAGATTTGCGTTTTAAGGGATAAAGCCATGTAAATTTACTATAATCATCAACAAAACAGATATAGTAACGAAAACCATTAAAAGAGGAGATGGAGGTTGGACCCCAAATATCAGAGTGTATTAATTCAAATGGCGCTGTGGCCTTAGTATTAGATAAGATAAACGGTAAACGACTCGATTTGGCTACATAACATGACTCACAATGGTCCTTAGTGGAAAATGAAAAACCTAAGACAGACAGAATGGACTTAGTGACTTCGGCACAAGGATGACCAAGTCGGCGGTGCCAGGTTGAGGAACGAATGGCTTGATTAGCAACTGATGAAGATGAGATTGATGCAGATAGCTTGGAAGGAAGAGTGTATAGACCTTGCTCACAGCGGCCCTTGTACCGAATCTGTTTGGTTAAATTGTCCACTATATGAAAATTATGGGCATTGAAAAGAGGAGTGCAGTTATTTTCTTTGGTAAACAGATAGACAGACAGAAGATTGGATGTTAGGGATGGGACGTGATGTAGCGTGGATAATGAGAAAGTACCTGTGGGGGTGTAAACATAGCCAGAACCTGTATTGGAGATGGGTAAAGATTGGCCATTACCTACAGTGATTGTGTCGGCGCCAGAATATGAAGTCCGATTATGGAGTTGAGAGTAATCAGGTGTCACATGAGAATTTGCACCAGTATCCAGATACCAATCACTTGAAGAGTTGCTTGTAGATGCATGCATCGCACGAGTGCCGCCGTTTGGAGCAGGAGCAGATTGCTCGTCGTAGCGATACCAACATACGCGAGCCGCGTGGCCTCGCTTTTCACAGATTTGGCACACGGGCAGGTCGCGATTTGAGGAGAGATTGCCGCCGCCACCACGTCGGTTGTCCTGGTCAGGTCTGCTGCGGCCAGAACTGCTGCTGTGGACGACGGACTGCTGGCGTCCTCTGCCTCCGCCGCGGTGTGCACCGCGTCTGCCTGGACGGCCGCCACCACGCTGTCCAGCCGCGTAAAGGGCAGTGTGGGTTGGATGAGCTGTCGAGTCAGCGAGGGTCAATTTGGATTCCATTGCAAGGTTTAATGCTTCTGCATTCAACCAGCCCGAAATTTGATTTAGTGTGAGTGGACCATCGTGATATCGGATATGCTGTTTTAGAGAAGAAAATTCAGCAGGTAGGCCCTGAACAACAGCATTGATGACATCTCGTTCGGGAACAACTTCATTGAGGGCATCAAGATCAGAGATAATCGAGGCTGCTTCGTCCAGATATTGGACCATGGTGCGAGTGCCCTTGCGAAGGGTGTGAAGACGATCACGCAACTGAAAAAAAACATGGGCTGTAGATAAGGAATTAAAGCGGGTAGCAAGAGCATTCCAAAGAGCCCCAGAAGTAGTAAAACCACGAGCATACTTCTGAATTTGCGGGCTAATCACAGCGAGAAGGCAGGCATGAATTTGAGAATCGATAAGAGCCCACGACATATGGGCGGGATTTGGTTCTGTCGAGTTTGTACCATTTTTGTCCGTGACGGTTACATTGATTGGTGGTACTGTTCCGGTGCCGTCGACCCAACCAAGAAGAAGATTTGCGGAGAGCACCGTGTTGACGCTATTCGACCAGGCTGGATAATTATGATCGGTTAATTTTTCTGGGATGAGATTGTGAAGATTGCGAAGAAACAATTTCACACCGGAGGGAAGAGTGGAAAGGGGATCGGCTGCCATTGTTGATGAAGAGAGGCAGCCGAAAAAAAAAATTTGTTTGTGATGGCAGCGAACGAAGAAGAAGAAGAAGGTTAGGGTTTTTTTTTGTTTTTAGGTTTTGGAAGAGTTTAACCTTAGCTCTGATACCATGATATAATAATGAGTCTTATTGATTAAGGGTTGTACATCCGATATATATAGAGAAAATATGAATAAATAATTACACATGAGTCACATAATTATTGCTAATTATAGTTACTCCTATTAGTTTTGCATAATTTGCCAACATAAATCAGACTAGATTTAACACTTGGGACACAAAGGACATTGCGAAGGTGTAATGTGTTTGAGGAGGAATTAATTTTAAATGTACCAATATGTGTAATATGCAAACCTGAGCCATCACCTATTTGCACTTCATCAGGGTCATCATAATTCGAAGACATGTAAGTTTTAAATGTCATTGGTGACATGGTGTGAAGCACCTGCATCCATTAACCATCCCTGAGTTGTTGGAGTAGAGACAATTATATTATTTGTTGTCGGAGTTCCAAGTATGATTTCTTTGGCTTTGTAACATTTTTTTTGCAACATGCCCAGGCTTTTCACACAATTGACAAATGACACGAGGCTTGTGAGATCTCTGATTTCCCCCATGATGCCCCTAATTTGTGTGAGACACAGCGGGCTGATTGTGATCAGAGTAGGATTCTTTGTTTCAGTGTTCTAGTTGACGTGGCATTGTTGTTGAATTCAGTGTGGCAATGGAGACATCAGAACCCATAGATTTAGACTTGGCCAAATAGTATTCGAAGTCTGTAAGTTTGTCATGAAGATCTTCAAATGAGATGCAGGTATCATGGGCCTTAAGAGCAACAACTATTTCCTTGTAATTAGGGCCAACTCTATTAAGGGTGTAGAGAATAAGATAATCTTGTAAAATAGGTGAACCAACAAGAGCAAGGTTGTCTGCCATAGTACGGATTAATCAGATATAGTTTGATCACCTCGTTGAATCATAGAGAGTCGTTCTTTAACAGATATGATTCGTGATCTGAATTTGTTTGTATATGTTTTTTCGATTATTATCCAAGCATGGTGAGAAGTCTTGGAAGAGGCTATGAATGATACAATAGCCTCTAAAACCGAGGCCAAGATGGCATGAATGATTAATTATCTTGTCTTATCTGAAATTTAGTTTCATCATCAGGAACTTGCACGAAGGCATTGATATACCCCATGAGATTGTATCCGGTGAGAAGAGAGTTTAACGGTGCTTTCCACGAAACAAAATTGGTGAAAGTCAGTTTCAATAGTAATTGTGCAACAACATTGATGCATACAAATAACCTCATCCAAGTGTGATGTTATGTTGGGAGTGTTGGTGATAGTAGCACGAGATGAGCTGTCCGGTGTCTTTGGATCAATATCCATGGAGGAAGAAATAAAAGAGAAAACAAAAATAGAGGATGGATCGAGATTGCGGTTAAGGAAATGCTATCTCTGATACCATGTAAAAGACTTGATATGTGAGAATAAGAACCTCATTTCTTTATTGTAGAGTACATGTGTATATATACACAACTATAATTTCATATAATCCCTAAAATCAAGTAATCTAATATATCAGAATTATTTACTACAACTGATCTGATTTGACTGTTGCTTTCATGGGATTTTGATTTAGCAAGATTTGCTATTTTATTTGATTTGATCTTGTGAATATTCTGTATCATTAACAGTAATTTATGAATGAATTGGATATGAGTTACCCATATTTGATTCATATTGATTGAAGAATTAAAAAATAAATTTACATGTTATAAGTTTCTAAAGTAATTCTTTGTTCTACTCACTTTCACCGCTACCTCCAATTGACCCACCCCTAATTAATTTATTTTATTTTTTCTAACCCTCCCCCC
>NC_028642.1:40594186-40604361 GCF_001406875.1 Solanum pennellii | reverse complement strand
TTTTTTTTTTTTTTTTTTTAAAAAAACAATTACTCCCTCCCCTCACCTTCCACCCAACCTATCCCTTTATGTTTTTTCAAAAAAAAAAAAAAAGTTTCCCACCCCCACCTTCCACCCCACACCCCGCCTTACCACTCAACCTACTCCTGTTATTTTTTTTTAAAAAAAATCCCCCTCCACAAAAATGATGTGTGATATAATGTATGATATTTAAGGAGAATATTGCGCAAAAATATTTTGAAACAACAAAATCCAATAAATATAGGAGAAAATCTATCATCCCTCTTAATGAGACGCATTTATATCTTTATTAAAATAAAACATATAATTTAGGTTCTTTCTTCTTCTTTTACTACGAATTTTCAATATTCTATAGAAATTAAAAAAAAAATTAAAATAGTCAAAACTTCTATTCAAAGATATTATATCAATGCATCTAATTTATCCAAATAAAAAATATTTATATTTAGAGTATGTGATGTATCATATATCTTAAATAGTGTGTATCTATGTCTATAAGTTTTTATTTTTTCTTATAAATTAAGCATTTTTCTAGCTTAACATCTGTTCAACAAATAGACATGGTAAGAAAATCATGTGCAATATAGGGAGAGAAGAAGAGAAAATCAAGGAGAGTAAAAACTAGTGAGAGATAAAATTTCTTATACACTTGGGTGATTTTAGGCATGAAATAAGGTACTCTAGTTGTTACGAAATTAATAATCTTGCCAGAATAATTACTTAAAACTAACAATGCAAAGGGTAATTATGGGGCTTAAGTTTATGTCTTTAGTGCAATTTGAAGTTTAGAAAAAAAAAATAAGAAAGGAAAGTATGTCTTATGATTTATTTGGTGAAAATTTTAAATTAATGTATTTTGGAAAGTGGTTCGGAAAAATATTTGGTAATTTTTTTTAATGTTTGATTAATAAATTTTAAAAACACTTTTGAACAGTATATTATGTTTAATTGAAGTTTCTAAACGGTAATATGTCCAAATAGGTCAATGATATTATATTTGATAAATTGGTCCAAATCAATTTGCTAATGGAATGTTTCAACACGGCACAAAAGTATGTTTTTAGCTAATAATCCAATCAAAGAAATAATTAAAACTAAAGTATGAAATCAAAAATTTTAATTGCACTACTGATTATAAATAAAACTTTTAACATTTGACTAGATACCATTAAATGATTTAGACACACACTTAAAAGATAGCACATAAAGTCATGAAAATGGTTAAATAATTAATTTATATGAATATTTATGGGTGAAAGCACATAGTATGTGCTAAAAATTAATAAGTAAAATTTTCATTTGTTCATATAAAGAATTGTCATTTTTTAAATAATATTGATTTTTCATCCTGACATAATGCATGAAATGATCCTTGAATAATTATAGGGTAATATGTAAATTCTTGATAAGACTTTTATAAAAACGTTATATTCTTCCAAATAAGAATATAGTTTTTCAAAAAGTGCTTCAAAAGATGACTAATAAGAAGATTGGTTCTGTAGAAAAAAAATGTATTCACACTCATATACATAAGAATTATATGGAGAAAAAGAAAGATATTCTTTTTGAAAAATATTAATAATTAAACTTCTTTGAAGTAATAAGACTATTTAATTTATAATATTTATGGAGAAAGATTCGTAATAAATGTATAAAAGTGATATATTTAACCCAATAACGAACGCCTAAAACAAAATTTCCAAATGAATGGATAGGGTATTAATATATCTAATACAATTTAGATGAAAAATATTGTCCTCTAAAAAGGAAATGTTTAATGAATTGATTTTCAATTATGAGATTTAAAATTATTTTTATCTTCGAAAGAGATATTAATCAAAGAGTGATTTTTTCATAATAAACGTGAATCCCTCAAATATTATTTGAGAATAAAACTCTTATTGCACTCCAATTTTTTTTTTGGTTAGGTACGTTAGTAGAAATAAGAAGATGATTCACAATTATGAAACTGAATATATATTGTTATAACCTGAATTATTCAACGTGAACGACCTATTTATATTTAAACAATCATAAGCAAATTCATAAATATACTTTTGAAAAACGAAAAATGCACAAATATTCTCCTCCCCCCAATCTCAGACTATGACCGAAATTCCGGAGACATACCTTACTAAACTAAGGTTCTATTACTCTTCGATCCTAACTCTTTTTTTTATAATTTTATACACCTTTTGTCTTACATGGTACATTACGTGACTCCACTCAATTGAGGCGCGTGAGAGATATTTGGATGCCCCTTAAGCTAAAAGGTGCACAAAATTACAAAAAGAAAAAAAAGTTCGGGGGATAATAGGGTCTTAGTTTAGTAAAGATGTATCTCTAGGATTTTAGTCAAAATCTAGGAGGGTGCTTGTACATTTTGTCTATAAAAAATAAGTGAATAAAAAACGATATGTTGTGATGAGCTATATAGGTGTAAATATCTTTAAATTTCTTCCATTTAAAATTCGATTTGAACTAAAGAAGAAATATTTAGGGGTGATACTTATTACAATATAGTTAAACCAAAGTATTATAATAGAGTTTTTGACCAAAATAAGTCATTCTATAAATCAATTCACTAAAATAGTATGTTTTTAATTTTGTTTACAAAACTAGTATAAACGTGGTTCACGTAACGTTTTATACTTTATTTATTTTTAAAAAAATTATTTTATTTTCAAAAATTTAATGAGAAAAGGAACGGTCTGCTAACGACGTTAAATAATAATACGTAACTGGAAATTACGTTTTAACTCTAATACGTTATTGGGAATAACGTTTTAAGCATATATAATTTAATAATAATTCGTAACTGGAAATTACGTTTTAACTCTAATACGTTATTGGGAATAACGTTTTAAGCATATATAATTTATGTCTGCACTAGAACAAAAAACCCCCAATTTAGTTATATAAAATTGGGGAAGAAAACCCTCCAAGAAAACCCACTTCATCTCCAAACCTACCTTCAAGTTACAGGGGATGAAGAGAACTAGCATCAAATCTCGCTCCAAAGGCACAATGAAGTTGATGAATGTTGTATCTGAAGAGTGCACGAATTTGGAAGACCACCATCTTCTTGCTCTTCCATAGTTGATGCTTAATCTTTACTCAATTTAAAATCGTTTTGCTCTATACAAGAGATTTGAGAGTGTTGATCGAGTATTGTAGTTTAAACACACTGCAGATTGGAGGTGAAATTTCAAAACTTTGAAAACATCTGCAGATTTGCTTAAAAAAGGTAAAAAAAAAACTTTGATAAAGAAGAGTTCTTTTTGTGATTCAGGTAATTTTGTCATACATTGATTTAGTTTATCTTATAGTTGATGAATTTGTTATTTTCCTTTGGTGAATTAATTAATAGAAACTTATTTTGGTCAAAATTCAGATTTTAATGTGTTGATGTATGTTAACCCCTGCCACTCTTACCAAATCTTTGGTAAGTGAAAGCAGTAAACTGTTGTGCTTTTGATTGTTTCTGTCATGTAAACATAATTTACAACCACTATATATTTAACAGCTCTTGCACTCGTAGATTGAGGAAAGCTTCTAAGTTACGTTGTATTCTTACTTCTGTATAGGTATTTATTTTATGGCTGCTAATAATGCATACCAATTGGATCCCGGTCCACTTGATCCGTCTGTATTAACTGGACAGCTCACTCATAGGTCACGAGATATATGGATATGGAATGATAATATGATTTTGAACACAAGGAAATGTGATGGGAAGTTTTGGGACCTAGTAAATGAACATCCCATTCATCCACGAGTCCTAGATGTGATTAAACTATCTGGATTATATGGTGTTTATAGATCTCATAGGCCTGTTATTGATCGTAGCTTAATCACCGCACTAGTTGAGAGATGGCGTCCTGAGACTCATACATTCCACTTAGGACGGGTGAGAGTACGATCACTTTACAGGACGTGGAGATATTGTATGGCTTACCCGTGAAAGGTAATGCGGTAGTTGGGTATGAGCCACAGAGGTCTGTAGTGGATTGGCAAAATATTTGTCAAAGATTATTAGGTTTTAGTCCACAACCTCAAGACTTTAAACATAGTAGTCTCAAGGTTTCTGCGCTTAATGCACACTTGCGACTTCAACCACGATTACCCGACTTGGCAACACAGGATATGGTCAATGAGAAAGCTAGGTGTTATATGTTTTGGATGATTGCTGGTTTACTATTGGCAGACACATCTGGTGGTCTTTTAAAGCTTATGTACTTGCCTATGCTGGAGGATATCACTACAGTAGGGTCTTACAGTTGGGGTAGTGCAACCCTAGCATATTTGTATCATTTTCTTTGTAAAGCCTCCCAAAGTAGCCAAAATGAGATGCGCTGGATTCCATGACAAAAGATCAGGTAAGATTTTGTACTAATTTTCTCTTAACTTCCGTATATATTGTAATGTGAGTACTTTTTTTTATAGTTTATTTGGGAACCATATTCTTCTGACATAATTGAGAGTCTTCCCGAATATTGCTGCGTTGGAAGAGACATATGGAGTGCTAGAGTTCCAATTTTTTGTTGGGATGTTGTTGAGGTTCATTTACCCGATCGAGTTATGAGGCAATTTGAATTGGTACAAGCGATACCATCTTCATTTGCATTTGACGCTACACATTTTAACCATGATCGTCGAGGAAGATTAAACACAAATTGGGAGTTAGAGCATGCACAATGGTTGCATTTTTGGAACCATATTGATCAATATGTATGGAATGCACCAATCCTTCATGGATCACTTCGGTATGATGATCCCTACCTTATTTGGTTTAGACGTATTACTCGTTTTATCATTGGTAATCCTATTTCGAGTCCTCAACAACAACAAGGTTACGTGCTAATGCGACGACATACGAAACAATGGTAAGTTTGATATTAGCTTATTAATTGTTGGAGCATAAATGATTTCTTTCGAACTATAGCAAGAATCTAGATTGTTGAGTACCGTTTTTCTTGTTCCAATATTTTTCATTTAGGTGGATGTATTCGTCTATGGATTTTTCATTCTTATTCGAGTCATGTTCAAAACATTTTAGATGTTTGATTCTATGTCAAATTTTATTCGATGGACTGAATGGGTTCATTTTGAATTTTGAGGCAAGTTTTGTTATTTTGGACAGGTGCGTCATATTCATTTAATGGTTAATAAAGCAATATCGCTCGGTGAAAATCCATCAATGGAGAAATTTTACGGGTTTCGTGCAATGGTGCGGGATGAAGGATCTAATTGTTTGGCATATGTGCAAGAGGCAGATAGGACTCATGTTCAAGCAAAGTATAGAAGAGAGGAGCTAATGTCTGACCATTTGCATCCTCCTATTCGTCGGCGAGGAAAAGGTGGTGTTGCGGGTAGGAAGGTACGTGCTATTCAGAGAGGTCGATAGTATACAACAAATATATTGTATACAAAGAGCTCTTACACTTGTTCCAACTCCTGCAGTCTTGCGAACGTCAATGGTATTGGTCCACTAACACCAGCGCTGTTGAGATAACTAAGCAACGAAATTGTAGTTTTTTTTCAGAAAAAAAAAGAACATCAAGCTACAGAAATGACAGAAACTAATTAAATATAAAGAGTTTCTGTTATAAAAAAACAGTTTCATAAACCTCAAAAATTAACTTTCGTTTCCTATGTTTGAAAGAAACTCTCAAGTATTTGTTATGTTTTATTGTTTGGCATCTGCTATGTCTGAAATGTGTGCTATATGTTTCAATTTATCCTATTTTCTCCTTTCTATTTCTGTATGTTGCATGTTTAAATTAGAATTTTAAGGCTTCAAACATGTAGAATGGAATGAGAAACAAAAAGAAAAAATTCGCAATGAGTAAAATTGTGTTATCAACTAATTATATTAAAATTCATTAAAACATAAATTTGTTGTTTTACCTACCCTCATATTTTCTCGAACTATTGTCAACATGTCTTTGGCTACTTGAACCTTCACCAAATGATCGTTGGTCATGCATTAACAATTGTTGAAATGGTGGTTGAGCAATCGGCTCTGCATAATGAACCTTGTACGGTTACCTTGAATCGAACAAGGATATTTTCCCGAAATATCCATTTGAATATTTCCACTAGTTGTACCCATTTTCTCATGCAATAATTCAACATACTTCATTGAAGTATACATGTTAATAATCATTCTAGCACATTCAGTATACCTGCATCCGTTCATTTCAGTAATTATTTCGCCACCCCAGTACAAAGCAACCATCACATTATGTTCAAAATTTGCCATTTTCATTCCTACACATAAAAATAAGTCATCTTTCTAAGTAATAAATTAGAAAAATATTTGAAAGCTATGGTAAAAATAATAACACAATATGATACATTGACTTGACTTATTTAATTCATACCTTTGTAAATATTGTTTCAAAATTGGGCTACACAAACAAAATTTTGAATGAATATTGTTGGAGTGTTTAAAACATTTGTTTCAACAAGGTTCATTTTATAACCATTTGTCGTCAGTAAAAAAAATGAAAAAATTAACTTTAACATAGTGTCGTAATTGATAGTCACGATTTAATGTAGAAATATGATCAGCGATAACGTTTTATGATCTGTAAGATTCCAATGTAGCAGGATTTTATTCTTAATCCGATGCCCCGTGATTAAATAAACATAAAACGTGATTGATAGTTACGTTTTATATAATAAACGTGATTGTCAGTTACGTTTTATAATCTGTAAAATACAGGATTCGATTCTTTAATTGCAGAGCCCGTGATTGGATAAAACCTACTAAAATATAAAAACGTTATTAACGTTTTAGCTCTAAAACGTGATCCTAGCTAACGAAGTATAAAACGTTATCCTCAATAACGTTTTATTTCTGTTTGCTCCGTGAACTTTTGCTTTTTTTTCCATTAAATTTTTTTTGAAAAAATAAAGCATAAAACGTTACTGTGAACCACGTTTATACTAGTTTTGTAAACAAAATTAAAAACATACTATTTTGGTGAATTGATTTATAGAATGACTTATTTTGGTCAAAAACTCATTATAATAAGAAAAAATACCTTTAATAGAGGTAATCTTTCAATTGATTCTCTACCATTTCTTTTCTTTTCTTTTCAATTAATTTGTCCATGTTATAATGTTATAAGATAATAAAATGGTTAAAGTTTCTTAATTCTGTAATCTAATCGCTCTTTTGACTTTAAAAAGATTTTCTTTATCAATATATTGTTTCTTCTGGATATATCTTTATAATAAAAAAAGGAAAAAGGTAGAAGTATTTTTTTAGACTATGACCCAAATATTAGAGACACGTCTTAATTAAATTAAGGTCGCATTACATTAACTTATTGTAATTTTGTACACCTTTTTGGTTTACGTAAAATTCAAATATATCTCACGCGCTTTAACTGCGCAGAGTCACGTGGTGTGCCACATAATCCAAAAGGTGTATAATATTATATATAAAATAAATTCAAAAAAATAATAAGACTTTAATTTAATTAATTTATATCTTTAAAATTTCAATTATAGTCTAGAAAATACTTGTGTCTTCTCCTATAAAAATAATTATAGTAAAGGTTCATTAAAGAAATTGAGAATCCACTAATCAAAAAAGAAATCAGCCGCACATTAGGATCAGTTAATAAGCCGCACATTAGGATCAGTTAATAAATTTTTAACTATCTAATTAGATAGAAAATTATTCAAATCAAGAACAAAACTCGTTGCTTTTTCTTTCCCTATAAATTAATTTAAAACAAATTATATTCAGTAGGATAGGTTTGAAGTCAGAAGTCCTATTCTTTCCAATTATTCAGTCAACCCAATTTTGTTTTGTTCCATTTCAAGAATCTAACACATTTTTATTTGTTTGACACACAAATAAGTATATGGTGGAAAGAAACACTACAACAAAAATAACTTTTAGAGACATTAAATATTGACGATAAAGAGTGCTAAAGTTTTTACCAGCATTAGTTAAATGTCATTAGAACAAATGTCGCTAAAGGCTTTAGAGACATATACAAAGAGTGTTAATTGTCGCTAAAAATACATATTTAACGGTAATTAATTCATAAGTGTCGCTAATGATCATTTTTGTTGTAGTGAAAGCAATCCGAAATTTTGCCGACCAATCCTGCCGTTGGCATCTCACATTTTTTATTCTTATTCAACTGTCACTAGAAAATATAGCTGTACATAGGTGAGTCGTATTTAAATAAAGCATGTAATCAATATATTTAGTTTAAAATTGACTAATATCTATTCTTTTATTAGAAATTTTATCAAAAGTGCTTTAAAAAAAAAATTCAAAATTTTGAAAAAATAGTTTATATTACTCTTTGGAAATACGTATTTTTTTTTTTTAAAAAAAAGAAATTAACTAAAAGCCACAGATTCTTTAAAAATACGCATTTTTAATATTCAAAAAACATGACTGAAGGTTTTTAAAGCTTTCTAATATTGAGTAAATATAATTCATATTGAAGCTCTCTCATCTTTCCCAATAAGCTGTTAAATATTTTTGCACAAAAATATTTGACAAAAAGATTTGCTTGTAAATATTACTGTAATTATTTTCCCTCCTAGCCATCTAAGGAATAAGCTTACCTAGATGCTTGGGACGTAATACAAATTATAGTATAATTTGTGATTAATTATTTTAAAGGAGATATAATATGTAATGAATATTTTCAGACTGAGATTAAGTGTAATTAAAGACTCAAAAGTCCTAATATCATTCACGAAAATTCTGTCATGTCCAAACGTATCTAGATGTAATTGTTATATTTCTTCTATCCCTATTTACTTGTTCATATTTTCTCTTTTAGATGTACCTATTTATTTGTCCATTTTGACAAATCAAGAAACGATAATTTTTTTTTCTATTATACTCTCATTTAAACTTCTTGAAAATTTATAAGTTTTAATTCATTCTTTTTGAAATCATATTTAATAAAAGTGAAATTATAACTTTAATATGTTAATTATTATTATCTTAATATTTTTTTCTAAAACGGACAATTATATAGGGATTGAGAGTATTTTGTCGTATTGCAAGGAGCATACCAACTTTTCACTTACAGACAATTACTCACTATTTTTTACGAAGGAAACAAAATCTGAACACTACAAATTAATTAGTCGCAACTTCAATGTATATATATAAATATAAAGGGGAGCTTCACCAAATTAAACATTTTTCTCCTTGGGTTGTCTCTACTTCTATTCAGGTTCTTTCTTAAACCCATTTTAAGTTTAATTTTGCTTTGTTTGAATTTTTATTAATCTTGGTAGAGAATTTGATGATTTTTTTTTTGGTAAATGTTGTGTGAATTCTGGATATGAAGAATCAAATTTTAGAATCAGAAACAGGTCTTGCCAGGGTTTTCTGTTTGAATTTTGTAGTTATTTAAATGGAAGTTATAACATTATCTGTTTAACCTGCATTGGTGATATATATATACCTTTTTTTGAACATTTCCAAATGAACAATTTCAACAAAATCTTTTCATTTCCTCTTTTACTATTACTTATTATTTGGGAATCGTTTTCTTGTCTGCCTCCCAAGGTCCGTGTACGCTCTGCCCTCCCTAGACATGTGGTGATATATATATATATATCTAGTTGTACTTTTGCGTTTAAGTTAATAAATAGTAAGCTGTAGTTTTGAGTCTCTCTTTTCTTATCTTGTGATTTTCAGAGCTCTCTTTGTTGGGAAAGACAAGGCACTAACAAAAATGCCTGACAGGATAACAGCGGAAGAATACCCAAGTCTATACTTTCCCTTTTCGCTTTGAACCAAGAGAAGACAAACAACCACAAGCAATATGATAGTAACGCAGCAAGTAATTCAACCAAACAAATATAACAAGGCAATAATAAACAAATCACACAAGACACCAAGATTTACGTGGAAAACCCTTCGATGTGAAGAGTAAAAAACCACGGGACCAAAAGCTCCACTATAATCACCAAGAGTTACAATATTGTTCTCCAAAATTGGCCACAAAACAAGTGCCAAACAACGAGCAACAACAAAATAAGATTGCACCAAATCTAGAGAATTAAAGGAGCAAAATCACCAATTTCGCAGCTACTGTTCACGACAGCAAAACTGAAGCTGCAGGCCACCAAATCCAACTCTGTCAGTTCCTAAT
>NC_028642.1:40559321-40580866 GCF_001406875.1 Solanum pennellii | reverse complement strand
TTTCTTTCTTTTGCCCTTTCGGTAGTTCACAATAAACATACCATAGTGACGTATAAAATGTACAATATAATTAGCCATTTTTCCAAATAAAATTTATTTCCTCTCAAATCTCCCGTAGAGATGAGAAGTGACACATATCATTTTTTCTCAAACCTTCCATAGAGGTGAGTTGTGGCATATATCCAACCCATAATGATTTTATCACATCTGGACCCATTCTCTTATAGAATGGTCGAGCATTCACGGTACTCATCACAAGTCACATTCTCTTCAAGGAATGGACTAATTATTTATATGTACTTCATAAATTTGCATTATAAGCACATTGTCATGGCTTTAAAATTCATCATATTTCCATGACACACCTCAACATCACTTTGAAAGATCAAGTGTACCATCACTTTATCTTCTTGTATCATGATAGAGGATTTATAAACTTGTCAAATTATTGGTTGACAACATTCACAAGTCTAATGATCTTTCATACCATTTTGATAATAAAAATTGCCTTCATATTTTGAAGGACTATTTGAAGAACTCATAGTGTTCTTCCTTTTATCATTACCACAATGATGAGTATTATAATTCTGTCCCTCCACGCTCTTATTCATATCATTAATTATTTGTCATCTTTCAGACTAATCATTCACTGCTACCACATTCATATGATTGAATGGAGCAAGTCAACAGGCGGATTTCAGAGTTATCACATGTTGCTACCACATTCTTTTCAAGGAATAGAGTAAATTCAATATGATGAATTTCAATACATTTCATCAAAAATATATTATTTTTCTTAGTCATCATTTTATCATCGCTATGGTGCATTGGCTCAAACTCAATGTCTTACCCATATAAGGCGTGTTGCGCCATAATTCTATGGGACTTGAACCCACTCACGGTGCATCAAAAATCTAATTGATATCTTACCCTTTTGGTGCGATAGAACTTGAATCTATCGTCTTATCCTCAAATATTTTTATTTCATTATGGTGCATCCGGACTTTAACCTGATGTCTTACCCTTTTGATGCGATGAAACTTGAATCCATCGTCTTACCCTTAACCAACGGTATAATAAATCGAAGTACAACATGATTTATTCTTTGAGTCTTTCAAAACAATCAAAATAATATCCAAACTCATGCTATTAAAATTTTATACCTTCTTCCATTTAAGAAGTTTTGTATAGCATGTCATATTCAACCAATAGTAGTATATGTCTTCGGTTCCTGATAATTGTTAGTGACAGAATACTATTTTATTCTAAATCATAAAATATTTTAGAAAATACATACCTGATTTTATGCATATAATACTTTGATCTTCATAACGAGTTCAACCAAAATATGAGCTAAAGAAAAACAAGAACTCACTCTCAATTAGATAGAGACTCGTGCTGATAACGTGTTATAAAATCAAGCTCATAAGAATATAATCATAAAGATAAGAAGACAAGAGAAGTAGATAGAAGACGAAAAATTTTCTTCATTATTCAAGTATATACAATGGTGAATGATATCTCTATTTATAGTGTTGAGATATCATAGTCAAAGGTCACCTTGAAATTATACATAGTTATCATCAAGGTTCATATCACCTTGGAATCTTATCACATTGGAAACACTAATACATGAATCCAATTAATTGTTGGATAACTCTAATGGATCATCCACATAACACAATAGATTTATAACAGTAACCAATATATTTAGTTTAAAATTAATTAATTTTAATTTTTATTAGAAATTGTTTCGAAAATGCTTCCGAAAGAAAATTCAAACTTTTGGAAAAATAGTTTATATTACTCTTTGGAAATACTCATTTTTTTTATAAAAAAAAAAACAACTAAAAACCTCACATTGTTTAAAAATAAGCATTTTTAACATTCAAAAAAACTTGACTGAAGGTTTTTAAAGCTTTCTAAAAACTTACATCTGGCTGTATCTAAGTTCAATTAATTAAAGTAAATAGTGTTTTTAAATTTATCAATAGTTAAAAAATGAAACTAATAATTCATTCAATATTTTAAGAGTGTTTTTAATAATTCTTTTCAAATAATTCACAAAATTCTGCTTGTTCTGTGCAATTGTCCAAGACGTATCTAGATACATTGTTATATTTTGTCAGCTTACCAACTTTTTTTCACTTACAGACAATTACTCACTTTTTTTTATGAAGGAAACAAAATCTGAACGCTACAAATTATTTAGTCACAACTTTAATGCTTTCATGTATATATAAAGGGTAGCTTCACCGAATTATACATTTTTCTCCTTGAATTGTCTCTACTTGTATTCAGGTTCTTTCTTAAACCCATTTTAAGTTTAATTTCGATTTGTTTGTGAATTTTTATTAATTATGGTAGAGAATTTCATGATTTTTTTTAGTAAATGTTGTGTGAATTCTGGAATTTATACTTGTTCATGTTTGCCTTTTTTCTTTTTGTGGTACAGAAAAGAAGTGTTTATTCTGTGATTTCATTTTTTGTGTTAATGCTAATTATCGATTTGATCGGAGAAGCTGTTGTTATATCTATTTTTAGATTGAAAAAAAAAACCCTTTTCTAGTAAAGAAGGGGGCTTAAATCGATTTGATGATGGAATGGTGTTCCAGAATCTAATTTTAGTTGTATAAATGGAAGTAACATTTATCTGTTTAACCTGCATTGGTGATATATATTTACCTCTTTTGAACATCTCCAAATGAACAATTTCAACAAAATCTTTTCATTTCCTCTTTTACTATTACTTGTTATTTGGGAATCATTTTCTTGTCTTTCTCCCAAGGTCCGTGTACACTCTGCGCTCCCTAGGCTTGTGGTGATATATATATCTCTAGTTTTACTTTTGCGTTTAAGTTAATAAATAGTAAGCTGTAGTTTTGAGTCTCTCTTTTCTTATCTTGTGATTTCAGAGCTCTGTGACATGGAAGATGGGGTGAAACAACAGCTCTTATCTCTAAAAAGCCTCTAAGTTCTCGTGCCAGATGCACAATGAAATAACAGTTATTAAGAATGTTGTTCTACTGAAGCACGCCCTTGTTGCAGATGGTTGAACGCCGAAACAAGGTTTCGTGTGCCTGTAAATAGAGAATTATCGTATCAGCAGGAGCGTTATTTATAGTATAAATTAGTAGGATTGTTTGTTGAAAATGGTGAAAAATGGAAATGTAGTGATGCAAAAATATGAATTGGGGAGATTATTAGGTCAAGGCAACTTTGGTAAGGTTTATTATGGAAGGGATCTGGAAAGCGGACAGACTGTAGCCATTAAAGTAATTGATAAAGAGAAGGTTCAGAAAGCTGAATTGACTGAACAGACGAAACGAGAGATATCCATTATGGCAATAGTCAAACATCCACATGTTGTGCAGCTATACGAGGTCATGGCAACTAAGAGTAAGATTTACTTTGTGATCGAACAGGCCAAAGGTGGCGAGCTTTTCAATAAACTGACAAAGGGCAGACTCAAGGAAGACGCTGCTAGAAAGTTGTTTCAGCAACTGATCAATGCAGTTGAATTTTGCCACAGCCGAGGTGTTTATCACCGTGATCTCAAACCAGAAAATCTCCTACTGGATGAGAATGGAAACCTAAAGGTCTCAGACTTTGGTTTGAGTGCATTAGCTGAGTCTAAGCGACAAGACGGGTTACTTTACACAACCTGTGGTACACCAGCATATGTTGCTCCTGAGGTGATCCGTAGAAAAGGATATGAGGGTGCCAAAGCTGACATCTGGTCTTGTGGAGTGATTTTATTTGTCTTGTTGGCTGGTTATCTTCCATTCTATGACTCAAATCTTATTTATCTGTATAGGAAGATATGCAAGGCGGAGTACAAATGTCCTAATTGGTTCCCTCTAGAAGTGCGTAAACTTCTCTATAGGATCTTCGACCCAAACCCTCATAAAAGGATTTCAATAGCCAAAATAAAGGAAAGCTCCTGGTTTAAGAAAGGATTGGGATCTAAACAAGTAGTGAACCAAAATGTTATTGCAGATGGTGATGCTGTTTCCAGTTCAAATTCGGAGGATAATACCAAGTTAGAGTTGATAAAACCTGCAAGCATTAGTGCATTTGATATCATCTGCTGGTTTAATTTGTCTGGTTTATTAATAAACAATGATCAAAAGGAGGAGCTGCGATTCACATCAGTGAAACCTGTCCCAGTCATCATATCCAAGCTTGTGGAAGTTGGCAAGAGTCTAAACCTTGAAGTAAAGAAGAAAGAAGTTGGATTTCTTATGTTGGAGGGATTAAATGAGAGCAGATATGAAACCTTGTGCATTGGCGTGCAAATCTTTGAAATTTCTGTATCCCGTTACTTCATTGAGCTGAGTAGGTCAAGTGGTGATGCGATTGATTACCAAAACATGTTGACGCAAACTATCAGACCAGCTCTTGAGGAAATTGTTCAGGCTTGGCAAGGTGTGCAATCTCATCAACAATCACTAAAATGAAGCTTCTGATTTCTAGATGCTGATCATACTTTGTATTACTAGTATTTAAACAAATTCTGTTTGTTTGGTGGGCTAGCTACTTCTATTTACTGCACCTGTCTGTGAAAGCATGTTACTACAAACTAAATTGGATTATTTTCCCTGAGTTGTCTTATTTTATTGGTTCAATAGTACCAGCTAGTTTTCATGCTTGCATGGCTTGAAGTTGTCTTGTATTTCTATGATTTAGTGGTGTTTCTCATATATAGAATTGACCTTGACTTGTTGTTTGAGGAAAAGAGAGAAAACCTAAATAATTT
Source organism: Solanum pennellii (assembly GCF_001406875.1). Taxonomy (NCBI): domain Eukaryota; kingdom Viridiplantae; phylum Streptophyta; class Magnoliopsida; order Solanales; family Solanaceae; genus Solanum; species Solanum pennellii. The sequence goes on along the minus strand of NC_028642.1, from coordinate 40,576,107 downwards.
GCTTATCTCTCTTGAAGTTGTCACTATTTCTGTATTTCTTCAATCAAATAAAGAGAGAATTCAAATGGCCGGTCTCTTCAAGTGTATGTTAGATATTACATGTTAAAATATCGTTATTTTGAAATATGGCAAAGTTGCGTCGAACAGGTCGTATGTTCCAGCAGAATCCAAAAGTGAGTGGGATAAGCTTTCAGAATTGTTTATTCAAAGCCAAGACAAAGAAGGAAAACTATTTACTTGTTTAAGGAAATAGTTTGAGGCGGAGCCAAGACAAAGAAGGAAAGCTATTTACTTTTTTAAGGAATTAGTTTGAGGCGGCAGTAATAATAAGAATCCAAGTTGATTTCTACAAGGCTTTGAGGCGGTAGAAAATTCCCACAAGTTACTGGAAGTTGCTGGGAATGAAATAGGAAGACATACGGTAACGCAAGTTGCTGGGATTTCAAGTTCGAGTCTAGTTTGGTTTACAAAAGTTTTAAGGAAATCTTTTGTGTTGTTTAATTAAGGACAAACCTTCGGAAACGTTGTTTATCAAGTTCAAGTAGGAGGAGTTCTACAGAGACGAAAAATTTCTTTGCAGCAGCAAAAGGAAAATAGGAGTCCAAGTTGAGTTCAACAAGGTTTGTGTAGCGGCAAAGACAAGTTGAATCAAACTAGAGCTTGCTGAAGTTCCAAATCTATAAATAGGGCTATAGTTTCGCTGTGCACTTACATAGAGAGAAGATCAAAACACGATCAAGAGGTTTGAGAGAGTTTTGAGATTTATTGAGTGTTGCAAATTTGCGAGAAAACGTTGTAAGATTGTAATAAAGAGTTTTGGTTACAATTGAGTGTGTGTAGGATTCATCTAACAAGTTTGAGAAACTTGATGGACAGTAGAAGACTTAAACCTGGGGATTTTGTCTTGGCTAGCTAGGAATTAGTGTTTATAATTTCTTATCTAGGAATTAGAGTTTATAATTCCTTGTGTTACATAGATTTGTTATCTTTGTGTTGAGACTTGGAGTTTAATAAAGTGGAGTCAAATCCTACAGAGGTGTAGGTCGTAGTTTTTACTCTTATTAGTTGGTGTTTTCCGCGATAAAATATTGTGTTATTATTTTATTTGCTTCACGTAACTGTTGTAATCTGCAAAGAAACATATAAAATATACTTGTTCCTTAGGCGAATTTGGGGGTCAGAATTCCAACATTTCACTTATTTATATATTTTTGGGGGTAACCATAAATATATAAGTTGAGAAAAAATCAAAAATAGCGATACTCTAGGTATAATTATTTGATGTTTCTAGTTTCCAATAATTTGAAGCCTAATTATGATAGGCTTTAATGTCCGTTTCTGCTATATAGAGCAAGATTTTATTATTTTATTTTATTCTCAAAACATGACAACATTTCCCTTTTTAAAACATAGGAAAATGTAATATATCTGCATGCATGAAATAACTAATAGCGTGAAGACAATATCTGAATTTTTAATTGTATGCATATGTATGGCTTTTTTGACCAAAATAATTTATTATTTAAATCAATTTACAACAGTAATATATTTTTTAAAAACTTTATAAAACTAGTATAAACGTTGTTGATAGTAACGTATTAGGCCATGTTTTAATGCTGCCAAGAAACGGACCAAAACTAACGGGGGACGGCGTTAAAGTTAGAATACGTTACTACAAGTAACGTTTTAGAGTTTAAGTTGGAATACGTTACTGCAAGTAACGTTTTAGAGTTTAAGTCGAAATACGTTACAATTGGTAACGTTTTAGAATTATTATACTAGATCCTTCTTTCTTAAATCCAATTTATCCATTAGCCGTACTTCCCTCACCTTATACCCTAAACCCAATTTCATATTTCTTCCCCTTTCTTTCCCTCGCTAAGAGAGCATATGCACGCTGCTGGTTCGATTCTCGTTGTAAGTGTTGCCGGAAAAGAAGAGCCATAAGTATTTCGACAGGTAATTTCTTTGCTTAAGGTTTGTTTTTCTTAACAATTCTCTGCAAATTTCGAATCTCAACATATATCAAGATAAAGATTATGCTCGAGTTCTATTGTCGCTTAGTGTAGTCTAAGATGGTTTGTCTTATATCATCACACTTCTAAATTAAAGAGAATGACCTTAAAACTTTTAAATGTGATTTCATAACTTTATATCACTTTTGAAGTGTGTCGCCAAGAAAAAATTACATAATGATTCGGGCTAACATTTAAGTTTACTTTCATGTGTATTTCGTAGGTATTTTTTATGGCTAATGATAGTGAATACAAGTTGGATCCCGGTCCATTGGAATCGAATGTATTAACGGGACAACTTACTCATAGATCACAAGATATATGGGAAGGAAATGTTAATATGATTCTTAATACGAGGAGAGAAGATGGAAATTTTTGGAAGCTCATAGAGAAATATCCCATCCATCCACGAGTTCTTGAAGAAATTAGATTATCTGGATTATATGGTGTTTACAAATCTAATCGGTCTGCTATTGACCGTAGTTTGATAGCCGGATTTTTGCCACTACTTCAGGTATACCTAATGATTGTACATATAATTTATTTATATTTATTTCAATTTGTCTCCGTAGTGTTATTGGAGGATGAAATTTTTTAGAGATGTAATCCTAAAAACTCTTTCTCCCAGATTTGGGCGTGGGAGAGAGTCACTGTTCTCCGTCCTCAAATAGTAGCCCACAGAGATGCAAGAACTATTTCTCATGTGGTTTGCCTAGGGGTCCACATGCTACTAGATGGTTTGCACATCTTAGTTGGACGAATACTACCAAGCATGTGTTGAAAGTTTATAGGGATGCACTTGACTCTATGATAAAGATCAGGTACAATGCTTTTACTTATTTATAAATATTGTAAATGTAAAGACTCACTTTGCTCTTTTCTTTTTTCATGTAGTTTATTTGGGAACCGTATTTCGATGACTTAATTGAGAGTCTTCCACTTTATTGTCATGTTGGACGAGACATATGGCGAGTTAGAGTTCCAATCTTTTGTTGGAATGTGGTCGAGGTTCATTTGCCAGATCGTGTTATGAGGCAATTTGGACTACAACAAGCTATACCAACTCCGTTTTCATTTGATCCCAACCACTTTCGCCATGATCGTCGGGGAAGACCAAATACAAATTGGGAGTTGGAACATGCACATTGGTTATCATTTTGGAACCAACGTCTCCAATATAGTTGTGATGCACCGGTTAATAATGAACCACTTCGCTATGATGATCCATATACTATTTGGTTCAGGCGCATTACTCGTCTTGCTATTGGTAATCCTAATTCACGTCCTCAAAATCAACAAGTTTATGTGCCTAATTCGACGGCATATGAAACTATGGTATGCCATTTATTGATTAGTGTTGTTTAGTTTGTTGCTGCCAAATGATTTATTTGTCTTTATTGATTTTAGTGTGTCATTTATTTTGTTTAGTGTAGTTGCTGGCAAATTTTTCATTGTTCTTGGTACTGCTAAGTGCTTAGAAAAATGCTAAAGGTAATATATATAGGAAAATTAAAAGAGTGTAAACACATTTATCACATTCATTGATCTTAAATCCATTTGACAACATGGTTTGATCAAACTTTGCATGCCATTGTTTTGGTGCTTGTTTTAACCCATAAAGTGATTTAATAAGTTTGCACACTTTCTTTTCTTTACGAGGAACTACAAAACCCTCAGGCTGTTCTATGTAAATTTCCTCTTCAAGCTGTCCATTTAAGAAGGCTGTTTTCACATCCATTTGATGAATTTCAAGACCGTATACTGCAGCTAGTGCAATTAACATCCGAATTGATGTAATCCTAGTCACTGGCGAGTATGTGTCAAAATAATCAAGACCTTCTTTTTGTCTAAAACCTTTGACAACAAGTCTTGCTTTATATTTGTCAATAGTTCCATCGTCTTTCATCTTCCTTTTAAAGATCCATTTTGAACCCAAGGGTTTGTTCCCTGGAGGAAGATCAACCAACTCCCAAGTATGATTGCTTAAGATTGATTCAATTTCACTATTAACAGCCTCCTTCCAAGAGGTTGAGTCGCTAGACAACATTGCTTCCTTGAATGTTTGAGGCTCACTTTCAAGAAGAAATGTTACAAAATCTGATCCAAATGAAGTAGATGTCTTTTGACGTTTACTGCGTCTTGGACTTTCTTCATTTTGTTCATTCTCTTTTGGTTCTTCTCTGGGTTGTTTAGATCCCCCACTAGATGACTCAAGTCTAGTTTTAAATGGATAGATATGTTCAAAAAATTCAGCACTATCTGATTCCATTACCGTATTATCATGAATATCCGGATGTTCGGACTTATGAACCAAAAATCGACATGCCTTACTGTTTGTGGCATATCCAATGAATACACAATCCACAGTCTTAGGTCCTATTTTTACCCTCTTAGGTATAGGAACTTGGACTTTGGCTAGACACCCCCACACTTTGAAATATTTCAAATTGGGTTTTCTACCTTTCCATTTCTCATATGGAATTACATTTGTCTTTGAGTGAGGCACTCTGTTAAGTATCTGATTTGCTGTAAGGATAGCTTCCCCCCACAAGTTCTGTGGTAAACCTGAACTTATAAGTAATGCATTCATCATTTCTTTTAAAGTTCGGTTTTTCCTTTCTGCAATTCCATTAGACTGAGGAGTGTAGGGAGCAGTAGTTTGATGGATTATTCCATTTTCTAAACATATTTCTGCAAATGGAGATTCATATTCTCCACCTCTATCACTTCTGATCACTTTGATTTTTTTATCTAACTGATTTTCAACTTCAGTTTTATATTGCCTAAATGCATCTATTGCTTCATCCTTACTATTTAGCAAATAGACATAACAATATCTAGTGCAATCGTCAATAAAAGTTATGAAATACTTTTTCCCACCACGTGATGGTGTTGACTTCATGTCACAAATATCAGTGTGAATCAATTCTAAAGGATTTGAATTCCTTTCAACAGATTTATAAGAATGCTTAGCATACTTAGATTCAACACAAATTTGACATTTTGATTTATTGCACTCAAATTTTGGCAAAATATTTAAGTTAATCAGTTTTCGCAAGGTTTTGTTATTAACGTGTCCCAAACGTTCATGCCATAAACATTTAGACTCAAGCAAGTAAGAAGAAGCAAAATCTTTATTCATATCAACTGCAATTACATTGAGTTTGAAAAGGCCATCACTAAGGTAGCCTTTTCCTACATACATATCATTTTTGCTTACTACTACTTTATCAGAAACAAATACACATTTAAATCCATTCTTGGTCAGAACTGGAATTGAAACTAAATTCTTTCTCAATTCTGGAACATATGAGACCCTATGCAAAGTCACCACCTTGCCTGATGTCATCTTTAATAGGACTTTGCCAGTTCCTTCCACCTTTGCAACAGCGGAGTTTGCCATAAACAATTTTTCATCGGTAAGTGCTGGAGTATATGATGAAAATAATTCTTTGTTAAAGAAATAGCGGTACCTCAAACTTCTTTAACTTCAACGAACTTAAGAACAGCAACAAGTCACACAGACTCAGTCCATCGACACTTTGATTTTATTTGAGAGAAAAATAAATGCAGCGAAGGAAAAAATTTTCAGTGTTTTAAAAACTCAAAAATTGACTTCCTTTTATAGCCATTTTCAACAAGGAACACGTATGTTCAGTGAAATCTGTTCAGACCCATTTTATCCATAAAGTTGTGTCTTTTGGAAAAAATAACAACTTTTCAGAAAATTGTGTTTGTTAGGAAAATAACGACTTTTTGGAAAGTAACGACTTTTCGGAAAGAGTAACAACTTTTCGAAATGTTACTGTTACCTGCAAATTTATAACAGATAATTTTAACAGGATTTATTTGATTTAACAAAAATTGATTAAACAAATTTTGTCCAAAAAATTTATCAATCAATCACATCATTTGCCAAATCCAAATCCAAATCTTAATCCTAAGCCGAAGCCGAAGCCGAGGAATCCGAAGCCGAGGCCGAGCGAGCGACGACGACGACGGCGCGAGGGGCATCTTCTTCTTAGCTCTTTAAGAAGTAATGGAAGTGTTTCCTTCTATAAGGACAACAATTTCCCTTTCTTTTGCCGATATGGGAGAAATGACTTTTCATTTGCACTTTGCAAATGACTTTTCATTTTCCCTCCAAAGTAGTTCCCTCACTTTTCATATTCTCTCTTTCCTTTTCCCATTCACACTTGCTAAATCCCAAGAAATTCTTGAGTGAAACACACAAAAATATAAACTTGGTCATGAAAATACAAATTGAAATGAAGCAAAACACATAATTAGAGTTGTTTGAAAGTTAAAAAAAATACATAATTAGAGTTGTTTGAAAGTAAAAGAAATACATAATTAGACTACCCACTTAAATTTGATTTCGAGTTGGACATCGACGCCTATCATGCCCGGTCTGTTTACACAATCCACAAGCCCGCCCATATGCTGCAGGATCACGATCCATCTCATTATGAATTCTAGTGGTTCTTGATCGATTGGGACGTCGATAGAATTCATTACTTCTCATTATAAAGCTTGGCGATGGCCAATATGCCTCGTGTCCAATCGGTGAGAATGACCCAGAATATGTTGTAACATAATTCTCTATTGTGAAATGCTCGCTGACAAAATTTCTAGCTAATGCTCCCATTCTTTTAGTAACCTTCATGACATGTGAACACGGGAAGTGCAAATTAGCCCATTTTTCACAATCACATTTTTTTCACTTAATGAAATACAATGAGGATTACCACCAATACCATCAATTTGTATTGATCTAACCTCATATACCCCTGTGGATATATTCCAATCATAAACAAAGTGTCTTTTTGAGTTTTCATAGTTTTTCTCCCACTTCTTTTTGAAACTGCTTGTCGATAATTCCTTTTGCTCAACAAGTTGGTGAGTTTTTTGACATCTACGAGTATATCGTTCAACGGTTTGCTCCAATGAAAGTCTAACCATAGCAGTGACGGGCAAGCCTCGAGCTTTCTTTAGAAGTCCGTTGAAAGACTCTGAAAGATTTGTTGTCAGTACTCCCCATCTTTTTCCATTATCATGACTAACAGTCCATTTGTCCAATGGAATTCGCATGAGGTATTCATATGCTTCTCTATTTTCTTCTTGAATTTCCCACATCAAAGCTTCAGACTTCCTTACTTGATGAGTTGTAGCAGCCCTCCACATAAGATTACTGAGGTCCCTATTTGGAAATTGAGATTGAAAATTACTTTTAAGATGTCTCAGACAAAATCGATTAAAGGCCCGAGGTTCCTGCAATCGCCACAACTCCGATAAACTAGTCAAGATTCCTTTTGCCCTATCAGAGATAATACAAATATCTTCTCTATATTTTATCATATGTGCACTCAATTTCTCATATGATAACTATGTTGATCATTCATTCGAAACAGATTATCTTGATTTATTGGTCTAATCTTTATATACATCTCCAAAAGATTTATATCAATCTTGTTCAAAAATTTCTGAGGAATGGCAAAAAATTGTACCAAAGATTGGTCATTCTCAATTTTGAACTCAATAAATCTTATAACGTTACCTTGAAATGAGCATGGATATTTTCCAGAAATATCCAATTGAATATTTTCTCCATCAGTCCCCATTTTCTCATGCAACAATTTAATTAATTCAACGTAGTTGGTCGAAATAGACATGCTAACAATCATTCTGGCACATTCGTTATATCGAAATCCGTTCATTTCAGTGATTATTTCACCGCCCCAATACAAAGCAATCATCACGTTATCTTCAAAATTAGCCATCAAAAAATCCTAAACACAAAAATAAGATGCATTTATAGTTATTAAAAATATGTTATAAGTACATTACAATATATTGACAAGCCATACCTATTGAAATTTTGTGAGTATTGATTCAACAATAGGGCATATAAGCAGAAGCTTTGTTAAACATTATTTTCATGTGCTAAACATTCTACACAACCATTTCTTATGATGTTCTGTGGCCAACACTTTAAGAATTTATTTTAAAGTTAAAACGTAACATACAGTAACGTTTTATTGGAAGATCAAATCAACAAGAAATCTTCACAGGCCTGTGACATGATAGAATCGTTACTCATGGTAACATTTTAGTCTTAAAACGTGACTCAGAATAACGATTTAACGTCACATTTTGTACAAAGATTCTCAGGTGGCAGACCTAAGATTTGATTTGATATAATCGTTACTCCAAGTAACTTTTTATATGTAAAACGTGACTCCCAGTAACATCTTCGACGTCAAATTTCGTACAGAGATTCTAAGGTGGCAGACCTGTGATTTTGTTTGACAGAAATCGTCACTAAGAGTAACGTTTTCCCTTTAGAATTTACAAAGATTCAAAAGTGGCAGATTAACAAAGACACGTTACTGACGGTAACGTCTTAAAATCAAATTAATAGTAATGCAAAAAAAAAATCAATTCAACACTAAGAATGACAATAATGTTGAATATTTGTATTTTCGTTTTACATAGATTTAGACAATTTAAAATACATGATCTAATTTTACATTCTTTTAATATTTAGTCATGTAACTAATACTTACTAAACTTATTTTAGTATGATTTAATACTTTAAATTATGATCAATTTCATTATGACTTATTAATTTGCAATATTTGTTTTACGCGATTTTTTTTGTTGGATATTTTAGTGTCATTAATCATATCATATTTTTTGTTATTTTCTTGAGAAATAACTTAGATAGTTGTATTTTGGTAGGACTAAAGAAATATTTGAAATACAAATAACTTATATGTTTGTATGAATACTTTATCGAAGAAACCCGAAAAAACCTGAAGTTAAAAAACCCGAGTTTTATTAGTTTGGTTTGGTTTATAAATTGAAAATTCGACACAATTGGTTTGGTTTGCTATTTGAAAAACCCAAACCAACCCGGTCATGTACACCCCTAATCACAGTAAATTCATTTAATACTGAGAAAAAAGAAAAAGGAAATACAACTGAATGATGAATGTATACTGTGTTGGGAAAGACAAGGCACTAACAAAGAATGCCTGACAGGATAACAGCGGAAGAATACCCAAGTCTATACTTTCCCTTCTCGATTTGAACCAAGAGAAGACAAACAACCACAAGCAATATGATAGTAAGGCAGCAAGTAATTCAACCAAACAAATATAACAAGGCAATAATAAACCAATCACACAAGACACCAAGATTTACGTGGAAAACCCTTCGATGTGAAGAGTAAAAAACCACGGGACCAAAAGCTCCACTATAATCACCAAGAGTTACAATATTGTTCTCCAAAATTGGCCACAAAACAAGTGCCAAACAACGAGCAACAACAAAATAAGATTGCACCAAATCTAGAGAATTAAAGGAGCAAAATCACCAATTTCGCAGCTACTGTTCACGACAGCAAAACTGAAGCTGCAGGCCACCAAATCCAATTCTGTCAGTTCCTAATCAAAGATTGAGAAGAAGATAATATGTTGTCCAAAAATCAGCTCAATCGGACAAGAAACGAAGCGGGAATCGCAATTTGAAGTTGGCTGTTAGGGCTGAATTTTGACTGCGAAAACTGCTCTCTTTCTCTCTTTTTGGCTGCTGAAAAAACTCTCTGCATATATGAAAATAAGACCTAAATAGGCTTATATTTGCCTCATAAGAATGGGCCTATGGACAAAAATGGGTTGGTCCAAATTGGGCTTTTATTTATCCACGTAGGAAGGAAAAAAGACCCATAACCCAACATACTGTGAATTATGCAAAGATATTGAACTAATTTAAATGAATATTTCAATTTACATCTTGCTCTGCTTGTATATCTGAATACAACTGACTTTTTCTTAATTATTATACTTTTACTGGATCGGTTTGGATCTATCCTTTGCTACAATATCATTCGATGGTGTAAAAATAACAATCCAGCAATAGATTGTTCTTTAGTGAAATTCAAAATAGATAAAGATCTATTTTCGATATATATATGTTATATCTCCATTAACAATTTTCTTGTTGAAGAATCATTAGTCATAAAGTATATTAAGACAACCCAAAATCAATCAAGTTTCAATAATTTGGTAGAATGAATTAAGTATCAAAAAATAGAAGAAAATGTAAATTGGAAACTATATATAAGAAATGAGATCTATGCCTTAAATAATGGTAATATCGAGATGTATGTTTGATGGGAGATTGAAAGAGAGAGTGTTGATTAGGATTGATGAAGACGTGAATTGGGTTTGGGGGATATATTTTTTATGTCATGGAGGTGGAATATCGTTTGAAAAAAGTAAACACAAATTGCTATAGTCCCTTTACACGATTATGACCCTTCACCCTTGGGCATATTATGAACTTCAATAGATACATATAAAGTTGCAACTTGCAACTTATGACTTGCATAAAGGGTATAGTCCCATGTGAATTTAGCTAGAAAGTATCAATTGTACTAGTTTAATTTCGCACAAATAATCAAAATTGATGCTATGATTGTTGAACTTGCATAGGCCTACCAACTACTTTCAAAAGAATAAGGAATTAATTGATGCAAGCTTGGTCTAAGAGATAATGAAGCACTTGTTGGGATGAGAGAAAGAAAAAAAAAAGTCAGTTTGATGCACTAAAACTCTTGTTATGCTTATGCACATGGTCTGGGGAAGGGTCTGACCACAAGTTCCACCAAAGCTCTGTATGTACATGGTCTAGAGAAGGGTCTAACCACAAGTGCCATCAAAGCTCTTTCTATGCGTATGATCTAGGAAAAGTGCCTATCGTACTTCCGAGGCTTGAACCTGTGACCTCCTGATTACGCAAAAGTAACTTTACCAATTCGAGGGATGAGAGTTATTTTTAAAAAATAAGACCAAACTATGACTTGTCGTTATTAAAGATTCACTCACTTTATTAGATAGGCGATAGCTACTTGTATGATAGGCAGAAGCAAAATTTTCAATAAGGGGGTCTAGAATATGAAGAAGTAAAAATGCGAAGAAGTCAAAGAGAGTTCAACATCGAATATATATATACATAGAAAAATTAATCATATATATATAAACAGTGTAATTTTCGATTGAAGGAGATTCGAATACTGACTACGCCCATTCTTGTATCCACATAAAGTGTGGCAAGATATTATATACAAGATCGTACAATAAAACCTTATGATATGATTAGTAATATCTAGTTCTCATTTATGTAATTATTGAAATTCACTAGCTAAATTCCTTGTATTAGGACATGATTAATCACATCAACAAAAAGAAAAGAATATAAAACTAATAATCAGGTTGTAACTTGTCCATTTTCAATAAGAATAACGTGTTCTTTTTGTTAGTTATTTTTGCAGAGAAAGGGGATTTTTAATGTGATAAGTGAGGATTGGGCAAGTTATTAATTTTAAACACGTATGGATATGATGTTTTCAACTGTCCTTTTCAAGAAGTAAAGAAGATTAAAAAAAAACAACAGATATTTTCATTTAATATTATTCGACTGAACCATTTGGGAAGAAAGAAACTCTCCCAAGCTACGCTAATCCCTTCGTCTCGTATCAGTTAATCATTATACTAAAAATAGTTATCTCATATTAATTAGTCCATTTTACTTAAACAACAAAGCATCAACTAATTTTATACTATATTACCTTTATAATTAGTTCTTTTTGGAAGTGTTCACATTTGTTTGTAAAATTTCTTAGAAGTAAAATGATCTTTTTATCTATGATTTATGAAGCATCCTATAAAATGAGAAGTGATCAATAGAATGAATGGAGTAATGCCTAATGTTGCATCTAACTAATTAAATATATATATCCTATGGAGAGTTACGTACGTTATTATGATTCTCTTGTTAAATATCTATAGATTGATAATTTTCAATGGAGTTTTGGTCCTTCACTCTATCTACAAATCCATTATTCTCTAATTCACCCAAAAAGTGATTGTGACACTACCCAAAAAGGCAAAAAACTAAGGATCTATGTATTGTATACCAACACCATACACTAACTTTATATATATATTCCCAATTAATACATGTTTGAAACATGCTTTTCTTATACTTTTGTATGTAATCATGGTTTATAGTATGTTTCACAAATCTATCACTTAACTAATAAATCAAATATGATTTGAAACGTAAATTAAATGTATGATAAAGTTAATCCATTATATTCTTCCTCCCCATGTTTATGTAAATTTCAATATTAGTAACAATAATGATTAACGAGGGGAGGGTAAACATGAAATTGTTAGAGTGGATTTGAGTTTCACGTTAGTTGGAGAATGAATAAGTAGTAACTTATTATATGAACTTGAGCAATACTGTTTGAGCTGATTTGAAGATTGAGTTAGACTTGTGGTTCATATCTTTAGAGAAATGTTTAGGAAAAAAGAATCCATATATTCACACACTACACTAGGCATCTCTTTTGTTTTGGACTTTTAAAGTTCAAAGCATATAGAGCCACTTGGGAGGTTTTTTCATTACCAAGAACAAGCTACTTTCTGTGGAAAAGGAAGGGTGTGCATATTTTTCTTCTTACCTCTATTGCAAATTGTCTCTATTTCTTAATTCATTTGTTAGCCCAAAAATCAAAACTCTAACAAACTTCAGTCTTAGTGGGTTATCTTTCTCTGATTTTCTATACCTAAAATCACTTTATTTTATAGACCTATATATCTCTTAGTCGAAAAAAAAATAACTTCTCTAATTTATCTAACACACTTATCATTTTCGTCCATTTCATCTTTATTCTTAAGAATGATTTATATATTGTCTCATAAATGGTTAAAGCGTCATGTTTAGACCATAATTCTTTTTTTTTAAAAAAAGACTTTTTTTAAAAAACTTTATGTCAAGTCGAGTAGTATCATAATAAGTACTCAGAAAAAGAAAAACTTTATGTTCACTCCCAAAGTTTTAAGTGTGTTATTGATAATATGTGACAAGCTCTCAAAGAGGTATTCTGCGTTTTCTCTCTTTGGTTTTTAGTAATGTATTGGCCATAATTGGTATCTTAATAATGTGTCAATTTTTTTTTTATGCGTATAGTATATTGTTGAAAATTGAATTATAATTGTGGCAAGTTGTACTGAAAAGTGATCTCACATCATGTATCACTAAACAAATATAGAAATACACAAGACTTGAGCACCTTTACTTTGTAACTCAATATATAAGAGAGTAACAAAAAAAGACCCCGTCACAACCTGAGGACCATTCATAGTACGTCCCCACAAACTATATATAAATATAATCATAAAATTAAGTGTCATATCGTAGGGACATTAACTAAAATTCGACCATCATTAGAACTCTATTAGTGTTTCTCCTTTAATTATTTTCTATCTTAAAAAGCCGACCTTATCATTAAGATTAAGGAAGTGCTTTGAAATTTTTTGTGCCGCCTAATTGATTATACGCCATCAAAAGAACAAACAATATGATAGTGTGTAATAATTTACCTTTTTAGGTACAAATATTCATGAATTTGATAGGTTTTGCTAGTAACATGCATATGCAATTAAAAAAATTATAATTATTTGCTTATGAATTCAATTATAATCATAAATTTATTTGAGATTATTGTAGAAGCTCATAAACTTTAAAGGAGGAATCCACGCCTCTTCATTTATAAGTTTAAGGATTTTCTTGAAACCTATTTCTAATAATAATAATAATAATGTAGTAATAAATTGTAATTATGTATATTAAGTGCGACTTATAAATGATAAAATAATGATGCTATTATAGATTTATAGTGCATTTTGTTACCTATTCCATCGCATATATACGAGGAGAAACTACTTAATTAGACATATCTCACTATTATATATTTGTTTGATCATTTTTATTTGTCATGTTGAGCTTTTCAAAAATTAATTTAACTTATTTTCTAAGTTAAATTGGATTACATTAATTTGATTTTTAAAAAAAAAAATTAGATATTCAAGAACGATATGAAAAGTACTATATATTGCAATTTTTTACATATCAGTATGATGAAAAATATATATCATAACATGTTAGTCAAATTTTTTATACTTTGACTCTAAAATAGAAAGTATGACAAGTAATAGTGAACGGAGGGAGTATATTATTATTTTCTTTATTTAAAAAAGAGCAGTCTAGTTTGACGTGACACAAGGTTTAAGAAAATAAAGAAGACTTTTGAATTTCATGGTTCTAAACTAAAATTATGTTAAAAATGTACAAAATTGTCTTTTAATCTTGTGATCTTATAGATCCATTTGGAAAAACTAAAATTAAAATGTTACTAAAAAGGGACAGAAGTCATTCTTTATTAAACATACTAAAAGGAAAAATGTCAATCTTTTTTAAATCGATAAAGTACTCCCTTTTGTCCCATTTTATTTAAAGTAGTTTAACTCGGGCACAGAGTTTAAGAAAAAAAGAAAGACTTTTAAAACTTGTGGTTCAAAATGAATGATAGAAATTTGTGTGGATGTAAATCATTTCATTAAGGGCAAAATATTCAATTTATAGTTAAATTATTACTTAATATAAAAATGTGTCATTCTTTTTTAGACGGACTAAAAAGAAAAGTAAATCACATAAATTGGGACAAAGAGAATATTATTTATACTTTCAAATTATTATGTATTGTGCACTCCAGATACATGCTAATACACTTGGATGTAAAATGTACTCTAAAACAAATTAAACATAATTTTGATCCATGTATCCCAAAATATATGTATATAAGTTGATGCACCAAAATTGGTAAGATTCATAATATTGCAAACTAAATTATATCTAAGTAATAGTTCCTAAATTAATAAAATTTATATAAGTTTCGTATAAACTATATTATAAGCAATTCTCATCAATAGATAATCATAAATAATTAATAGACCTGAATGGCTGGAGTGCAGGATCATATAATATTCAGAACCAGCTAAATAGGAAAGTTACTAAAGTTACAATATTCAATTTTATTCAGCCAAGTATGCAATATAATACTAAACTTTGTATTACCTATATCGTATAGACGATATCGTGGTTTAGAAGTCGTTAGTCAACTTCAATTTATGACTTAATACTCGTGGTAGCATTTTTTAAAAAGAGTTAGGTTTTTTAATTTAAAAAAAATTACTATTTCTACTATTATATTGTTTTTCAATTTCATATTTTGCCTTAAACTTTACATCATATACTAAAAAAAGCATCAAATGTGGAAAAATATGATATCACAATTGTCAAATGTTGATCAGCCACCCTTTTCATTTGACTAGAATATATATATACTGTATTTATTAAATTGAAAGTAATCGTAAATACTACCACTTCATTATGGTCGTTGTCTCCTGGTGTGAAAGAAAAATGAGCACATAATATATTATTAAACGTGTGGTTAAATGGTAAGGCAGTCAAGAACATTGTGCAACTATACAGTGAAGTTGTTAATTTACCATTAATTTAAATTAAAAAGTCAGCCAGCTTTTTTGCAAATTGTATTTATTAGCTATATATGCCTGTTTTGTTTGACTTTGCTTCATTAATTGCATACAGTTAATCGACACAAATCAATGGACTTTTAAAGATTCACATGTGTGGAATTAGTTTAATCCAATTATTCAAAACACTAGCTAATTACACCATCATTACCAAAGATGTTACAATACAATAATTAGTTGTGTTTGAACTATAATAGCGGACAAACATAGTTGTCCCCATTTACTCTTGTTCTCCTATTCGATGTTTAAGATATCATATTCGTAGCATGTAAAATAAAACGAATAATTTTCGCTTATAGTGAATAGAGATTTTTTTTTTTATCAATTATCAAGTTTAATCACCCTGAGTGAAGTGGACTATGTGGGGAGGGAGGGATTGTGGAAGTATAAATTACAACAAAAAAAAAATTTCAAATGCATGTATTATAATTTATTTTATTGTATTAACATGGATTATGATATAGTGATAGGATGTATCACATTTATCTACAGACTTCAGATTTAAGTCGTAACTCTTAAATATAAAAAAATTATATTGAAATTTTGAATGAATCCTATAATGTATGCTTAAGATTTAATCGAAACTTTTATGTGAATTTTAGTAAGAAAACTAAAAAGAAAAAAAAAATGTTTTAGTTGCAAAAAACATGTGACTAGTCCGACTTGAGCTGCAGCTCGCGCGGCAATAAAATGGAAACAGACAAAGAGAGAGATAGAGATTCCATGTGAAATTATATTATATTGTGTACATAAATTTTTTATCAAATATATCAATTAGAAAAAATGATTTTTTCATACACGTTAATTTTGCTATCTTGAAAAGAAAAGAAACGTATGCCTCCTCTCATCTTTAACGTCATCACTGTCCTACTTTTCCCCAAAATATGCTAATCCAGTTAAGCCTATGCAAATTTATTTTTAAATTTAGAGTGTGTTTGGTACGAAAGAAAATGTTTTCCAATTTTTCTATGTTTGGTTGGAATAAAAGTTTTGGAAAATATTTTCCAAATCAACTCATTTTCCTCAAAATTAAGGAAAATGACTTTCTTTCAAAAATTAAGGAAAACATTTTCCATAACTCTCTTTCAATTTCAAATTACATTTTTTTTTGGAAAAAACATCAATTTAAAAAAATATTTTTAATTTCAAAATTTTATTTTTTCACCTGATCCTTGACTCTCCCCCCACCGGCCAGCCTCCCCCCAACCTTAACCCCTACCCAAAAAATTAATTTTGGCTTTTTAAAAATATTTTCAACTTCAAATTTTTATTTTTAAACTCCTACCCCCCCCCCCCCGTACC
>NC_028642.1:40537202-40558796 GCF_001406875.1 Solanum pennellii | reverse complement strand
CTACCCACTACCCCCACCCCACCCACCACCACCACCTTAAAAAATAATAATTTTGGTTTTCAAAAATATTTTCAATTCATAAATTATTTTTTACTCTAGTAAAAATAAAAGATGTCTCTCAAAAACATTTTTCATTCATAAATCACACACTAAAAATCATTTCCGGAAAATATTTTCTACTCACCAACCAAACATGAGAAAATAAGTCAAAAATCTACTTGTTTTCCAGAAAAATATTTTCTAGGAAAATATTTTCCATGGAAAACATTTTCCTCCATACCAAACACACCCTTAGTAAAAAACGATTTCATTTTCTCTAAAAAAAAAAGAAAAAGGTTAATTGGCGTTATTATTGTTATTTTTCTGATTTTTGGGTTTTGACTAAAAAGAAAAAAAGAAAAGGTTAGAGATTCTTTTACGCAAAAATAAAGATACCCCACCTTTTCCATCTGCAGCCGAATCTCTCTCTAGCTCTTGTTCTCTCAACTCGGACTTAAACTTCTCTAAAGATTAATTATCTACTTTCGTCGATTAAAAAAAATTACAGTTTATTTTTAAAAATATTTTTTATATGCATTTATATATTTTTAATATTTAATAGAAATAGCAAAAAATATTATATAATAATTTGAGCTCTAAATTAATTATAACAACTTATTTAAAATTCATAATAATTAAAAAAAAATTATTTCACCACTTTCTCGTCCTCGTTGATTTTAAAAGTAGATAATAATTAATCTCAAAAAAAGAAATAATATTTTTATAATTTTATTCTGAAATTTTATTTAATATATCATTATCCAATAGTATTATGATGTATATAGTTGTATCATCATCCTCCCATAGAAACTTGTCTATTTTGTAGAAATTTTGCCTACCATATTATTTTTAAATATTCGTACAGTGTTCAATTCGAGTTAGAATTCTAAAAATATGTTAAATTTCACTAAATTTTTTAAAGACGGTTTAATTTTAAACCTTTAATTTATATAAAAAAAATTTCGATCACTTAAAAAATTGCAAACAATATCAAATCAATTAATACATAATTAATATAAAGTATTATTAATATATGTATGGATATTATTCTTTTATCACCTTTACCAAATGAGTCATAACAGAACTAAAATAAACCTAAATGTAATTACAAAAATTATCAAATTAATTAGTTAAATTATTAGAAAAGGTGTCGCCCACATATATAAAGGGAGTGTCCCTCCTTTTTGATCCAAAAAAAAAAAAAAAGTTGAAGCCGCATACTCCACCTTTCTTTTCACACTAACAGTTATTATCACGACCCACCATGGACGTGGAGTCTGGTATACCGCCGTCGTCCCACGGCGGAAAATCTCCGGTGACTCGTCTCAATGATTACGTTGCAGAAAGCCGAGTAGGCAAGCGTTTCAAGCTCAAGGAACGTAACACCAATTTCACCACTGAGCTT
The DNA here is from genome assembly GCF_001406875.1 of Solanum pennellii. NCBI lineage: Eukaryota > Viridiplantae > Streptophyta > Magnoliopsida > Solanales > Solanaceae > Solanum > Solanum pennellii. The sequence continues at coordinate 40,557,352 of NC_028642.1, read as the reverse complement.
CGTGCAGGCACCACTACTTTTCTAACTATGGCCTATATTTTAGCTGTTAACGCTTCTATTCTCTCCGATTCCGGCGGTACTTGTTCAGTTTCCGACTGTATTCCGTTATGCTCGGATCCAACTGTCTCCACGGCAAACTGCACTAACCATCCTAGTCTCCGTTTGATCAATCCTGATGTTTCCTGTAAATTTGAACCGGTTAACCCGGGTTACGCTGCCTGCTTAGAGAAAACTCGAAAAGATTTGATCGTCGCTACAGTGGCTTCATCTCTCATCGGATGTGTAATTATGGGCGTTTTGGCTAATTTGCCATTGGCATTAGCTCCTGGAATGGGCACAAATGCTTACTTCGCCTACACTGTTGTTGGTTTTCATGGTTCTGGAAATGTTTCTTATGAAAGTGCGTTAGCTGCAGTTTTCATCGAAGGCCTATTGTTTTTACTCATTTCGGCAATTGGCTTGCGGGCCAAGCTAGCGAAACTGATTCCGAAACCGGTCCGAATCTCCTCCGGCGCCGGTATCGGACTTTTCCTATCCTTCATTGGGCTACAGAATAATCAGGGAATCGGTCTCGTTGGATACAGTCCATCAACACTAGTCACCCTTGCCGGTTGCCCACGGTCATCTCGGGCAGGAGTAGCTCCGGTAATGGCCGCCGTAAACGGCACCATGACTCTGATCCCCGGCGGTACCGTTTCCGGTGACATACTATGTTTGCATGATCGTATGGAGAGCCCGACACTTTGGCTAGGTATAGTTGGATTCGTCATAATTGCTTACTGTTTGTCTAAAAACATAAAAGGTGCAATGATCTACGGCATCATCTTCGTCACAGCGATTTCATGGTTCAGAAACACCAGTGTGACCGCTTTTCCGGATACTCCGGCAGGTGATTCGGCTTTCGATTATTTCAAAAAAGTAGTCGACGTTCACACAATTAAGACCACAGCCGGAGCTTTGAGTTTCAAAAACATAGGTAAAGGTTACTTCTGGGAAGCATTGATAACTTTCCTATACGTAGACATATTAGACACAACCGGTACTCTATACTCAATGGCACGATTCGCCGGTTTCACCGACGAACAGGGCAATTTCGAAGGGCAATATTTCGCCTTTATGTCCGACGCGTCGGCGATCGTTGTAGGTTCATTGCTGGGGACATCACCAGTGACAGCGTTTGTCGAATCGTCAACAGGTATAAAAGAAGGTGGAAGAACAGGGATGACGGCGTTAACGGCGGCTGGATATTTCTTCCTGGCGTTTTTCTTCACGCCGATACTAGCATCGATACCGGCGTGGGCGGTTGGGCCGCCGTTAATATTGGTGGGAGTGATGATGATGAAGGCTGTGGTGGAAGTAGAGTGGGATGATATGAGGCAAGCAATACCGGCGTTTGTGACGTTAATTTTGACGCCGTTAACTTATTCAATTGCTTATGGTTTGATTGGTGGAATTGGGACTTATATTGTTTTGCATTTAGGGGATTGGAGTTTGGGGTGGTTGAGGAAATTAGGGATAATTAAGGGATCAAAAACAAGTAATATTGCTGTTTTGGATAATGGGGTTAAGGAGAATAAAAATGGGAGTATTTAATTGTATAAAAGCATATTTGAGTTTGATTGATTAGAGATGGATTATATTTGTCTTTTACTAGTTACCTTTTGTATGTTAGTGGTTGTTAGAGAAGGTCCAATTTCTTTTTTTTAAAAATATTTTGTAATATAACAAACTCTTTTTCTAAAAAAATATAAATAGCCATTTATGAAATATTCAATGTGTAAATTTTACAGGAAACTTCCTATAAATAGATATATGATATTGTGATTGTCATATTTAAGTCTGGTATTGAAGCGTTACATTATATCCTCAATTTTCATGTCATTTAAGTTTGTTAATATTATTTGGAGTTATGTTAAAATAGATATTTTTTTTCGTTCCTAGAAATATTTTTCCCTACAATAGTCCTTACACATAGAAAATTTAAATTTATTGAGACTCCACAACAGATATCGAGTATCCGACATTGAGTGATAAAATTAAGAATAAAAATATGATTAATACTTTGATTTGTAATAAAGAAATGTATATTTCGATAGACGTGCTAAGATCCTCTTGTGAAATCTAAAGATTGTGTACTGTGTATACACATGTATTCTCCATACTACAGGGTCTAAACAAAATAAAAAATTATACAATGAAAAATATCAATCGCCTTAAGTAAGACAACACTCCAGTGTCTACTAATCTTATAATTTTATACGTGTCCTCCACATCTTCCTATTTAGGGTCATGTTCTCGATACCTAAAGGTGAGTCATATCATCTCTTATCGGCACTCCCTATAACACTTCCTCAGCTACCTTTGTCACCTCTCCTTATATATTGTATAACCAACCTCTCGCACCTCTTCATTGATGCATCTAAGCATCTCCTCTTCACATGTCCAAATCATCTCAATCTCGCTTTCCTCAATCATTTTATCTATCACAGTGACCATTCCCACCTTATATTTACAATATCCTCATTTCTAACTTTTATCACTTCTAGTATGACTACATATTAAAAATTGTGTGATAGATTAAAAATAAAATTATTAATAATACTTGATTCGTAGAAAAAGAAATTTATATTTCTAGAGACGTGCTACAATCCTCTTGCGAAATCTAAAGATTGTGTACTCTGTATTCACATGTAATCTCCATGAAATTTTGCTATACCATTTGTCTAAGATATGATCAGGAGAGACTCAAACATATTAGTGGCCTAAAATAAAATTTAAATGAGAGTTTAAACTTGAATTGTTAATAGTTTTTATCTAACTGATTTCTTCTAATTTCAATTGATAATATAATCATTCTTATTTAAAATTATTTTCCATGAGATATAGTACTCCAGATCTGTCAAATTTCTTCTAATAGTTTCTTCATATTTCATAAAAAGTTTACTTTTTCTACAAATAGTATTCAATATTTGTTAAAAATAATAATTTATAACCGATTATTATTAAAAATTAGACCTTTATATTGAGGGCCTAAGGCGCATGTCTTTTTCTTAACATTGTCGAGTCACCCCTGAATATGATTTTATATTCTTAATTATTACAAGGTCTAAACAAAATAAATAACTGGAAAGACTAAACATAACGATTAGATTTAAGCATTTGAGTACTTACTCCGTTCACTTTTAATTATTATAATATTCTTTTTTAGAGTTTCATCATATTGATATGCAAAAAAGTAGTATTGTTTATATACTTTTCGTATAGTTTTTGAATTTTATATTTTTATTTAGAATAACGAATTAATATAATTTAATTTAATTTTAAAAATTAATCAAATTGATTTTCGAAAAGTATGACATGACAAATAAAAGTGGATAGAGAGATCTAATTGTTATGTCTAGTACTCTTTCTAGTATTTTTTTTTGTTTAGACCTTGTAGTAATTAAGACTATAAAATCATAATGGAGTCTAATTTATTTTATTTTTAAAAAAAAAGTTAACTCCACTAGTTGCTTTTAAATTGTGGCTTGAACCCTCAAAATTCTTTGCAAATCAGAATATGAAACGAAACATATTTCCACAGTGTGGCATATGCCAAAACATCAAAAAACTTGATACTAATATTTTGTTTGAAGTTGAAAAAAGAGTGATTTAAGTTGAAGTTAAATTTAAAACCTTGTGGAATTTAAACGTTTGTTTGGATTAGAACTTCACTACGAAAAACGTTGATCCAATAAACATTTCAATATTTCATTTGAAGTACCGTAAAGTATAATTCACTTTTTAAATAAATCAATATACTCATGATCAATAGTATTGGTAATCCACATTGTGTGTCTTCCCTAAACTAGTAAATAAATGATCTGCGATCACATATACACTTCATCACTTAATTAATTATGATACTAATTACTGCATATTTTTGTATATTTAAATTATTATTTAATTGATTCGATATAAACATTGCACTGAGTAAATAGATATCTTTACTTATATTATATAATAAATATCTTTTAGATGATTCGATAACGTAACTATTTTTTTATACTATCACACTTTACAAATAGTGAAATATATAATGATTCTTCATTACTAAATGTGTTTTGTATAAACAAAATATGTGTTAAAGGAGCAAGTTGTACCACAGTGTAGGGATACATTACATAGGCTGTCATAACTCCATGAAGATGAGTTTCGTACTTTGTCAAAAAAGATTAGGTGATAAAAATAAATGTGATGGTCAAAATCTAGTTTAAATTTGTGGGCTCATGAGATCTTTACGTGGTACCAATATCTAATTCAAATGAAACGTTAGATCATAAATGTCGACCTTATCAAATTATCCAAGACAACATCAACATTTCCTATCATTATAATTAATATTGAAATTCTTTCTTAATGGCTCTTTTAATATACATTATAGTTTTCAAGAAAATTGATAAACATTTGTTGAGGTATTATTTGAAATTAAGTTATTTAAATATTATCTTCATTTGACTTTTACTCTAATATTTCGTGTTGTTAGGAGAAATTGTTTTTGTCATTGAACTCTAATGGAGTTTTAATTGAAGTAAAACTTTTTGTGCAATGGACAGTTCCACCTGTATTTGTATTTAGTAAGGTGGAAGCAGATCAACTAAGAACTCAGTCTCTAAATTCTAATAAATTCTGAAAATTGTAATAACGATGAAATCTTTCCTAATAGTAATTCTAGCAGAGTAGCTGCCATGTCACTCTTTGTAATAATACATATTAAGTTCTATTAATATATTATATGTGTTTTACCGAAAATAAATAAATAGGAAACAAGAAAAATAATAGTTTAGTTAACAATAATAATATATATATCTAGTGAAATTTTATAAGTAAAGTTTGTAGAAGGTAAAATATATGTAGACTTTATCATCTCATTGAGATATAAAGTTGTTTTCAAAAAACTCTCGGCTCAAGTATAACAAGTTCAGGTGTAAGGACAGATAAAATGACGAAAACATAGCAAGTAACCATAAAAATTGTACGATAATCAAAATATCAAAACAAGATCTATAACAATACAGGTATAACGACGATGAAAAATATCAACCACCCTAAGATAGACAACACAAATACACTACCTACTAACCTTATAATCTTATACATATCCTCCATACTCTCCTATCTAGGGTGATGTCCTTGGTAACTTAAAGGTGAGTCATATCATGTCTTATCAGCACTAAGGCTGGCAAAGAGACCGGTTTTTGTCCGGTCCGGTACGGTTCCAGTCCGGTTCCCATAACAGTTCGTCTGGTACCGGTTGAACCGGTAAGGAATCGGTCTTATAGGGAACCGGACCAGGTATCGATTCAGAACCCGGGTTTTATCTGGTTCAACTGGTTCAGTAAGAAACAATTTCGGTCCGGTCTTGTTTGGTAAGAACCGGTTCAATCGATTTTTTATTATTTTTTTAAAAATGTGACCGCTGAATGATAATCAGACCGTTGGGCCCTTGTAATCGTTGGGTTGGGGGCCAAAACGGCCCAGAAAAACCCCACCCCCTGTCTAACCCCTTTAAACTATAAATATACCATTTTTTTTTCATTTAAATTCACAAATTCACAAACTATTTCATTAACATCTTATACAATCTCTCAATTTTAAATCTATCATCAATTCATAATTATTATTTTGTGATATTGACTTGGACTTTGGATTTCAGAGATTTATTTGAAGTAAATCGAAAGCTTCAATAGGCATCTCTCAATTCCGGCTTTGGTTAAACGTCTATTTTTACGTAGACGTTCGGTATATTCACTCCAACTTTAATTTTTATTTATTTATTAATTAAGTTATTTTATTTTTTTATTATATTATCTTGCTTGTTTTTCATAATATTTAATTATTTTAAACTTGAACAAACAGTGGTAAAAGACCAATGTTAGAAAGAAAAAATAATAGGGGAGGAGTAAGTAGTTCTAATTCTAAAAATGTGCCACCTAGATTTATAGTTAATACTAGTGATTATACTCATGTTAATGAAACTTGTGTTATGTCACCAGGACCTATTGAATTTAATTCCGAAAATGAAGTAGATCATGAGACTTAAAATAGATGTTTTACTAATTTTGAGGAAGAATTAGATGAAGAAATAGAAATAAATGAGGAAGATGAAGAGATCCCTACCTCTACTAGTCCGATTACCGAATTATTGAAACAAGATGAAGTCCACCCTTTACCTAATTTTTTAAATGTCGCCGCAGTACGTGTTAATAGATTTTTAGCATGGAAATTTTTGGTATAAAATGAGGTAAAAACTACTAATACTTGCACTAAATGTAAATTGATCATGAAACATGTGACTATGGGTACACAAGGGGGAACAGGACGACTAAGAACACATTTACGAAAGCAACAAATGCATGCTCTAGTCAATATCATCCTACTATTTCTTCTGTTTTAGTACATGTTTATGCTATTTTAATCTGAATTTGCAAAATATAAAGGAAAAGATCAATTTAAAGATTACTCGCTTTTATGATTGAAAAATTCAAAAAATATTTTTTCCCTATTCCTCAAATCTATTTGACTGCTCCTACTTTCAACCCAAATTATAAATTAAGCGGTGTTGAAAGAATGGTTGAAAAATTTATGCAAATTTAGAAATTAAAGATGATGAAACTCCTAGTGTTGAAGAATGTAAAAGTAGCATTTATACAAAAGTTAGAGATTTATATAATGCATATAAAGTTTTGAAAATAAATATTCCAATAGTTGAACCTCCATCTTCTAAGCGTTAAGTGATGATACGGATGATTGGATGAATGAATATCTTGAGCTTGAATCCTCTACTAATAATGATTTTGATTTATATTTGAATTAGGGGGGGAAAAGATTAGACATGAAGAAGGACAACTTCAACCTCCAATATTAGTATGGTGGAAGAATCGTGAAAATCAATTTCCGACCCTTGCTAAAATTGTTCGAGATGTGCTAGCGATTTAAGCATCATCGGTCTCTTTGGAGCAAGCCTTTAGTGCCGCGAGATTCATGATTGTAGATCATCGATATTCATTAGCAAAGGATAGTTTGGAAACATCGGTGTTGTTTCGAGATTGGGTCAATGCCGAAAGAAGAAACACTGGACTACCACTATTAAGTAGCAAAATAGATGAAATATTTGGTGAGAATGGTGATGATGACATGGAAGCAATTGAAGAAGAACGACAAATGCAAGTTCCAAAAAATCTTTCTTTTGAAATGATACAAAATTTACAAAAAAAACTTTAAGAAAAATGCAATTGTTAGTACAATAATTAATATTCAACACCTAGATTATGTACTCTTTATCTCTTTCTAATATTTGTATTGTACAATTTATTTATTTGAATAAATATACGGCTATTCGCCTTGATTTTCTTTTAAAATAATCTTTTCTATTTAATTCATGTCATTTTACAAATTCATTGTTAATTATTTTAGTATTAATTTAAAGTTTAAACATTAATATAAAATTGAATTTTAAGGTTTAAAGTTTAAACTTTAAATTCAATATAAACTTTCAGCTTCATACTTTAAAATTTACTTTTAAGTTTAAAGTTTTAGATTGAAGTTTTTTAATAATATAATATTATTTAATAATAAAATTAAAAAAATTATCGGTACCAGTTGAACCGGTAAGACCTGGTTCCGTCCGGTCCAATCCGGTTCCTATCCGGTTACTAAGGGACCGGGCGGAACCTTTGGGTTTTTCTGATAAATCCGATTTTGGTAAGACCCGATTCTGGTAAGCAAAACTAGTTCCAATAAAACCGGTCCTGTTGATCCGGTCCTGTCCAATTGCCAGCCTTAATCAACACTCCCTATAATACTTCTTAATCTACTTTTGGTGCCTCTCTTCATACCCTGTATAACCAACTTCTCGCATCTCTTCAATGGTGCATTTATGCATCTTCTTCGCACGTCCAAATCATCTCAGTATCGCTTCTCTTGATCATCTTGTACACTATGGTGGCCATTCCCATCTTATATTTAGGAATATTCTCATTTCTTATCACTTATAGTATGACCAAACATCCACCTCAACTTCTTATCTCTACAACATATATCTTTTGAGCATGAGAGTTTTTGATAGGTCAACACTCTGTCTCATACAACAAAGTCAATCTAATGACCACTCTATAGAACTTATCTTTGAGTCTATGATACCTTTTTTATCACACAAGATTTCAAAGATGAACGTCTATTTCATCCACAACATACCAACACGATGTGTGATATCATCGTCGATGTCCCACTTCTCTTGATTATACCCAAGATACTTGAATTTGTCACTTTCTGGGATATTTTATTTGATAGGTCTCACTTCCACGCCTACCTCATACTTTGGATCATTAAATTTGTACTCTACATACTTTTTCTTGACTCTACTTAAGCTGAAGTCTCAAATGTTTGTCTCTACACCTCCAGCTTAAAATTAAATTCATTGTTAGCCTCATCAATCATCACTATATATGTGTGTATATATACACACAAACATCAAGGTACCTCATCTTGAATATTTTGCGTCAATTCATCCATCATCAATGAAAATGAAAACTGATAAAAGAAAAATATCACATATATACTAAGTTATTATTTGATTTTAATACTAATATCTTTAAACTTCCTTTGCAAAAAATGTTGCAATGCAATACGAAAACATCAACTATGTAGATATGTAGTAAAGAAACACAAGTATTGATTTATCCAACAGAAATGAAGATATACATTAAAAAATTATGAAAGAGAGAAACGAAAGTTGAGCAAATACGGAAATGAGTTGGACATATTTTTCATTGTGTAGAACTCACAAGCTAAAAATGGAAAGAAAAACAAATAAGAAAGAAAGAAATGAAAGAAAGATGCAGCAAATATGGAAAATAAAAATTGAAAAATGTAGTAGCATGGTAGGCACGAAAATGGAAAACAAATCTAAAGACAAGTTGGAAAAAAACTTTGTCAAATATTGATATATATTTGACTTACCATTTCAATTTCATCAAAAATATCAACTTGCAAGTGGACAAATCTAGAGAAAATGGTAATTTCCATCTTTAGAGAATGACTATAAATAATACGAGGTATAAGTTGATAAAAGAGTAGAAAGGTGCAGAAACAAAACAATCCATATATTTCTTTAAGATCTTTTAATAATATTTTCTTAGTTGTTTGATGTTGAAAATTATTCTAGTTCCTGCTTTTAATTAAATAGTGAAATTATTATTCTTGAATATTTCTTCATTTTCTTATTTAATGGAGAAGAATATTTTTGTTTAGTAGTACTATTTCTATTATGGAGTAGTTTTCTTTTGTGTTGGAAAAATGACGGATCTTGATAATTCTATATAATAGTAGTATTATTTCTGAACTTGACGTGTGTGAACTCAAGCTATAGATTTTATTTTTATTTATTTTATAGTTAGATATTTTTTAATTATTTAACATATATCCATTGTTTACTACGTATTAACATATTGTTACTGTAACACTTTAAAAATTCAAGACGTGTCGTAAAGCCTAACATAGGTGTCATGAGGTCTAAGTACTGTTTTTAAGTCCATTTTAATGAATGTAGGTCATTTAGTAAGTTTAAGAACCAAAACGTCCAAGAACGTCCAGAAGTTAGTTCAAAGAGTAACTAGCGTGCCTTAGCCTATTTGACTAGCTTTTAGGAGTTAGAAATTTATGAAAAGTGGTGAAAGGATAGCTAATAGGTGTTTAAGTTGTTTCATGGTCAAAACGTCCGGGTACGACTCCCCAAGGACCAACCAAGGGCCCATGAGGAGGACCTCTGGAGGTTGAGGCAACATTGCCTAGGCAGTGTGCATCGACGGGACAAGGGACGGCCCGTGTGTGGATCGACGGGGTGTCGATGCCACCGTTGTCCTACACTTAGAAAATTTGAAAAATCCCCTCTCCTGCACAGTCTCTGAACTTACCTATGGAAGTGCAGTACGGAGGGAGGTCAGTCCGTCGACTCACAAACGGCACATCGACGGGGTTCCATCTGTTAGGGTCTTGATTTTGCTGCACGTTTCAATTTTAAGTCATTTAATTAATTAAGTGGTTTAGTGGTTAGTTAGGGATTAAGGGAATACTAATTAAGTAATTTAACTCCCATATAAAGGCCCAACCCCAATTACTCTAATTTCAACTCACAAAATAAATTCTCTTCCTTCTCTCTTCTTTCTCTCTCTACTTGAACTCACCATTGAAGATTAGCAAGGAAAGGGGTTTGATGGCTGGAAAGGGATGAATTCACCATCAAATCTTCATCTAACGTTAAGGTATGAGATCTAATTCACCTTTGAGACTCTTTCCTCAAAGGGTTCCTTCAAAATGGATTTCAAAAGTTTGAGTTTTCATGTGGGTTTCATCCAATTACGAAATTGATGTTGAACTGAGTTTTTTATGATTTTTTAGGATATAATGGATAGATTAGCATGTAATTTAACTTGATTATGATCAATTGTGATGGTTTGTTTCAATTTGAAGATTATGATCCTTAACCCTTAACCCTAGATTGATCTTGATGTAAATTGGGTTGTGATTGATTCAATTGTCTTGATTATGGGTTAAATCACTATTAGATGATGTTGATACACCAATCATTAACAAATTAGAATGAATTGTTGTCTTTCATGCTAGTCTTGAGAAGTGATCTAGGTTATGAAAATTGGCCTAAGTAACCTTGTTTTAAGCATTGAATTGATATGAATTATGGTGTAGTGACTCTTCTAGTGTTGTTATCATGGTGATTATTGAATTATGATGTTGAACATCTAAATTGGCTTGAATAGAGATTTCTTTGTAAGGCGTAAATGATGAATCATGAAGGAGACTTGGTAAGCCTTGGAATACCTATCTTTACTTCCAATTGTGATTAATTGTGGTTAAGTCATGATGTTATATTGGAGTATGCCTTATATTAGGATGATAGGGTTGTATGATGTTGAATTGAAATGTCTTGACTATGTTGTGAGGTTGATTAAGGTGTATGTGATATAAGGATGGTGATAACTATCAGTGTGCCTTGATATGCTATGAAATTCCAATATGAATTGTGACGAAAGGACTATACTCATGCAATACTTATTGAGCTATTGATGATGATGATTATACAAGGGGTAGAACCCATGATTTAAACAAAGCTATGATTGATAATTAAAGGCTTAAATACATTTCAATAAAGGGACTTAGCTTAGAACCAAGTGAACTTGACAATGGGAGGTGATGACTTCCCAAAGAGGAAGCTTCGCCCTATAGTTCTAAATGAGATGTTGACTTTCCAAAGAGGAATACTCATCCAATAGATTTCCATCAGAGAAGGCCCCAACTACCAAGTGGTATTAAGAGGGAATATACTATCTCTTCGTTCTTGAACTATGTTGCCCCCATAGGAAGATTAACTAGTGGATCCACCTAGAAAGCTACGTTCATGTTTGGCTCTACTTTGGTCGGTAGACCACCTTTCATCGGTGTAAGGTTTTACAACACTGGATTAGACACTTAGCTCTTGTGGTCTATGTCGTTTAAGGCAAGTGTTTCCTAAATTAAAATAAAGTAATGAAGTATAAACTAACTAAGGTGACTTGAAAGATTTAACTTAGCCTAGGTGGGTATGGGACTCTACTTATGCCTTGCACTAGTTGACCTTGATGGAAGCTTTAGGAAGTTGATATTATGTATGTATATGATAATGATGTATATGATGATAATATGTTGATGCTACAATGTAAATGACTATATATGATGATGATTATCCACTTGATATATGTAGTTGGATTATATTGTTAAAGTTGGACATTGGTCATGTTTTCTTGTTAAGTCTAATTGGTTGAGCAAGGTTATGGGGCTTTGCTTGGTCATTGCACTTGTTGAATTGATGAGGATTCATGAGTAGTTGTCTTGCTTATTATGATATGCTTAACTCTTATTCATATTTGTAATATTTTTCCTTGAGGATAGGGTTGTAGTGAATCATGAGTTCAAATATGTTGGGATACGTATTACTTATTTGAGTTAGTAAGCATGTTTGGTTGGTTGGTATGACTAAATGTCCCTTTTTAGCATGCTTTGCTATTATATGTGCATATTGTCTCATACTTAATACATGTGGAGTACTAACCCCGTTTTCTTTCCTTTTCCGAAACGTTTTTGGTTCCGGTCGTTGAAGACTCATTCGGGATGACACTGAAGAAGGCTTGGATTCCTTATTCATCCAAGTAGGGTAGGTCCTCAACTTCCGAGGGAAATGTCATTATCTAGCTTACAGACTTGTTATGAGTTTAGAACTCTTTCATTTCTTTCCTTTTCAATTGAGTACTATGCTTTGTATGACCTATATGTGGTCTTGTTGGATTGATGTAAGGGCTATGCCCAAATTTGATATACTCCAAATAGATGGTTATGATGAGACGACTTTTATGACTATGATATTTTCTATATAATAATGTGCAATAAAAGTAGAAGGCTATGTAACCTTCCTATACGAAGGGTATATGTAAACTCGATACGACTATATATTATGTGTATGTAGAGGTCTATGTAAACCTCCAAGTAGATGTAATGAAAAGTGTTAAATTTTTCCGCATTTTAACATATGAATGTAATGACATGAGACTAAGAGTCTAGTCTTAGTCCTCAACGAGGACGCCGACGTCGGTTACGTCTAGGGGATAAACCTGGATGTGATAAACTTGGTATCAAAGCATGAGGTTGAATATCGTTGAGTTATGTCTCTCTCTCTACCACGTCTACGTAGGTTTGTATTTATAATTGTGAAGCGCGCCACATTTATGGATAGGAACCTATGTGATGCCTAGGAATTACTCTCTTTCTTGGAAATCCTATATCGTGCCGTTAGAGTAACTTATGGTGTGGTATTGCATCTAATCCTATTGTTGTGCTTATAGGAAGCATGAACACTCGAAGAAATGCGGCTCGAAGACTTGAAGAGGAAATTGCCAATGCGGAAGTTCCTCCTCGTGGTTAGCAAGTTCCTCCACTTGAAGAAGATACTAATGTTGTCCAAGCTCCGGTCAATCCTCCACCCTTGACGGATGGAGATATAAGGGTTGCCCTCATTCAATTGGCTCAAGCCGCCACTGTCCAAGCCCAAGCTATGACGGCCCAAGCCAACCGGGAGCTTGTACCCCGTCCTCAACAACAAGTCACTACTATGGCTTCCCGTTTAAGAGACTTCACTCGGATGAATCCTCCTACTTTTTACGGGTCTAAGGTTGATGAAAACTCCCAAGAATTCATCGATGAAGTCTATAAGATACTTTTGGCTATGGGGTTATTCACAAGTGAGAAGGCCGAGTTGCCCACTTATCAACTCAAGGACATGGCACACGCATGATATGTGCAATGGAGGGATAATAGGCCATTGAGGGGTGGTCCGTTGACTTGGGAGATCTTTAAGAAGGCTTTTCTAGATCGGTTCTTTCTTAGGGAGATGAGGGAGAAAAAAGTGGTGGAGTTCATAAACCTTCGCCAAGGAGGAAAGAGTGTCCATAAATACTCTTTGGAATTCACTAAGTTGTCCGAATATGCTCCTTCTTTAGTTGACTTGGGAGATCTTTAAGAAGGATTTTCTAGATCGGTTCTTTCTTAGGGAGATGAGGGAGAAAAAAGTGGTGGAGTTCATAAACCTTCGCCAAGTAGGAAGGAGTGTCCATGAATACTCTTTGGAATTCACTAAGTTGTCCAAATATGCTCTTTCTTTAGTTTCCGATCCTAGAGATGAAATGAGCCGCTTTGTGACGGGGGTGTCAGAGGACTTACAAGAGGAGTGTCATTAGGCAATGCTACATGACAACATGAACATTTCCCATCTTATGGTGCATGCGATAAGGGTGGAGGAGGCAAGGTCTAAGAGAAAAAGTAGAGATGCTAAGAGAGCAAGATCGTTTGATGGAGATTCTTCAAAGAATAGGCTTGAGATATAAGACAAGCCTAGATTTAAGAAGCAGGTTTCTAATCAAGTTCCATCCAAGTTCCCGAAGGCTCGTGATGATAAGGGAAATAAAGTTAGAGCTAAAATGGGAAGGAGTAGAAACTCATCAAATGAGAAGCCTACATGTGCCAAGTGTGGAAAGGGTCATCTTGGTGAGTGCTTGGTAGGAACGGGTAATTGCTTTAGTTGTGGCAAGAGTGATCACAACATGAGAGATTGTCAAAACTTGAAGGGTCAAGAGAGGGGTGGTCAAGCTCAAACAAGTGGTTTTAGTGATCCTCCCAAGAAAAACTGCTTCTATGCTCTCCGCTCTAGGGGTGAGCAAGAGACTTCTCCCGACGTGGTGACCGGTATGTTGAAAGTATTCTCTATTGATGTATATGCCTTACTTGATCCTGGCACTACTTTATCATTTGTTACACCTCTTGTAGCTAAAATGTTTAAAACTTTACCCGATATTTTGCATGAACCTTTTATGTGTCTACTCCGGTGGGTGAGTCGATTGTTGCAAAAAGGGTGTATAGAAATTGTCCAATAATGTTGCCCAATAGAGTTCCTTATGTTGATCTAGTAGAACTAGATATGCTAGATTTTGATATTATATTGGGTATACATTGGTTTCATGCTTGCTTTGCCTCCATTGATTGTAGGACAAGAGTGGTGAGGATTAACTTCCCAAATGAACCCGTTGTTGAGTGGAAAAAGGGAAATTCTATTCCTAGAGGTCGTATTATCTCTTGTCTGAAAGAATGCAAAATGATCTCAAAGGGTTGTCTATACCATATTGTAAGATTCAAAGATCTAGACTACGAAATTCCTCCCATTGAGTCGATCCCCGTAGTGAGTGAATTTCCGGAGGTTTTTCCTAATGACCTTCCCGGTATTCTTCCCGAATGGGAAATTGATTTTGGAATTGATTTGATACCGGATACAAATCCCATTTCAATTCCTCCTTATCGGATGGCTCCGACCGAATTAAAGGAGTTGAAGGCTCAACTCAAGTATTTACTAGATAAACATTTTATAAGGCCTAGTATTTCTTTGTGGGGTGATCCGGTTTTGTTTGTAAAGAAGAAAGATGGGTCCTTGAGAATGTGTATTGATTACCGCCAACTCAACAAGGTCACCATTAATAATAGGTACCCTCTCCCTCAGATTGACGACTTGTTTGATCAACTCCAATGGGCGAGCTACTTTTCAAAAATTGACTTGAGATCGGGGTATCACCAACTTAGGGTGAGAGGTGAAGATGTACTAACGACGGTCTTTTGGACTAGGTATGGGAACTATGAGTTCTTGGTAATGTCTTTCGGTCTCACTAATGCTCCGGCAGCGTTTATGGACCTAATGAATAGGGTATTTTGAAATTACCTAGATTTATTTGTCATTGTTTTCATTGACAATATCTTGGTATATTCGAATAATGAGGGTGATCGGGTCATTTGAGGGTGGTATTCCAAACCCTTAAAGAACATCAATTGTTTGCCAAATATAGCAAGTGTGAATTTTGGTTGAGGTCGGTGACATTTCTTGGGCTCATCATCTCTAGTGAGGGAGTTGAGGTAGACCCAAATAAAACGGAGGCGGTGAAGAATTGGCCTAGACCTTTGAATCCAACCGACATAAAGAGTTTCTTAGGTCTACCGAGTTATTATCAAAGGTTCGT
Organism: Solanum pennellii; assembly: GCF_001406875.1. Lineage (NCBI taxonomy): Eukaryota > Viridiplantae > Streptophyta > Magnoliopsida > Solanales > Solanaceae > Solanum > Solanum pennellii. Next base: position 40,541,711 of record NC_028642.1, on the reverse strand, counting down.
GGATGGTATTGCGTCCATTGCATCTCCTTTGAGTACTTTGACCCAAAAGAGTAAGAAATTTGAGTGGTCGGCAGCATATGAGAAAAGTTTCAAAATTTTTGGAAGATAGGCTCACTTCCGCCTCGGTGTTGACTTTATCGGAGGGTACAAAGGGTTTGGTCGTGTATTGTGACGCATCCCGAGTAGGTTTGGGGTGTGTGCTTATGCAAAACGAGAAAGTGACAGCCTATGCCTCTAGGCAACTTAAGGTACATCAGCGAAACGATCCCATTCATGACCTTGAATTAGCGGCCATAGTGTTTTCTTTGAAAACTTGGAGGTATTACTTGTATGGGGTTTATGTTGATGCCTTTACCGACCATAAAAGTCTCCAATATGTGTTTACCCAAACATGCAATTCTTATTGAGCTATTGATGATGATGATTATACAAGGGGTAGACCCTATGACCTAAACTAAGCTATGATTGATAGTTAAAGGCTTAAAGACATTTCAATAAAGGGACTTAGCTTAGCACCGAGTGAACTTGACAATAGGAGGTGATGACTTCCCAAAGAGGAAGATTCGCCCTATAGTTCTAAATGAGATGTTGACTTCCCAACGATGAACACTCATCCGATAGATTTCCATGAGAGGAGGCCCCAACTACCAAGTGGTATCAAGAGGGAATATACTATCTCTTAGTTCTTGAATTATGTTGCCATCATAGGAAGACTAGCTAGTGGATCCACCTAGAAAGCTATGTTTATGTTTGGTTCTACTTTGGCCGGTAGACCACCTTCCATCGGTATAAGGTTTTACAATACTGAATTCCACACTTAGATCTTGTGGTCTATGTCGGTTAAGGCAAGTGTTTCCTAAATTAAAATAAAGTAATGAAGTATAAACTAACTAAGATGACTTGAGAGGTTTAACTTAAAGTAGGTAGGGGTATGGGACTCTACTTATGTCTTGCACTATTTGACCTTAATGAAAGCTTTCGTAAGGTGATATTATATATGTATATGATAATGATGTATATGATGATAATATGTTGATGTTACAATGTAAATCACTATATATGATGATGATTATCCTCTTGATATATGTAGTTGGATTATATTGTTAAAGTTGGACATTGGTTATGTTTTCTTGTTAAGTCTACTTAGTTGAGCAAGGTTATGGAGCTTTGCTTGGTCAATGTACTTGTAGATTTTATGAGAATTTATGAGTAGTTGTCTTGATTATTATGATATGATTAACTCTTATTCATACTTCTGATGTTATTCCTTGATGATAGGGTTGTAGTGAATTATGGGATCAAGTATGTTAGGATACGTATTACTTGTTTGAGTTAGTAAGCATTTTTGGTAGGTTGGTATGACTTACTTGACATTGCATTAGGCTTTTAAAAGGATAAAATGACATGTTTTGACTAAATGTCCCTTTTTAGCATGTTTTGCTATTATATGTGCATATGGTCTCATACTTAGTACATGTGAAGTACTAACCCCATTTTCTTCCCTTTTCTCAAACATTTTAGGTTTCGGTTGTTGAAGACTCATTCGGGACGACATTGAAGAAGGCTTGGATTCCTTATTCATCCATGTAGGGTAGGTCCTCAACTTTCGATGGCAATGTCATTATCTAACTTACGGACTTGTTATGTTTTTAAGACTCTTTCATTTCTTTCTTTTTCAATTGAGTACTATACTTTTGTATGACCTATATGTGGTCTAGTTGGATTGATTTAAGGGCTATGCCCAAATTTGATATACTCCAAATAGATGGTTATGAGATGAGACGACTTTTATGACTATGATATTTTCTATATAATAATGTGCAATAAAAGTAGAAGGCCATATGACCTTCCTATACGAAGGCTATGTAACCTTCATATATGAAGGGTCTATGTATACTCGATACGACTATATATTATGTGTATGTAGAGGTCTATGTAAACCTCCAAGCAGATGTAATGAAAAGTTTTATATTTTTCCGCATTTTCAACCTATGAATGTAATGACATAAGACAAAGAGGCTAGTCTTAGTCCTCAAAGAGGACGACAACGCCGGTTACGTCTAGGGGGTAAATCAGATATGACAGTTACTTCCGTAATAATGTCATAAAATGAAATATTGGTACATTGTTAATATTTTAGTGACATCCGTCTATTTTATGTTATAGTTAAATCTAAACTTATTTATAATCGAGAGAGGCATATAGTGTATTGATCAGTTATAACAAGTAAGATAATCGAAAGAGACTTACTTAGAAGAATATGTTATAGTTCAAGTACACATTTCTTGTTCTTAAAAATTCCTCCCTCCGTTTAAAAATGAATGACCTCCTTTCTTTTTAAGTCTGTTTAGAAAAGAATGACTTTTTTTTGTTACATTTTAATTTCAACTTTCCACGTGATATGTTTAATGTGACAATATCAAAGGGCAATTTTTGTACATTTGACCTAACTTTAATTTAGTACCTTAAAATTTAAAAGTCTAGTTTATCTTCTTAAATTTTGTGCCAATTCAAACCAGTTCATTCTTTGTGAAACGGAGGGAGTACTATTTTGACAATTAAATTGTATAACCGAGAGAAGTGCATTTAATTCTTCAACTTCATTAATAATACATAAATATAATCGTGAGATATATTTATATTTTTATGAGAAATATAAATTTAGGAATAAATAATTTATATTTATATAGAAATATCGAGTGAAGTCAAGATCCCAACACCTTTTAGTATATCGTGAAAATTTAAGTATTTTCTCTATTTTTTGTGGTATTAATTAAATAATTCACCATTCAACTATTCTTGATTTTCTTAAATAAATAATTAAAACAATAAACGTCTATAGAATAGATAAATCAATCTTTGTGGATTCAACATCTTTTTGTACTATATATTATTTAACACGTTGCAGGTTAAAAATATATACATTCAGTGACTCGTCAGAAATGAAGTGAGAGATGATCCTTGGTGAAATCCAATCTCTATTGAGAAGTGCTTCGAATCTCCTCTCACTAATTTTCTCCGCGTTTTAGCTCTTTTGCATGTTTTTTATCACCCTAATATCGGTTACACCTCTTGCCTCCGGACAACCCAAGAAGACTTTTCTTGAAACTTTTTCGTAGGCCTTTTCGAGGTCAATGAACATCATATGTAAATCTTTCTTTCTTTATTTTTTCAAAATATTTCCACCAGTCTCCTAACCAGACGGATAGCTTCCATAATTGACCGCCATGGCATAAACTCAAACCAATTTTCAAAAGTAGACACACTTCTTTACACCCTCATCTCGAAAATAAACAAATAAAATCATGTCGAGCTCACAAAAATCTTCTGTGTATTTAAGATATTTAATCTCTTCTATGTTACTAACTCATAGGGATGACAATGGAGCGGGTTGGGGTGGGTTGAGGCGGGTGCGGGGCGAGTAGAAGCTTAACCTACAAAATTTCGCCTCGCCCGCAAAGACCCGTCCCACTTATGTTATATTTTTTTTTCTTTATTGTGTAATTTTCTAAAGCAGTAGACAAATTTAACATTTTAAACAATGAGGATCTAATTTGATTATTTCTCATTTAGTATGTTAAAACACACTAATTAAACAGTTTCTACTTTCTATACCTCTAGGTAACTTTGTCTCATAATTAAATTTAAATTTGTTTACAAATAAATTCAATTTAATTTCATGTACTAAAATCCATCAGAAAATTTGATTATAAAATGATACATTTTTTAAAAACTTAGAGAAAGAGTGAAAGACGGTAACAAACAACGGTTAAAGAGACGAAAGTTGAGAGAGTGGAGTGATCAAATTAGAAAAGTACGAGAAAAAAATTTCAACCCGTCACCCGGCCCGTCCTACTTAATTTCTTAAAAAGCTATTTCAACCTGCTCCGTCTCGCATAAGGCTAAACCCACCCTGCTCCACATAGACTTATACCTCCCCCCCCCCCCGAATCGCACTGGACCATTGTCATCCCTACGTAGTCAAGTGATAAAGGCAAATCACGCGATCGAGTATTCTACAATATTTTATTTTGAGAAAAATGCAGAGAACAATTTAGAGGGGAGAAAGATTTCAATTTTCTATGTTATTCAATATATAAAATTTTAGGCAAAGACCTCTAAAATTATAGAGAATGAAAAGGCAAGAGAGAAATCTTATCTAAAATATGTCCTTTTAGCAATTCAACAAGAACCAATAAGAGAGTTTATTTCATTGTTTTATATTGCTAATTATGATTGTGGGTGTGTTTGGTACGAAGGAAAATATTATTCTAAAAATGTTTCTATATTTTCATGTTTGGTTGGGTTAAAAGTGTTGAGAAATGTTTTTCAAATCAACGAATTTTTCTCAAAGTTAAGGAAATGTCTTCCCTTCAAAAATTAAGAAAAACATTTTCCAAAACATTCCTCCAACTTCAAATTACATTTTTTTAAAAAAAAAAAATATGTTTAAAACTTATTTTAAAAAATATTTTCAATTTCAATTTTTTATTTTTCACCCCACCACGC